>NC_056744.1:1786650345-1786942845 GCF_019279795.1 Protopterus annectens | reverse complement strand
TGAGAGAGATGTTTTAAAATAAAGATCAAAATTAGAAAAATAGAAATAAAGAATTTGCTTTGTGAAAAGTGAAACCTCAGCGAGCATTGACATTGGTTATGATTCAGCTATGACATACTAATGATGTCATAAAAGTGTGTGCGTGTGTGTGTGTGTGTGTGTGTGTGTGTGTGTGTGTCCTGAATTTTGCTAACATTGAGAGAACTCTTAGTCTATGCACTTTTGTTTAAGTCTGGAATCAGTCTGAATTATTTCATAGAAATCTGCATACATTTCACATAATAAATTGCACTTGGCTACTTCAAGTTATAGTTTTTTTGCTTCCCTCAGTAGAGTACTGTCAGCTATTAGATTGTATACAATTAACAACAAGAGGATGCGACTATGAATCTTTACTAGAAATTAAATATCTAAACTAGCAACTATTTTAAACTCTATACAAACACCAGGGATTAATAAAAGTTTGAAGAGACAAGATGAGATTTTTTAAGTAAACGCATGAGAAAAACCATGTGACTTTTTGGCTATATAATATGTTCCAAACTTTTTTTTTTTTTTTACTCAGATGAAATCTCTGGTAATTATGGGATTAATACATTTATGGCTTTTCTGCAATGTTTTGCCTTTTTGTTACACTTCACAGAAATTAGTACATCTGTTTTTTTTTTATTTTCATGTCCTTGTACGTTTAAGTAACGACCTTCATATATTCCTATCCCTGTTATGGCACAATGTGGTAAATGCTCATTTTTTAGGTTTCTTACCATTGCATATACAATTTATTCAATATATCTACTTCCATATAAATTTGTTTATGGCATAATTATTTTCATAATGCTTGTATTTTACTTTACACTTGCTTTCTAGTGCCCAATTCATGGCTAAAATCGGATCATTGTGAATCAGGCCACTACCCCTGGTCAGCAAACAAGTAAATATAAATACATACATACATACATACATACATACATACATACATAATGGCCCATAGTCATGGTTCGATTCCTTCTGTCTTCATTTGACTGCTGTGCAAATCTGAGGAAGTCACTTAATCAGACCATGCTCCCTTGAGTTTCCACTGAAAGTAGGTTTCAACCCCATTGGCAACTGCTTAACAAAATAAATAAATATAAAAAATAAATAAAGAACTTCTGCATGGTATGCTGATGATATTGCATGCCCATATCCTGGAAAGATAGATGGAAACATGTTACCCTGATTACCTTGCTGTTACTTGTACATGTGAGTTCTCTGGAGAGCCATTGCAGGCCCACACTGCTACACCCTCACCATCAGTTAAGCTGAAACATCACACAGGTGCCGAGTGACAGAAATCAACACAGACAGGTCTATCGTGTTACATTAACATGCATGCACTCCAAGCATGATAGTTTGTACATCTCTGAATTAAACATTTACTTTGAGCGCATATAAACAGTGTAGAAATGCAATGGCAAGCCAGGGAACTCACAGTTAAAGGTATGAGCAGAATGGGACTTTGTGCAAAACTCTAAAATAAGTGTTTCTGTTTATGGGTAAACTTTGCTCCTCATAACCCCTTACTTCTGCATTCTCACAACGATGCTGCTCTTAACTCAAAGATTGATCATTCTTACAGCATGACTATAAACACTGTTTTTCCTCTAATCTAGAAATCTTGGAGAACAATAAATAGAAATATTGTAAGTGTAAACACATTACTATAGTAAGCAGTGAGCAGTTGCATAAATGAGCAAACAACAACTTGAGCTGACCAGCTTAGCAAATAAAAAACTGAGTAAACACAGCTAGAGCAAGTCAAATTAATATGGCACAGGGAGTCGTAGGGGAGAAAAGCTAATTAAACAACCAGAATGAGATTTGATGATACACATTTTCATCTTTCTGTTTATCTCTCCCATTCTCTTCTGCCCTTCTCTGTATGTCTGTCTCTCTTTCTCGCTTGTTGCCCCACTATTCTTTTATGTTAAGCCAGGACTATTTATTGTTTGATGCCTTTATTTAAACTTTGTTATCTGGGAAGGTATACCTACTAATCTGACTTGCACAAATTTCAGAGACAGTCTAGGTTCATGGCCCAGACATTCATATCACAGTTATTGAGTATACAATAATGTATGAATATAACACAACAGACAAAATTCCGCAGATCTGGTTATACTAAACAAACACCAGGTTTAGGTTCATAGGTTCATAGGTTTATACTAGGCTATCTGCCCTAAGGCATTTATAAGCCTAGCCCAGAGTTTTGTGGCTTACGCCACCCCTTATGTTAAAAAATACTGTGCCCATTAGTTTGTTGTGCCTCTGTCCAGCAGTGACACAGAGATGATTCCCGAGGTAAACCTATGATCTCCCATCCACCGGTCAAGATTTCTCTTGAACAGAGCCAGCGAGGTGCTCTGCCTCACATGGACCGGGATTTTATTCCACAACATACGGAGTCTCTGGGTGACAAATCTATCCCTCCAGCATGTCCTATTTATATCCGTGCTAAGGTTTAAGTCGCTTGCTCTAGTGGATCTGGTAGATTTGGATTTTTTGAGGTGGAGCATGTCCATTAATTGCGGGTTTGACATGGCCTTGTATGTCAGGCACAGGTCACCTCTGAGCAGATGGTATGCGACTGAATAGAGCTGGAGTTTCTTCAGTCTGGCAGCATATGACAGATTTTGGAGTCCCTTTATCCTTTTGGTGAGGAACTTTTGGGGTCTCTCCAATTGCTGCAGGTGTCGGGTGAGATACATCCCGAATGGGGCATTGTACTCGATCATTGGTCTGATAAGTGAAGAGTACAGGGAACAATGACCTCACTTGATCTGGATGTGAATCCCTTCATGATCAGGTGGGCAATATAGAAGGTTTTTCTAACCACTTTAGCAATGTGAGTGTCAAAAGAAAGGCCACTGTCAACCTGGGTCCCCAGGTCCCTGATAACCTCTTCTGTGCTTAGTGGATTGCCACCTATATGGTAGCTTGGGGTTACCTTGTTTTTCCCGAAGGGTATGACTATACATTTTTTGGCATTTAACTTCAGGCCATGGCTCTGGCACCAGCTATCAGTTTCCGTGAGACCCCTCTGAAGGATATTTGTGTCCGATGTACTTTCCACTATGGCTCCCAGTTTGCAGTCATCTGCAAACTTTGTCAGCCATAGTCCTCCTATGTTTGCCTGTACTTCTGAGAAGTAGATGCCAAACAACAGGGGGCCAAGGACTGAGCCCTGTGGGACACCACTTGTGACCGGCTTGGAGTCTGACATGGCGCCAGCTACTCTAACCCTGTGGGTTCTGTCCTTTAGCCAGTTTGCAACCCATCTTGTGACATATGGGTTTACATTTAAGCTGTTAAGTTTCTCTATAATACCCGAGTGGGGTATTGTGTCAAAAGCTTTTGCAAGGTCAAGGTAGGCTGTATGGACTGCCTTTCCCTCATCAATGGCCTTGGTGACTGTTTCGAAGAAGTCGACCAAGTTCAAAAGGCATGATCTGCCCTTGACAAAGCCAAACTGGGTCAGGTCCAATGTCTGCAAGTCCCCTATGTCTTTGTTTATGAGTTCCATTATGATCCTCTCCATAGCTTTGCAGACCAGGCTTGTTAAGCTTATGGGGCGGTAATTACCAGGGTCCGTAGAGGCACTGCCTTTGTGAGTGGGACCACAGTTGCCGTATGCCACTCCTTGGGCACATATCCTGTGGTAAGGCTGAGATTAAACAGCTGCCTTATGTGCGGGTTTAGTTCCTCATTGAGTTCGTGTAGCACACAGCCGGGGACACCATCCGGTCCCATTGATGCTGTGTTTTTAGCTTTAGAGAGAGCAGCTTTCACCTGCGCATTGGAGATGTCTGGGAGGCAGCACTCCACTGGGATAGTTATCTCTCCTTCTGGGGGGGAGAGGGGGGTGAAGTTTGCACTGAACCTGTCTGCCAGTATGTTGGCAATGTCTGTGGGTTCAGTGATTTTTGTATCATTTTGGACTAATTCTGAGCATATCTGGGAGTTTCCACCCAGGTTTCTAACATAGCTGAAGAAGGCCTTATGATTGTCTTTTGAATCTATGGCAATTTTTCTCTCAAAGTTGGCCTTGGATGACTTTATGAGTGCTCGTATTTTTTTACTAATAATGATCAAAGGTGTCTTCTCTTTTATGGATTTTGCTCTATCATGTAACACCTTTCTCCTCTTATTGTAAAGTTTGTTTATGGCGGGGGTCCACCAGACTGGACTTTTGCCCTTGGTGGAAAGAGTCTTGGTTTTATTAGGGATTGCCTGATCCATGCAGTCCTGGAGGTGTTCGTAGAAGGCATTTGTAAGGGCTTTCGCAGCTTGGGTTGTGGTTTCCACTGGCTCGGGGGCCTTGAAGGATACCACACCAGGCTTGAGTAGTGTGAAGTTTGCTTTAGAGAAGGTTTTTCACTGTGGTCTTTTTTGTTTGGGGTGGGGGCGGGATGTGGATATCCAGTGAGATTAGTTTATGATCTGATCTCACCAATGAGGGATATACTTCCGGTGTGGAGCATTTTGTCCCCATGTTTGTGATGATGATGAGATCTAGTATATTTTCTCCTCTTGTGGGAACTGTGACTAGTTGTTCCATGGCATTTGAATTTATGAACTCCAGGAACCTTTGGGCTAGAAAGTTTGGGCTTGAGTAATGTTCCCAGTCTATATTCGGGTAGTTGAAGTCACCCAAAATAACGGTGTTTGGAGATACATTTATACCCTCCAGTGTCTTCAGGAAGGCTGTGTGGGGTTCCTGAGTTTGAGAGGGTGGCCTGTAGCATGCTACAAATTGTAGAGCAGTTTTGCCTATGGTTAATTGCACCTGGATGGTTTCCGATGCTTTGTGCATTGCCACCAACCTGGAGGTGTGGGTATCCTTGATGAATATGGATACACCCCCTCCTTTTGTGGTGTGGTCCGGGTTTTGGGGCCGGAACGCATGATATGAGGTAAAACCTGATAGTGCTGGGGTGCTCCCAGGAGCCTTGAACCAGGTTTCAGTCACAGCACAGACATCGATGTTCTCCATACTGAGAAGGGCCTCGAGTGCGTGCATTTTGAGATTTAGACTTCTGGCATTGAGCAGCATTACCCTTAGTTTCTTCCCATTTTTGTTTTCTAGGGTGGTAGGTTTAGAATTTGAGCCTTGCCTAAAAAAGTCACTATGGGGCTGGCAAGAGCCTTAGCCAATATCCGGAATCCCAGGGGTGACAGGTGCAAGCCGTCCCTTGCGAAGCAGCGTGGCTTGTCAAGCATGTCATCCCAGGCAGACAGACACTGGATACCCTTTGAATGACACCAGAAATTAAGCCAATTGTTAAAGCTGATCATCTTGTCTCTATGTTGTGGCATCATTCTTGGTGAAGGAAGGATGCTGCTCAGGGTCAGGGTCATACCTGCCTGGGCTACATAATCAGAGAGCTCCTCTATGTCTCTTTTCATGTAGTCCAGGGAGTGCGTCTCAGGTCGTTCACACCAGCATGGACAATGACTGTGTCATATTTGTACTTGCTGTGGAGTGACCAGTGCTTGTGTTATGTGGCGGATTCTAGCGCCCGATAGGCAGCTTACTGTGACCCTCTCCTTGTTCAGCCTGGTGAGTGGGACGTCAGTGTGTCTGACTATGGAGTCACCTATGACAAGTATGTTTGGTGTTGTATTTGGCCTTAAGGGCTGTGACTGCTTTGCACACTGATTTTGTGGTTTATGTGTTGCCTGTGGTGTGTCATGAGGTGGCGGTTGCTTGGGTGTCTGCTTTGGAGGCCTCTGCTGTTTAGGTAAATTTTTGCTCAGAGCCTCCGAGTATGTCTTTGTGTGTTTATGTGTTTGATTCATTGTTGTGATAGTTTTATGTGAGACTGGTTTTGTGGTGTGTGTAGTTGCCTTCTCCTCCTGTCTGGTCTTGCCAGTCCTGAGTTGAGAGAGCTCAGCCTCCAGTTTGGCTAAATAGCTGTATCTCTTGCAAGTATTTGTGTTATGTGGGAGGAGGAGATGGTTGTCTGTGTACATGAGGCAATTGTAACATTGCCTCAATATTCCCAGATTCACCAACTGGACAGGAGAGGACGCCAGCATCTGGCCCTTCGACATGCTAGAGAAATTAAGAAGTTAGGGGTGTAACTGAATAAGAGAGGACTTAGTAAGGAAGTGGGTACTCCTGGGGGGGGGTTTGCTAGTGAGGGACTTTGTATAATACAGAAGTGCTAAGCCTGAAAAGAAGATGCTTTTAAGACAAGTGCTGAGCTTTTTTTTTTTTTTTTTTTTTTTTTGGAGAAAAAAAAAAAGCTTTTTAGGAACAAGCGCTGCGCTTTTTAGTTAAGGGATATACTGTTTAGATTACTAGTAGAGCAGTTCTAAGGGAAAAAATGAAGAACAGACTTTATGGAGCCAGAAAAAGTTTAACCTTGTTAAACCAGCGCTGCCTGATGCTGCTCTAGTGGCAACTCCACGCTAAATCACGCTAAAGCGTGCTTGATAGCAGGGGCTGGAAAGAGCCAGGAATTGACCCAATACGGCCAATAAAACTACAGTTTCAAGTCAGTAACCACTCCCACGGGGGGCAGGGAAGCTGCTCAATGTTTTTCACTGCCACTGATCAACAGAGAGACGTTCCTTTAGCCCAAGCAAAAATGGCCTCACAGAAACTTACAAACAGTTCAAGAACAGCAAGCCTGTAACTGAACTTTTTTAAATCTCAGAAAAGTGGGAAAAAAAGCAAGATTTTTTTTGCACTGGTAACATTTATTCAGAGAAGCTGACAAAGAAAATCATAAGGTTTAGTTTAAAAAGTAAAGGTAAATAAGGAAACAAAATAGGCAATAGTAGGGGTTGCTATCATAGTTAAGATGTTCACCTTACATATACTAGGTACAGGGTTTGATTCTCACCTTAGGTAGCTTGGCTTAAGAAGGGCTCCTAGGCTCATTTGCCTAATAATCACCTATGAACAAATTGTATTCAGTAGTCACATCTACATGATTTATAGGATGTGAACCTAAAACATCTATTGTAGAAAGAGAGAACAGTGACTAAGGAATTGTATGACAGAGCTGGAAAGATGGGGTGAAAATGTTCAAATACTAGGATGGTGGTTAAGCAAAGAGTGTTATCAGCCTATCACAAGGGAATAAAAGAAGCTGTTTACTGAAATAGTGAATGTTGGAGATGCTTCTAGGATGTAATGAGAAGGAATTATGGGCCCTAGAATTAAAAAAAGAAGTGGTCAGTTGAGTGGATTTTATGTGGTCATCCTATTACTAAGATTTCATCGTTGTGATGTGCTGATATTTAGTTTCTTGCTTAATACAGGAAAGATTCCAGTTCCAGTGCTTTGAATAGAAAGTTGTCCAGTAATATGGTAACCCTATCTTTAACAAATAGATATTTAACTTTACTGGGACTGAACTGATTGTTTAATGTGGCTAATGTAATAAATCTACAAATACTGGTTGTAGTTTTTTGGGGTGAAGTTAATTCTTTTGTAAAACAGAAGCCTTTAAGGAGGCACAGTTAAAAGATGAAATAATAGCTGCTTGCCATAACATTCCATCTGTGCTGTCCATTTTCAATCTTCCTCAACAAATGGGTTCAGATCCTACCCTCGGATCCAACTTGGCCACTTTTTATAGCTCATGGCTACTGGAACTCTCAAGTTCCTCCCTTACCCACAATGCTCTACTCCCCAACATATCTCAGATTTGTTTGCTGGCCTTATAGCTTCATAGGAATATTAGAACACTAGTATGAGAAATCATTACCTGGAGCTCAGAAGAAGGAACGTCGGTTCCCTTATTACCTTCTCATTCTTCCAGAAGTCATAAACTAAAAGGTAAAGGGCTGGCAGAAGGGGAGTTGAGGAAGAATAGAAAAAGACAACACAGATAGAATGTTACAGTAAGTACATAACATCTTCATCTGATGTTGTTAATTTCCATTCATTCCTCAACAAGTGGAACAGAGTCCCCAGCTGCCTGAATCTCAGGCGGACTCTAAGGAAGGATATTCCTGAGCATTGTTGAGTCAAAGGCTGCTCTTCTCCTCAAAATCAGATCCAATTTGTAATAAGTAATAAAGGTATGAGGATTAGCCCAAGTTGAAGCCGCATAGATATGGTCCATACAAGACCTGTATAAAAATACTGATGAAGTTGCCATGGACCTGGGATTTTTTTTGTTTTATTTTGGCAAGGACAAGCCCAACTTGTTATAAACAAAGGATATGTAATCAGTCGACTATTTGTCTAAAGTTACTTTTGCAATTGGCTTGGCTAATTTCGATTCCGCAAAAGAAACAAACAATCTCTTTTTCTGAAATTCTTTGTCCTATGCAAATAGAAGCATAACTGTCTGTGAATGCCCAACAAATGTAACATGTATTCAACTTTGTTTTTGAAATTTGGAAAGAAAACTGGAAGATTAATGGACTGATTGATGACGGAGTCTGACACCACATTAGGAAGAAAGGAAGGGTTGATTTATAGTGCTGCTCTGTCTCTATACAATATTAAATAAGGAGGCTTTGAAGACAAGGCTTGAACCCCAGAACGTTTTTGAGCAGAGGTTATGGCTACCAAAAGTTAGTTTTCCAGGTTAAAAACTTTAGTTCACACTTTGCTGATGGTTCAAATGTAGATTGAGACAAAGCTTGTAAAACTAAATTTAAATCCCATGGCAGAGCTGGATATTTAAAAGGTAATCTCAGAAAAAGGGCACCCCTTATAAAGGCCTTACAAAGTTTTGAGGAAGTTAACGTGGAATTGTTAGTTCCTATATGAAAATTAGAAATGGCAGCTAATTGCACTTTAACAGTAGAGGAACTAGTCCCTTCATTAAAGATTGTAGCCAGAAATTCAAACTTAATGTATTGGAGCTGAGAAAGGGTCCATGTCTATTGTCCAAATAAAGGGGAACCAAATCTGACGAGGCCAATAAGGGGCAATGAGGATGACTTTGCTCTTCAACTGAGAGGCCTTCTGGAGAAATTGGAGGATTAAGGAGGGGGATATGCATACATGAGACCAGGAGGGCAATCGTGGAGGAGAGAGTCTCTCGGTGACTCCCCCAGTAAAGGGATCAGGAAAAGAACCTGCTGCATTTGTTATTGATGCAAAGAGGTCACAACAGGGTTGGCCCCATTTGTGGAATATCTTCTCCTCAACTGTCATATTGAGAGACCACTTGTGATGTAATAAAATGGACCTGCTCAACTTGTATGCTATCATGTTGGATTTCTCTGGAATAAGTGCTGCTATCAGAAATCAATTAAATGAGATCATCCATTGACACACTCCCAGAGTTTCTTGACACAAGGAGTAAGATTTGGTTCTTCCTTGTTTGTTCATGTACCATATTACTGACATATTCTCTGTTTGAATCACAAAAGTCCCAGAAGGGAGGGAGGCTTGAAAGGCCTGCAGTGCTAGGAGTACTGCTTTCATTTCCAGGTCATTGATATGCTTGTTGGCCTCTTCGAGGACCATGTGCCTTGGACTGTTTTTCACAAGATGTGTCCTCTCCACCCAGTTTGTAAAGTGTCCATGGTCACTATGACTTTGGGCTGAGGAAGAAAGAAGGGACCACCTTGTAATACCTCATCTGATAAATCCACCATGAGAGGTATCCTGATCTGGGTGGACATAGGCTGAAGCTGAACAGACCATTGAGTTGTTAAGGTCCATTTAAGAATTCTCATGTGGTGTCTTGCTAGCAGAACTAGAACTATCACAGCAGATATTGACACCAAGGATTGTAGAATCAATCGAGCTGATAAGAAGAATTCTGAATTATCTTTTTGACATGAAATTGAATAGTTTGTACCCTTAGTAAGAAGAAGGGAGGCTGTCATTGACACTGTGTTGAACAAGGCCCCTATGGACTGTAATGTTTGAGATGGTTCTAATTAAGGTTTGTTGTGGTTGATGGTAATTCCTAGATGATAGAAAAGCTAGAGTACATATTCTCATGCTTTTATCAGAAGATGCCTGGTCACAGCAGTTATGAACCAGTCACTCAAGTATGGAAACACCTAGAATCCCTGCAGTCTCAAGTGAGCTGTTAGTACTGACATACATTTGGTGAACACCCTGGGGGCTGTGGTGAGGCTAAAGGGCAGTGCTCTGAACTGGTAATGACTGTCTCCCAGACAGAGACATAGGTATCTCCTGGATCATCTGTTCATTTTTATGTGATAGTATGCATCCTGAACATCTACTGAGCACATCCAGTCGTCATTGTGCAGGAAAGGCAAAATGGACTGAAATGTGACAATCCAGAACTTTGTATACTGAACCAATTTGTTCAGATTGCTGAGATCCAAAATTGGTCTACAGTCTCCTATTTTCTTTGGCACTAAAAAGAATCTTGAGTAAGTTCTGGATTTTATCTGGTCTGGGAGGACCTTTTGGATGACTCTTTTTTCTAGCAGCTTTTTTATTTCTAGAGCTACTGCTTTCCTCTGACTGGGTTAGGAAAAAGTGAATTATATAACCTTTGGAAATAATCCTCTGCACCCATGTATCTTTTGTAATGTCTAGCCAGGATCTGCAAGGTACAAGGATAGATGACACCTGACTGCCTACAGAGGTGGACAATCTGGCCTCCTTTCAGGAGCACTGGTTAGGTCTGTCAGAGAAGGAATCTCTAGACCCCTGGTTCTGCAGGCCTCCTCTGCCACACAGGAGGCATCTTCCATTAGAGTTCTCCTCTCTGCCCCTGGGGGAACTATCTTCATGTGGATCTTGGAAAGGACCCTGGGACTTTCTGAACCACAATTTTGACCACCACATTGATTCCTAGAGAAGGTTTTCTGAAGGGTTGAAAAACATACGCCCACTGCAGACAGGATCTAACCATCTTGCCCACACCTGAAGAGTGTGCCCTTTACCCTTGGGCCAAGCAAAGAACTTCTGTCAAAGGGGGCAATGATGAAGGAGAACTTGAGGTGCTCCTCAAAATCACACAAGTGCATCCAGGCATGCCTCCTAATGGCAATGCCTGAACCCATCACCCTTGAGGTACCTTCTGCTTGATGTGAATTGAACCTCATGGATGAATTAATGATCGAGTGTAGGGTAGCCAACTTTTAGGCAGTAGAGTTCTGTGCCTTGGAAGTGCTGGTTCCAGAGAGGGATTTGGAGAGTTCTTTAATCAAATCCCTCTGCAATCTAGTGAAGTGTGCCAAATAATTCCAGAACTGGAGTGCACAACTCACAAGCATATACACGCTTCCTAAATCTGTCCAACTCACTGGACTCCCTGTTAGGGGAATGGACAGATGAACTCTGTTCCACAAGTGTTTTCTTTGTGTGCACCACTATGACCATGGCATCTACTGGTACTCCCTTGCTCCAAAACTCTCTTGCTTTTCGTGGTGCCAGACTCCTTTCTGGTCTCTTGAGGATCAGCTCAACAGAGTCATGTTCCATTCACACCCACCAAATCAATTAATAAATCAATCAAATCCATCCATCAAATCAATGAGCTCATTGGCAGGCAGTCACCCAGGAGGTAGATGGGCCAGACCCAAAGGCTTCCAGGAATGTGAGTTCCTCTTGGGAAGGGTTATCGGTAGACCAACCACCCCTTTGAGGATTTCCAGGATGTTTCCAAAGGAAACATCATCAGATGGTGATCTTTGGGACCCTTCTCCCTCATTAAAATTGGTACCTTCAGTGACTGACTCTTGAGGAAAGTATAAGTGTCTCCTCTTGCACTTTTTCTTCCTAGGGACTTCTTCGGTGGGATGTTCCAAAGAAGTATCGGAAGAAATAAGTATACCCTGCCATGTAGCTTGAGGACTATGGACTGACTGTCCCTGTGGAGTAGAGTGATGAGGCTCAAGGCACAAAGACATATGGGACCTTGAGGGCAGATCTGAGGGGAGGTGGAATCATCCATCTGCCAGAAGCAAAAGAAGGAAGGAGGCCAATGAAGCCAAGAAGATATGCTTCCAGACCATTGTCTCCCTCTGACCCAAAGATACTCCACCTGAGGCAGAAGTTGGGGCAGCACTGTCCAATGTCAAGGCTCCGAGAGGCAAAGATGGCTCCGAAAACTTCAGAGTCATCTCTACCACCCTAAATCCAACAACGACACTTTAACTCTGAGAGACATCCAGCTCCAACATGCTCTGAGATGATGTACTTAGAGACTGTATCAGAAGATATGATGATCTTTGGATCCAACACAGACAATCCTGCTAGACTCAGATCGAAGGGCTGCAAACCACTGGTTGGATTGGAGAAGGAGCCAAATTGGGTGGTGTAGTACTTGTAAAAGTCTCCAGATCCAAAGGGGTAGGAGCCAGAAGAACTCCCATCTGTATCTGTGCTGAAAGAAATTTCCTCATTATCCTATCCACATCAGCTTCTGTCAGGCTCCTGGAAGAACAAGAGGGTGAGGCCACTGAAGGGGACCTGGAATGTTGGCATCTCTCCAAAAAGGGATGGCACTTGGTAAGGGACTGGGTCCAAAGAGGAAGCATACCTAGTCTGAGGTAAGTGTTTTGGATCTGAGGCTATTGAATCCGATGAAGCAGATTAGACATCCAATGCCGACAGATCCAAAGATTATCCTTTAGATCCAACCTCTTTGAAACTTTGTGAGCAGACTCCATCCTCAAATCCGACAGTCTTTTCTGTGCTCTTTTTTGTCAGACTTGGGGGGTTAAGCTCCAGATAGTGATTTTGAGAAGGTCGTGGGGAGAAGACCTTTCAGAATGAGTTTATTCTTGCAGTCTACCAAAGCACTGGGGTTAAATGCTTTGCAGATCTCACAGTCTACTTTTAAATGAGGAGGGCCCAAGCAATAGACACACAAATTGGGTGCATCAGAAAGTAGAATCTTGTGAACACACTGCTTACACTTCTTAAAGCCTGAAGGCTTTTCGGCCATCTTAACAAGATAGCTAATATAGATTAAAAAAGAAAAGTTTTTCAAAGAAAGAAAGAAAGGGGAGAAGAAATTACCAACTATAGTAATTGAGAGAAGGAGAAAGGAAAATACCAACAATGGTAGTTTAGAAATGCAGTAAAATTGTGTAGGATAAAGGGGGATAAATACAATGTAATCTGCACAAGGCAAAGACAGAAATATATCTGGTAACTATCGTACTGATAACATACCCCTTAGAGCTGACCCAGTAGTCAGGGACTTAGGGACACACATTTATTTATTTAATTATTGACATTTGTTTACTGGGAAAGTCCACTTGGCCATGCTAGCCCATTTTCAGTGGAGGCCCGTAGAGAAAAGCTCCACAGTACCAGTTAGAAATGACAACAAATTTCAGCATTGCTCACAGTAACAAGTATCAATGAGACAGAGATACAGCCTGTCAATCTACATAAGAACTCATAGACTGGACAACAAAAGGAAAAGAAATGAACAAAAACAGGAACATAAAAGTTTCCCAAACTACTATTTACATAGCAGTACACTATGGTGTCAATAACATTAGTTTTGACTAGAGAAGTATAGATACATAGATAGTAATCTAGCCTTTGACCATCACGTGTCTACAGTGGT
Organism: Protopterus annectens; assembly: GCF_019279795.1. NCBI lineage: Eukaryota > Metazoa > Chordata > Ceratodontiformes > Protopteridae > Protopterus > Protopterus annectens. The sequence continues at coordinate 1,786,929,319 of NC_056744.1, read as the reverse complement.
GAGGAAACTATGGCACCTAAGTCCAAGGAAGTCATTGTTCCACTGTATTCAGCATTCATCAGACCTATCATTGAGTACAATGTCCCCTTTGGTATGTACCTAACCAGGCATATCCAACAATTGGAACGTCCACACAGGTTCCTCACTAAAAGAATACACAACATAAGTAATATGTCCTATGCAGACCACCTCAAGGTATTATCCCTGTATTCTGTCTCCTACAGGCTTTCAGGGGAGATCTATGCATGGCATACAGGGCATTGTCAGACCCCAGTCTGATGCACCTCCTGTATATCCACAAAACAAACAGCACCAGAATTAACTGTTCTAAAGACTTAAACCTTGCCTGCGATATAAATAGGACCTGCTGGAGAGACAGGTATGTTTTCCAGAGATTACTCCATCTCTGGAACAGGCTCCCCATCCATGTGAAGCAGAGTTCCTCCCTAACCCAATTCAAGTGCAACCTGGATAATCGAATGGGGAACAGGGAATTCATCCCTGGTTTGGCACCTATGTCTTTAATGGACACCGCCAACATGTAAATGGTTCTTCTCCCAGGCCCAAGCTTGTAAATGTTTCAACTCCCAAGCCCCTGCTTACACTTATCAAGGGTATCAGAACTTGTCAAAGATATGGAATGCATGACTAGGCTTAAAAAGGCCCTTGTAGTCATTAGCATAGTAAACACCTATGAACCTATGAACAAGTAATTAAGGCACTTAACTTGACTAACACTCAAGAGCTCAGGGCAGCCACGTCCATACGCGAAGGCAGCAAACAAGATCTGAGATATGTTAGGGCCTAGAGTATTATGGGTAAGGGAGGAGCTTGAGAGTTGCAGTAGGCATGGGCTGTAAAAAGCGGCTGAATCAGATCCAAGGGTTGGATCTGAACCCATTTGTTAAGGAATGAATGAAAATTGACATCAGTCAAGTTGTTACATATTGCTCCTTGTGAAAATTTAAAACCAGTCAAGAGGAAGCACATTGACTAGAACATTACAGAACATGCACTTTCTTACTCAAATATATGTTTTACCTCTTGACATTTTTTTTAATTGTAGGTCAGCTATGGTGCAACTCTTTCTCTCCTTAATGACAAAACCCAGTTTCCTTCATTTGTAAGGACCGCTCCAAATGACAATATCCTGTCTTCTGGTTTGGCACACTTGATACTACATTTTGGCTGGACCTGGGTTGGGGTCCTAGCAGCAGATAACGATTATGGCAGACAAGGAAGTGACAGAATTATTAAGGAACTCAGGAGCAACGGTGCTTGTCTTGCATTATTTGAAACCCTACCACTACACAGCTCAGATATGCACACCCTCAAAGTTGCAGACAAAATCATATCTTCAACAACCACAGTTATACTGGCTTATTCTACTCAGCAGGAATTGTCCTCACTAATGGTGGAAGTAACCAGAAAAAGGATAACAGGAAAGGTCTGGCTGGCACCTGATGGCTGGTCTACCAGTTTAGACTTATTTCCAATGGAAGTTTGGAAAACACTGAATGGCTCTTTAGGATTAGCATATCATAAAGGACAAATATCAGGATTTACAGAGTTTGTTTATAACATTCACCCTTCTCAAGCCTCTCCAGATGATATTTTCATCATAACCTTTTGGGAAGAAGCATTTGGTTGCAGATGGCGAAACGTCACTTACAGACAAAATACTGATTCCACAAAAGCACAGAATGATATTCGCACTTGTACTGGTGAAGAAAAAATTGAAAATCTAAAACCGTCAGTGCTGGATGTGTTCAACCTTCGATTTGTGTACAACCTGTACAATTCTGTCCATGCAGTGGCGCACGCATTACATGACCTCATCACATGCAGACCAAACAAAAGCCCATTCATTAATAACACCTGTCCAGGTGTTGAGAGTTTTCAGCCTTGGCAAGTAAGTAAAGCATGTGCCATTTTTTTTATCTTTATTTAAAATTAAGTGGTAAAAAACTTTTCTGATGCATATTGATCTTTTTTTATTTTTTATGAAATGAAGATGAACAAAAGGAGTGATTAGTTGATTGAATGACTGAGTGTTTTGTTTATTTATTTTTTCATTATTTTTTGGCTGGCAAATAGCATAGTGTAGTAAGGCCGTACATTGTTAACGGGCTGCTTCCTATAGTCTACAGTTTGATTCCTTCAGCATTCGTTTTCCACCAAGTTGCTTAACCAGACAGTTCTGTGAAAAGGGACATTTGTGTCCAGTGGGCTTATTCAGTAAACAAATAAAAATAAAACCAAATAGTTAAAAAATAAAAATCATTTTTATTACCGATTAAAAAACAGTGATAATAAAATTAGCAAGCATGCACAAGTTTTGTACCTATTTTAGGGTTCCTATTTTTTTATTTCAGAAAATGTACAGAGGAACATTAGAGGTGGAAGTTCAGAGGATCACCTTGAAAACCATGAAATAGTTTAGCAGTCTAAATTAAATTGCAGGTTAATATCTGGATTTAATGATCATACTTCTGTCACTAGTGTTCTGAAACCACATTCAGCTAAGTTACAACAATTGTAATAACTGTTGTATTTTATATGTCAAATTTATCAGCCTGATTTTCTTTTTTGGTTATTTATATTAAGCAATATTATTACCTTGGTCTGCTGTTGCATTTTTTGTCATGCAGCTGTTATGTTTCATTATTTGAATGGTGACATAAAATGGAAGCTTTTTCTTACATTTTCTGAAGAAGTCCACTTTCATTTTTATTTAAATGACAAATTACTGCATTCAGTGGGTGTCATTTGATGTTGTGTTCTTAGTGGCTGTCTTGAGTGTGCATGTGGGGGGGGGGTGAGAAATTCTGCAATCTTAACTAGTTATATGATCTTTAAAAATGTTTCCACAATTAGTAAATATTGGAAGACAACCGCCTCTACACAAACCGCTTTCCACCCAGTAAAACTAATGTGGTTTGGAAAATTAAAGACTATTTCTGCAAAGATCTATACGCTGGTATTCAAGCAGGTAGCTTGGACCAAAAAAATAACTAATATTTTCTCAGGAAACCAATATGCCTGCATTCGCTAATTTTTTTATATTTAAATTCAAGTTGCTGCCTTAACAGGGAAAGGGAGTCCATTTTCAATTCTGAATAGCTGGTCTTGACATACCAGTTTTTGTCCAGCCAGTTTTTTGAACAATTTCCTGAATAAAATAGTAGGTGCGCAATATTGTCACCAGTGCAAACAAGTGACATGGATAGGAAGAAAAACCCTGAATCACAATCAGTGCTAATGCAACAACAGTTGTTACACAAGAGTATATATATCTCATTGTGTATAGAGTTCATCTTTTGGCACATCTGGATACAGTACACTTTGTCAAAAAAAGAGAGAGACAGTTTTGTTCCTGTTTGCATGCTAGCCTATCAGATTTCAGAGATAGGTACGTGTGCACACGTGTGTGTATGTGTGTGTGTGTGTGTGTGTGTGTGTGTGTGTGTGTGTGTGTGTGTGGTCTACAGTATGTGCAGGCTACATAAGAACTGTTTTAATGTGCTAACTTCATGTGTTCATATTCTTATGAATCATATAAGAACTATAACTGAATAATAGGTCCAATTCTAAAACCACGTACTTCATGCCGGTCAGATGTAGTCAAGCCTACAGTCTGTGACAAAGTTTAGTTTTGTCAGTATATCTCTGTGACTGAAAAGACAAGAAAAGTCAAGACAGAATCAAAACTTGATCAATAATCAACTCTGTTTTACTGATTTTATTGTTAGAAGCATTATGCTGAACTATATTCTAACCAAATAAAAATTTCCAAGCACTAAATGGCTCCATTAGACCCAGTAATAAAGTCCTATTTATGGCCTAAATGAACCAGAGTCAACTGGCGACCTGGTCACTTGAGGAGTGAAAAGGGGAGACTGGAAGCGAACAGCTGATACTGTCTTGTCCCTTGTGGGCCCAGATATAGCTCATCCTACTGCTATACTGACACCTAGTGGTGACCAAGTGGAGCTGCAGGCAGCCAAGTGTGCCAGATTTAGTGTGTGCATGAAATCTCTGACCAGCATTGCAAACCCTGCTTTGGCAATGCATACTTAAAGCTATTACAGGGAGGGCTAAGAGGAGAAAAAAAAATCCAGAGACGTGTAGGGATGATTTAATCTCAGCTGACCATTCCTTTCCTTGTAATGGGCAAAACAGACATGCAATCATAGGATCATAGGAGGTTACTAGGCTAATGGCCCTGGGGTCTTACAAGCCTAGCAAAGAGTTTATCCCCAAAAAAGAAACCTCAGTCAGTATCTGTCGCCTCTTTCAATGAGGGCCACAAGTGGAACCCCTGGAACAAATTTGTGGTTTCCCATCCACTCATCAAGGTTGCGCTTGAAGAGGGTCAGCGAGGTACTCTCTTTGATATATATGGGAAGTCTATTCCAGAGACGGAGCAGTGTCTGTGAGACAAACCTGTCTCTCCACCAGGTTTTATAGATGTCACATATTAGATTTAGGCATATTGAGGGAGTAATGTTCAAGGAGTTAGACTTACGGATATGGAGCATCTTTAGTAGGGCAGGGTTCGACATCACCTTATAGGTGAGACACTGATCACCTCTGAGCAATCTGTACGATACTAAGTAGAGTGATAATGATTTGAGCCTGTCCGCATAGGACAAGTGTTGGAGGCCATGGATTCTCTTTGTGAGGTGTTTCTGTGGCCTTTCCTGTTGGTGCAGTTGTTTGGAGAAGTTCATACCAAATGGGGCATTATACTCAATTACTGGCCTAATGAGGAAGGCGTACAGAGAGGTATTAACCTCCTTTTTTCTGGATGCAATCCCTTTACTTATGAGATGAACCAAGTAAAAGGCTTTTCTGGCCACTGCTGCTGCATGATGATCAAATGTGAGATTGTTGTCTACCTGAGTACCTAGGTTTCTCACCACAGGTTGTGTGCTTAGGGGGTTGCTGCTGATGTGGTAATTAGTAGGGGCTGTGTTTTTGCTGAATGGTATGATAATACATTTTATAAGGCCATGACTTTGGCACCAGTCATTTGATGCTGTGAGACCCTCTTGCAGTATGTTAGCATCATTTGTTGAGTCAGTGACAGCACCCAACTTGCAGTCATCCACAAACTTGGTCAGCCACAGGCCTTTTGTCTTTGCCTGAACCTCTGAGATGTAGATGCCAAGCAATAGGGGTCCCAGAACAGATCCCTGGGGAACACCACTAGTGACAGGTCTGCAGTCAGAGGTGAAGGCACCTATTTTGACTTTGTGGGTCCTATCAGTGAGCCAGTTGGCCACCTACCTGATGAGATAGGAATTTAAGCCAAGTTGTGTTAACTTTTCGATGATGAACTTTTTCAATGAGGGAATGAATGGGCCATTTGGTTTGCAGAAAGGAGGCTGATGGTTATCAGGGAAACTGGCAAGAAAAAGATAAAAACATGATCCACCAGTAACATCTCTCTCTCTACATGCAATTGAAAACTCCCATCTTTTAGTAATTTTGACGGTTTTCTGTTTTGTGAGCATAATAGTACTTGAGATGTGCCAGTTTCTTAGTGCTTATTGCATTCAGACACACATGGTCTTTGTTGTCAAATCTGCATATTTTACTTAGCAGCAGCTTAAATATAAAAAGTAGATAGTGTGTCATGAAATCAAAGCTTGTTTTCTGCTGTTCGGTAACTACACCACTTCAACCCCTGCATTCCTTAAGAAATAACACACTTTCCACATGGACCAAATGTTATGAATTGTTTTTATTTTGTGAGTACAATGTTACATAATAAAATAACTTTTGTTTGTTTAATATTGTAAAGAGTGAAAAATGTAAATAAAAAATTTACAACACCTTACTTTTGAAAAGGATTTTTTGGGCAACTATCTTGTTACTAGCTGGATAAGCAAACATTTCATTGCATTGTGTGAACATAACCACTGTCTTTTAAAACAATTTTTACTCTGATAACAGAAATGACTAAAAGTTGCTGATGTGTTAGTATTGTGAAGTTTTCTCCTTTTCTGTCTGCCTGTCCATTTGTCAATAATGTCACGCAGGTGCAAAAGTTAGAAACAGGTTTCACAGGGAGATCGTGCCCATATGGATCACTATGGTCATACTATACTTTATGTAACACTGCAAAAGTTTAATTTTCAAAAAGGTTAATTATGGTTATCAGTACTCCTTTTACATTATTTATAGCAAGGGATAGGCTTTATCCCACTGAGCCAGGGACCATTTGAATGGAGGACCTGGCAAGAAATGCTTATCAGGTACACTTATTGACAATACAATTCACGATAATATATGCATGATTTCATTATACAGTTAATTTCACTACAGTAAAGTCACAGAAATTAATAACAACGTGCAATTTAGTTTTGGTAAATTATTTTAGTTAGCTAGTTAGTTAGTTTGTTTGTTGGTTTAGTGGGGTAGTGCATTCATCACAATGGACCATTCTCAGGCACAGCCTGTAACTGTGAGCTGTGAGTTCTAGAGTCACAGATGGGGTTATGATCTTCCCTGTCATGAGTTCAGATGTTACTTGGGGTCAATGTCTATCTCCACTCATTCTTACCTATGGTAGACTCTAAACATCTCTGTACTATAGTTCACACAAATATGGTTTCCAGTTATATTCCACCCTCTCAAAAAAAAACACGCTCCTGTTGTTTTCCACACATTACAATGCAAGCTCCCATTCTTATCTCCACAGTTCTACGGGTTCATCATCATTCAAGTGCATATGTGTCAAGGGTGTATATACACACACACACACACACGCACGCACGCACACACACACACACACACACACACACACACACACACACACACACACACACACGCACACACGCATGCACGCACACATGCACGCACACACACGCGCGTGCGCATATTTATTACATTTCCTACTAGATTTTGATTGCTACTGTATTAGGCATTTGAAAAATATCTAAAAAAACTATGTCCCTACAACAACATCAAGGGCTATAACAGGAATCCATAATATTACAAAAAATGCACTGCTTTTCTTGTAAATCCAACCAGTGAATTCTGAAACTTGCTGTTATAGAAATTATGTATTTTGCAGGGTAGCCCCATGGAACCCCCACATCCCTGTTGACAATATTACTAATTCAGAAGTCACTGTACCTTAGAGAGAGGAAATACTCAGCTGCCCTTTGAGACCTCATGTGTATATATTCTTACCCGTCCGCTTATGTTTCACCATTCTGCGGGTGAATATATTCTTACCCGTCCACTTATGTTTCACCATTCTGTGGGTGTATATATTCCCATTTGCTTATGTTTCAGCATTCTGTGGGATCACCATTATGGGGGTTTCATTTGCTGTTCTTGATACATTGAAGAAATCTATGAAATCTTAGGTGTCATGAATTTTGGACAGTTACTAATAGACTACAGCAATAAATGCTGCTTCTATTTAAACGAAACAAGATTTTTTAAAGAAAAGCACATTTTACTCATTGCGTTTCTTTATGTTGTTATATGTTAAGCTCACCAACATTCTACATACAGGTTTGTCTTTTCATGTACACAAGAATATCACATAAATATTTGAAAACATATAATGTTCCTAAAATAGCCCACCAGTGTGCAGTCTCCCCTGAGAAATGACCATCACAATACATTCTTCGTACTAGCTCCCTCTGCACCCCCATCCTGTAAAATTCTAATACCCCTCTCCACTCACTCGTCTCCGAATGTTACCATTCATTACCTTTCTTTCTCAAAAGTCTCTTATCTTGAAGGAAAATGCATTTTTAAATATTCTTTGCACGTCCTTTTCACCTTACCATCTAACCTATCCTACCAATACATTGAACTGTTTATTCTCCCCTCCCCCTGCCATCCTGGCTTGTTGTACCTGTTGCCAGGGGAATGAGAGCTGAGTGGTGATTGGTTGCCAGTGGAATTAGAGCTGAATGGTGGTTGGTTAACAGTGGAATGAGAGCTGATTGGTGATTGATTGCCAATGGAATGAGTGGTGATTGGCAATCATTCTGAACAGAGCAGTTTTGTTGTTATAATCACCTAACTTCTTCTTTGTGCATCTTGGCAACTCTTTCAGGGTGTGGCCTGCACTGGAAGTAATAGGGAGACTTAATTTACTCACACAAGGGTGGTGCCTGTAGCCCTGCCCTCTGGGAATCTGACCCTGTAAGCTAAGTTCACCAATCATCAGTGCATTCTCAAAACACAAACAACCCGCCCTCCCTCTGAGGTAAGTCTACAACTTCTACAACCTCTACTTATTTCCCAGCACCCCTCCCCATTTGAAAACTCCATCATTCCCTAGGTTAGTAACTGAAACCAGGTCACAGAGCTTCTAATAAGGACTCCATTCCTCTCTAGCATAGATATGGCAGGATACATAGTTTTTCATGTATAGATAGGTATACAGAAACAGATGGAGAGGAAGAGAGAGGGAGACCTTCTTGTACAGTAAGATCAGTGCATAGTGCAGTGCAAAATGCAGTGATAATGCAGTGCTGTAAACACTGCTCCATGTGCCTCATTGCCAGCTACAAGGTGCCCTTAGAAAGAGCTTGTGAATTTATACTGAAAAAGTGGAGCTACACAATATAGCAAATAACACTACAGATGTAAAAAAACTGCCTGCGATGTTTAATGTAATGGGTGCCTGAACCGATAGACAGCTGTGTACTTTGCTATTGATAGAAAGGGTGCTTGTAAATGTATAATTGTTTTCTTTGAAAATGCAATGCATCTGCCTGTTTTATTCTTACAAGGAGTATTAGAAGCAAAGATGTATTCAACATTTAGAAGCAGGTGACATAAACTAAAAGACTTAGAAGGCAGTTTTTGTACAGGTTGTACACTGAACACCCTTGAAAATGACACTGCAAGAACTGCTTAAGAAAACCATTTGTGCTAAAAGGAATGTTTGTGCTATCTGATATGTAACAAAAAAGGCACATGACAAAGAGGATAGTGTTTGGACTGTACAGAAATAAGATGGTAAGGACTGAGCTTATGATGTGCTTTAGACCATCAGAAGTATTTCCTCACTATTTTAAAATAGTACATAAGCAGCTAGGATTATGTTATTTCAGGAAGTTTTGGATAAGGCAATTTAATTCCGAACTTTTGTAACCTTAGTAACTGTTTGCACCACCACAGCTCTCTCTGAAACCTATAAAAGAGTGTCTGTAAGGTTACGTATTATCACAACCAGATTGGGAACCCAGCATAATTCCCAATGTTATTGTGAAACGTGTGTATTATAAAGTAAAAAGGGTGTGTGAACTCCAAATCACTACTGTATTACCTTGTCTGTGAAACAGGCATTGGAATAGTTGTCAAATTTGTCTTCCTGGGGACCGTCCTTTAGCACCACAACTTAATACAAAATTAAATGAACAGGGCAGATGAAAAAATGCAGCAGTTATTACATTAACAAGCACAGATTCTTCCACAGTCAAAAAGAGTCGGGATTGTGTTTACTCTGATTGAATAGTCCTATGTGAAAACCGATTACCACCAATACACAAGTCATTGCAACACATAAAACAACACATGGATTCGACCCTGTCTTGAGGTGAAACCTGTTAGGCAGACTCACTGTGCTGTAAAAAAAAAAAATACATAAACTCAGAGCAAAATAAAACAGTTAAAAATGCACATGTAAATAACCACATTAATGAGAAGCCTGAATACCTGCTGTTATTGGCTAGCTGCTACTGTATGCCTTAACCAATTCTTGCATTCAGTTATGGCAGTAAAGGACGTAACCCCAAAGAGAAATTTGGCCGTTACTCCTTTCCCTGTCGCAGAACTGATATGATACAAAAGTAATTTGGACTTTACACACCCTTGCCAGTGCAGGACAAACTACTTTCGCCCTAACATTAGGAATTATGGTGACTTCACAATCTAGTTGCGATCATAGGATCATAGGAGGTTACTAGGCTAATAGCCCTGGGGCTCTTACAAGCCTAGCCAAGATTTATCCCCAAAAATAAACCTCAGTCAGCACCTGTCCACCCTGTCAGTGACAGACACAGGTGGAACCCCTGGGACGAATTTGTGATTTCCCATCCACTCATCAAGGTTACGCTTGAAGAGGGTCAGTGAGATGCTCTGTTTGACGTGTATGGGAAGTATATTCCAGAGATGGGGCAGCCTCTGGGAGACAAACCTGTCTCTCCAGCAGGTTTTGTTAATGTCACATATTAGGTTCAGGCCTTTTGAGCAGGTAGTGTGTGAGGAGTTAGACTTACAGATATGGAGCATCTCTAGTAGGGCAGGGTCCGAGATTGCCTTGTAGGTGACACAGATCACCCCTGAGCAATCTGTATGATACTGAGTAGAATGATAATGATTTGAGCCTGTCTGCATGAGCGATAATATGTAAGTACCATTTTTGTCTACATAGCAGCCTCTAAAATGAGCAAATACTTACAAAGCTTCATGGAAAGTAATTCCTGTTTTTATATGTCTACCGACATTAATGAGCCATTATTTCTTTCAGTTGTCATCAGATCATCAGACAAAGCTTTTAAGGAAACTGTAAGACTTTACAGAAGCATTTCCGTCCAAAACCTTGTTAATTGCAGAATATCTCAGATGCATTTGTTTTTTTGTTTGTTTGTTTTAGGGAGAGACCTCAGTCTAATTTATATAGAGGGGAAAATCTCTGACCAAGACTTCTAGTGTGTGTGTTTGTGTGTGTGTGTGTGTGTGTGTGTGTGTGTGTGTGTGTGTGTGTGTGTGTGCACGCGCGGTCATGCGTGCATGCTTGTATGTATGTATGCATGTATGTATGTATGTATGTATGTATGTATGTATGTATATGTGTGTGTGTGTGTGTGTGTGTGTGTGTGTGTGTGTGTGTGTGTGTGTGTGTGTGTGTGTGTGTGTGTGTGTGTGTGTGTGTGTGTGTGTGTGTGTGTGTTTCTTATGGAAAAATGGTCTATTATCTGTAACAATTACTGTACAACAATTACAGGGATACAAGTCACGCCTTGAACTGTAATGATTATAAGGCAGCAACTTCAATATGTGAGTGTAGGAGGGAGAAACAGCTAGGCAAGTTAATGGTGCAAGTTTAAAAGGCAGGAGACACACTTGTATAAGGGGATATTAACATCACATCTGAAAAAATGGAAGGAGGTATTTGGCAGCAGTATACACTTTTGTATTCCTCATTGAATACAAATGGAGAGAAAGTACTTATTTTTATAGGATTCCACTTTATGCCATAAGAAACGTCATGTAAAGAAATAAATTTATAAATGTATACAAGAAAACAGTGGATGTTGTAGTACTGTGAAAACCATGTATTGTGTTTTTCTAAGATGTATGAGAACCCATACACTGTGGTCTGTGCTGAAAGATACATTTAGGGAACAAAGGGTTTCATTTGCATTTCTAAATGTAAGTACAAATGTGGACTGTTATACAGAGAAACAGGTTTCCTAATTTCAGAAACTGGTCTTTGAACACTGCTAAGTATGTGTTGACATTATACAATCAGTTATGAGAGACTTAACTTTCTTTTTCCTGTTAGTGTTTAATATGATGGCACTGATAAGTCATAAGACATTTTGATTTTTGTTTTGTCTTTATCTTTCTTTTTTTTTTTGTCCATTAATAAAAACTGGATGACTCTACACTTGGGTTCTTCTGCTGTGCAGAGTAGTTTGGAAGAATGAAGTGATAGAGATGTGTTGGGTAGGGTACTCAGTAGTACCCAGGACAATCAAGTCAATGTGTCATGGTCATCTGTCATGGACCGACTCACTGATAAGATGTGTAATGCATTTTCTGAGGAAGCCCATGCAAATACTTGAGTACGTCTGACACATTCCTTGTATGGGTTGGAGTTCCCAGATTGTGATGAGATCAAGTATCGGATGGAGAACAAGAACCTAATGGAGAATGAGATGACACTTGAAACTATACATAATATGCTAGGACAGCAAAGACTGCACGTCAGGGACAAAATGTTTTGCGGTTCCAGCTGTGGGATTCTGTCATAGGTGTTCCAACATGATATAAATTCTGTGAGCCAACAATTCAGCTGGCATGAAAAACAAGCTTCAAATATATGAGAATTCTTACAAACATAGGGTATGGGTGCCACTTTGACATTAGTACTGTTACTTAAACAGACCTTGATTTGTGTGGTCCAGTTTGTTGATTTTAATTAAGGATATATATTCTTGGAAATATTGCATAGAGGAATGTTTAACTTTGGAAACACAGGTTTATCGTACCTAACTGATTTATATTTATATATATATATATATATATATATATATATATATATTTTTTTTTTTTTTTTTTTTTTTTTACCAATTGGTTCTCCTGTGTGACTTTTGTACTCATTGTTTTAGTTTGCTAGTTGGGATATTTTGTAGACACACTAATGTTTATGGATATTAGTTGGGTAGACAACCCTGTGTTTCCAAAAGTCAAACATTCCTCTTATGCTGTGCTGATGATTTGACTTTATTGGCATGAAATGTTTCATAAATAGACTTAAAAGTAAAAGACAAAGTCATGAACATTCAGAATTGCCATTTAGCTGAAACACCTGATAGCCTTAAAGGATAATTTGCATATATCCCATATTGCCTGTGATACAAGAGGTTTAAGGTATCACACAGTGGAAAGTCTAGCTTTGCTAGATTTCTCTTTTTGAGCTTTTTAACCAATTGGTTGTCCTGTGTGGCCTTTTTACCCATTGTTTTATTTTTAAATCATAATATTTTGTGCATAACTGCTATCAAATACCAAAAAAGATAAAGTAAAGGACATTTGTAATTTCAGGAATAATTTGTGAAGTTGTATGTTATGGTCAGAATTAATATATTGTGGCTTTATCATTTTTATCCTAGAGAAATGTGTGGGTCATTGTAAAATGGTGGCCGGCTCTAAAAGGAAGAGTATGTTTGGAAGAGCTACAGGGACAAAGTGAAAAAGTATAACAGGACAGAAGAGGATGGTTACATGCTATTGTCAGTGCTTCACTTGTAATTCACGTACATTTTATTTGTTTCTTCTCCTGCCAAAGCAATGCTTAAAGCATTTTCCAATATGAAGTTACTTTCTGATCAGTGCTGAATTATGGGCCTTATGAGCCTGGAGATGAAAATTATAAGGGGCCTTTTTACTTTGTGTGACAATAACAGGGGATTTCAGATTAAACTTGGAATGGAAACAGCAGGGCATATTTCAGATATGTGGGCTTAGCGATGCAACTCCATCAGCCTCCCCCCTTGTTAATCTGGCCCTGTTTCTGACACTTTCTTTGTATATATTCAGCATTTATTATGTATATTATACAGTTTTATATTACTTTCATGTTTGAAAATTAGTTATATTATTACTCACATGTTTTTTTTTTTTGTAATTACACTGGTGAGGTTTTATTGTTATTGTCCTTAGTGTATTTTAGTGTAAATGCTTATATGTAAACATCAACCAGTACATGAATAAATAATATAATGTAATATAATATAATATAATATAATATAATATAATATAATATAATATAATATAATGTAATATAATGTAATGTAATAAATATAATATAATATAATGTAATATAATATAATGTAATATAATATAATGTACTATAATATAATATAATATAATATAATATAATATAATATAATATAATATAATATAATATAATATAATATAATAATATAACATAATATAATATACTGCAGGTAGCCATCCAGCGGTGTAAACCTTGGCTCTAGATGACTGTCACTGTTCAGATGACACCCAGATCCCACATGGGAAATGGGAAAGGGGGGTTCTGGATGGATGGAAGAATATAATATAATATAATATAATATAATATAATATAATATAATATAATATAATATAATATAATATAATATAATATAATTACTTCTCTTAATAGTTGTTGCAACATCTTTCTATGGTTACAGTACTGGGTTAATTTTTCTCATTTTAGTTTTGTATTTTAATATTGTCATAGTAAGCTTTATAAGATGCAACTGAAATTACTTTCTTTCTGTTGTCTCAGGTATGTGTGTGTCATCATCCCATACTACAGGGCACAGTATGAAGGAGGAGCTTCTGTCTGGCATGTGTGTTCACTACTGTCTAGAGAGCCACTGACAGGGGACCTGTCATGCATATGTGCAAATGCAAATGTCAGGTGTTGTGTACCTGCACTGTGGTGGGAGGTGACAGAGAAGGGCAACAGTGGCTTTTGATTCAGGAGCAGACACACACCAACACGGAATGAGTCAGCAGGGGATGTGGATGGGAGCAAACTGGACACAGAAATGCCAGGTGAAGTACACAGGCATGAAGCAACAAAGGTCTTATTGAGCATGGGGTATTTACAACATGAAGCCAGCTGAATATGTGACCCTGAACGATGACAGGACATGCTCATAGTGCACAGAACTGCCACTGAGGACTGGACAACATGCAACAGGTAAACAATAAAAACAACTATGATGTGATGGACAAATAAGCCTGGATCACACTTCATGGATGTGTTACAAAGCTGGCATATACTGTGCCAGCAAATAGATGGAGCTGATTGCATTTCAGTGGAGATGCAATTAACATGCTGTGTGAACAGGTAATCAGTTGCCTTATATTTGCACAGACACCAGGGAAGGTAGCACAGAATACTGCACTGTCTGCACAGACTCCAGGGAAGGTAGCACAGAATACTGCACTGTCTGCACAGACACCAGGGAAGGTGGCACAGAATACTGCACTGTCTGCACAGACACCAGGGAAGGTGGCACAGAATACTGCACTGTCTGCATGGACACCAGGGAAAGTAGCACAGAATGCTGCACTATCTGCACAGACACCAGGGAATGTAGCACAGAATACTGCACTGTAAGGCAACACTAAACAACAGTGGCCCACAGCTAAATGTGCCAAAATGGACTAGCTGATACACATGGAGAAAAGACAACAGCATTCACATGAAGACAGGATAAGTGTCCTGGATGCAATATGGTACCCCATAGTATGTGCACAACAGGACTGTGGCCACACCACTGTGGCACAACCCATTGAAGACTATGCAATGTACAATAGTAGCACACTAGTTACATTCAGTGGTGCTTCAGTGGTATTTCAGATGTGTACGTGTAATGATATGCAATGTCATGCAGATGCATGTCATATGTGCATCCTGGTGCACCACTGCAAATACTGAGGTAAGTATATACACAGGACGTGTAATGGTCACAGTGATTTTGCTAGGCTAATTGCAAGGGCAGGCAATACTGACACACCTGGTTGCAATGTAAATTGTATAGCTTGTATTTGTCAAAACTGGTCTCACTGTAGACATCTGTATATATTGTAACTGTGTCAAATTGTTTTATTCCCATTATAATGCTTAATCTTTAACTTTCTGAAGTGCTGTTAATCTTTATATTGAAATATATGATGTCTTATTACAATTTTTAATCTGTTTGAAATCTTTTTTGTATTCTTGGGGCTTTTCGACTCAAGACTCCGCTGAAACTGGGCCATGGGCCCAATTGGACTATCCCAGTGAACAAAATATAAATATAAATAAATGTAAATGTTACGTGCATGTGCAATAAGGAGGAGGAGGATATGTGTACCACAGTCTGCTAGATGGCCCACACATCAAAAATGTGAACATGTGTGTACAAATCAGCCAGTACTGACAATGCAGATAGTAAGGACACACATGTATAGTCATTGGTCTGAAACCAAACTGACACCACACCTCACCAATGAACTGATAAAGAGGAAGGGGCACACAACAAAGTTACACACATACACTGTGTGAAGGAGGTCAGTGGGTGTATCTCAACCATAAATACTATCTGTATTGCCATGCATTTATGCTATGTTTTTGTTGTGTTACAAATGTCATTGCAGTGGGCAAGGAGCAGCAAATGTGGCACAGCTACAACCACTGGGACAGGACATCATAGAAATGACTGAACACAAGCTACAAAATGCGCAGTGGGAGAGCACAGGAAGGCATACACAGTGGATGGCATTGAAAAACATGGCAAATGTGCACAGCTATGTATAAGTGTGAGTGGTAAACGTCACAGCAAGCAATTGTGCATCTGAATGCACAAGACACACACGCACACACACACACACACACACACACACACACACACACACACACACACATACATGTGCACACACATGCACACGTGCACACACACATATACACACACGCACACACGTACGCATACACACATGTGCACACACACATGCACACGTGCACACACACATACACACACAAACATACATACATACATACATACACACACACACACACACACACACACACACACACACACACACACACACACACACACACACACACACACACACACACAATGACAGCTACATTGACAGCCTTGACTCATACTGTATCACTTGAGGTTATACCTGCCTTTGTCTACACAGATAAAAAGAGCTTCAGTGCTGTGGATGGCATACATTCTGTCACAAAGCACAGTGTCCCTGTGCAAAAGTATTCCATGAAAGCAGCATTGGTTACCTGCCTCTAGGCTGGAATACCAAGACAATTGCATAAATGCGGTGGCACACAACAGAGCTTCCTGAACAAAGGCCGTACAATGTGTCATGTGAACAATAGCTAGAGTAAATACGGACATACAACAAGGCATGTTGACAGGCAGGTGTCATACACGATTATGATGTGATACCATTTCACTCATGCATGCTGAAGAAAAATAGCACAGCTGCAGGACTCCATATTAATGTCTGTCACTGTAAGAGACTAAACATAGCAGTACCATGCCATAAATACTGGAAAAGTGCAGTGCTTTACAGGGGACACAGCCCATGTAATGAGCTTGCACGCACACACAAACATATAGACACACACACACACACACACACACACACACACACACACACACACACACACACACACACACACACACACACACACACACAAACACACAGACTCTTTAATTACATATCATCATGTGGATAGCATACATGCAAAGATTACACACACAACAGCAAGAACATCACCGTAAATGGACATGTGAGGCCTGCAGATGTTCATGCCAGGTCACAGCAGGTGTCCATGGTAGGTTATCGAAGTGATGGAGGAGTATCAACATGTTAGCATGGCCTGCATGAGTAGGTCCACAAAACAGCATAAGCGCAATACACTGATACTTTATTTGTCATGCAGACATATACAGGGTAGATATTTATGTGCCATCATTCTGCAAACATGGCCTGGGCAGCAGGCAGTGCTGGTGGCACAGCTGCCTTTGCATCCTTCATGTTGATCTCATCTATCCTCTGTGGTACCTGTCATTAAGGTAAGCATTTCTCAGCATGGGGGTTCTCCTCCCTTGGTTCCTATGTAACAAAACACAGACATGAAGAATGATATAACACATACTCACAGCATAAATAAAGTACAATGCAGGGCTGTACAGTGGACTTCTATTTGTTGCACCTGTCATAGTAAGTAATCAGTGTGAAGACTGGTAGAAATGGGTGAAGGCTGCCAGCCTAGTCAAATAGAATTTAGTACATAATTCTATTATTTGTAAATACTGTGACTGTTGAACTTAAAACAATGTGGCAACATTGCCATCTGCTGTAAAGCAAGTTAAGTCAAGCATTTCTTGTTAGTCCTTTGAAATTAAAATTATTTCATCACTGCCTTTCATATTTACATGTCGGTTCCAGTCCGGCGAGATGAAGGCTTCCTGCCTATTGTTTTAAGGCTAAAGTTAATGACCAGAATTTACATGTGGAATGTCCTTTATTGCTCTAAGTGTAAAAGAATGTAAATGCAGTTTCTGTGTGGCCTGGGAACCAGGAAGGTGTAAAAGATGATGTAATGTTTAGCAGAACTACAGTTTCAATTTAAACAGTGAGAACCAGAGATTATTAAGCATTTGATCTTGGACATATAACTCAGCACTGCTTATACTCTCTTAAGTAAGTTATCTTAGAAGTGTGTTTTCTTGTAGCAATAGCTAGGAAATTAGAAAAGATTAGACTGTGTTTTTTTTTCTGTTATGTCAGAACTGCACTACTGAATTATTTTATGTTTCTGTGTGATCTCTGAACTCTTGAATAGCACTGTGGTGTAGTAGTATTGTCTTGTGTTTTTAGTATTTATTATTAAATATTTTTAAACTGTTTTCAACTGTGGCTGGTTTATGTAGCAATAAGTGAGCAAAACCAAAAAACACGAAAGGGAGTGCCACCGGACTCAGACAGCAAAGCAAGCCCTGCACTCCAGTAATGTGTCCACAAACAGGGCTGCTGTTGGAAATACAAATGAAATCAAGTGCAGTGGTGATCCAAGCAGGTCAAACGATAAAAAACACAGGTGGTCAAAGCTGGAACGATAGTTTTTTTTTATTGTAAATCAAACAAACAGACCGAGAATTCAAGTAAAATCCAAGCGCTTTCGCCTGAGTAGTCTCAGGCTTTTTCAAGGTTAATTAGATGTGTGGCCTTCCTGCTTTTAAATTCAGTTTAATAGGCCAAATACTTTAATTAATTGCTATCAAACAATTTAAATTAAGCAATTTAAATTATTTAAATTATTAAAGTGCAACAGTGCTTTACTGAAAGCTTTCTCTTACTTACAATTAAAAATATTCATAAATCACAAAATACTTTGTATATTCATTTAAAATATTACCATTTTAAAAACGGTGAGTTTATACATGTTGTTACAAATATGTTAAAAGCAAAAAAATTGCCAATTATTTAAACATGATATGCAAATAAAATGAAATGAAATAAAATAACATGCTAAACCTTTAAGGGGTACTTAAACTTATTCAACCCTTTACTCAAGTAAACGTTGTCCCACTATAATGTTGGTTGTTCATTTATTGAAACAGCTAATGTGCACCAGCAAAGGAGAAAATAAATAGTGTATAAAATACATATATATATAAACTATGATATATAAAGTTCAAAAATATTATTATAATGATTAAACCTTAAAAATTATAAATGATGTGTGATTTAAATTCAACCAAACAATCAAAAGGTTAGTTATGTTCTAATCCTGTAAAATATAGATTAATAATGCATAAAGCTAAAAATAAATACCAATAATAAAAAGTAGGTAATTTATAATTTATTTCTTTTAGCTTTTAAAATGCTACTTATGCTAATACTATCATTCATCCCTGGATTTTTTGAAGCGTCCAGTCTAAGTTGCCAAATTAACTCTCTACTCTCTAGGTAGGTTTCCCAGTCACCTCCTCTAGGATCTTGCAAGACACGTTCAAGTACAAAAAATTTTAAAGACATACTAGTACAAGCTAATGAATGCTTAAAGAATGCATTAGAGCTTTTCTTCTTTTCAATTTCATATAAATGTTCATAAATTCTTTTTTTAAGCATTCTAGTGGTTTTCCCTACATAAAAACCATTGCAGAATGAACAAATACCCAGATAGACTACTCCTGCAGAATTGCAGTTGTAATATCCTAATGTTTTTAATGTGCAATTTCTAGATGGTATAACTACTTCCTCAGCATCTAACATAAACCTACATTGATTGCACATACCACATTTATATGAACCATTCTTTCTGTGTGGTGAAACAGTACTCCCAGATTGTTGTAAACGTGGGTTTTGTTCAAACATACCCTTCAGATTGGTGTCACGTTTTCTAGTAAATGTTAAAGTCTTGGGTATAAAAGTTCTGGTATCTTCTTGTGATGTTAACAGGGGCCAAAATAAGCATAAGGTGTTCTCAATTCAGGGTGCATCACTGGTGTATGTATAGACAAAACTTTTCTGCAAACTTTCCTGTCCTTGTTTAATGTTCGTAGATAGGGGGAGCCCTTTACTCAGGAGAGGTGTAAAAAATGAATCTCTTTTCTCTAACACTTCTGTGATGCAGGAACTAATGAGTTGTGTAGGGTAACCTCTTTCTTCAAACATGGTTGCTATAAATCTAGAATCTAAGATTCAAGTGAACTACATATTCTAGAGGCTCGAATAAGTTGGCCTCTAACTATTCCCTTTTTTGTATAAAAAGGGTGCGAACTATCGAAATGTAGGAATGTGTTTGAGAAGGAGGACTTCCTAAAAATCTTTGATTGGAAATGTTGATTTTCTTCATCTTTAAATAATAAAACATCTAGGTAATGTAGAGAATTTTTACTGAGTTCATAAGTGAAGGACAAAAAATCAGTAGTAGAATTAATGTAATCAAAAAATTGAAGAAACATGTCTTCGGAACCTTGCCATAGAATACATATATCATCCAAATAACGCTTGTAAAAAAGAATGTTTTCTTTCCATTTAGTTGAATGTATGTATAGTTGCTCCCATTTGTGTAGGACAATGTTTGCATATGACGATGCACATGGAGAGCCCATTGCCACTCCTTTACTTTGTCTAAAGTATTCCCCACCAAAAAAGATGTAGTTTTGTGATTTATGAATATTTTTAATTGTAAGTAAGAGAAAGCTTTCAGTAAAACACTGTTGCACTTTAATAATTTAAATAATTTAAATTGCTTAATTTAAATTGTTTGATAGCAATTAATTAAAGTATTTGGCCTATTAAACTGAATATAAAAGCAGGAAGGCCACACATCTAATTAACCTTGAAAAAGCCTGAGACTACTCAGGCGAAAGCGCTTGGATTTTACTTGAATTCTCGGTCTGTTTGTTTGATTTACAATAAAAAAACTATCGTTCCAGCTTTGACCACCTGTGTTTTTTATCGTTTGACCTGCTTGGATCACCACTGCACTTGATTTCATTTGTATTTCCAACAGCAGCCCTGTTTGTGGACACATTACTGGAGTGCAGGGCTTGCTTTGCTGTCTGAGTCCGGTGGCACTCCCTTTCGTGTTTTATGTAGCAATAAGTTAAGCTCTAGAGTACATTGCATATTTATAGAGTTTATTGTACAAAGCCACTCTAATAAGACTTAAGACTGTTTAGTCATACTTACCAATTGGATAATAATATTGCATAGTAATAATTGGACACCCTTTTAAGGGCCTTTGGGTAGCTGATGATTATTAGCTGGTGGTGGCAGTAATTACTACTGTATAGTCTGGGTAAAGGGGCACAGCTGGAGAATCTGCGTCAGCATTTCCCAGGAGTGTTTGTGAAGTTGTATAAATACTTATCTCAAGTGTGCGTGTGTCAGCTACTTGGGCAGGGACACGAAGCACTGGCTGGACAGAGAGGGTACTGGAGGTTAGTTTGCCAGCTAGGCTGAGATCTGGACCCTATACCTGTGCCAGTGGGGAGTCTTATTGGGGACCTGGACAGCAATGGAGCAACAGACTGACTGTGATCTCTGTGTGCTCTTAAGGGAAATTGCACTTTACTGTGTGTATTTGTTATCCTTTCCTCATACATGAGACTGGTGTTAGTGATGAGGATTGAGGCTCCTTGATTGCTGGGCCAGGGCACAGGTGTCACAATAAGAATCCACATGTGCATATATACTGTGTTTCTCAACAATGTAACACTTATGCATAATCAACAGAACTTATGCATCATGATGTACCAGTCATAGGTAACATCTGTGTATCCAGAACATGTTGAAGTGCATGTCTAAGATACACCCAATTACAGCATATGATGCAAGAATGCCATCGGTCAGTACTGGGAAATGGACTTGTAGCAAAAGAAGCACAGAGTTCACAATATAAAATATAGTGTCCCATACAGTAACATCTATAACACATATAAAGTACAGTTGTGTAAAATATTACTGTAACGGTAGATGTCCTTCCCTTCACTACTGGAGTATTCTTAACTAAATGGATCCCCTGCCAAGGGTAGCCCAATGTTGGGCCAGTATCCCAAAATCTTAGGATTTTCAAGGATGTTGTATATCACACGTATGCTCCCTGCTCATGGCGTAGGGCATAAAGGTGATATATGGACATACATACCTCAGAACTGAAAAGCCCCAGGAGGAACAACAGTCCAAGGAGAAAAAGAGCAATATTGTATCCAGAAAGAAAAAAGAAAAAGGAGTAGAGAAAAAAAGAGGAGAAAGGAGGGAGGGAGCAAAACTGCAACAGTGAAGGGAAGGACATCTACCATTATGGTAAGATTGTACACAATTGTACTATGCCCTTCCATATCATTGTGGCAGTATTCTATACTAAAGGGAGAGTACAAAAGCTCAAGGGGAAACTTGGGAAGAGGAAGTCTCAGTAGGGCACTCAAGAAACCCATGCAGGATAGCACTGGCAAATCCAACTCCAGCCCTGGAAAGGACATCCAGCTTGTAATCTCACTGGAAATCCACATCCCGCCCCCACCCCAAACAAAAAAGACCACAGTGAAGAACTTCTCTAAAGCAAACTTCACACTACTCAAGACTGGTGTGGTATCCTTCAAGGCCCCTGAGCCAGTGGAAACCACAACCCAAGCTGCGGAAGCCCTTACAAATGCCTTCTATGAACACCTCCAGGACTGCATGGATCAGGCAATCCCAAATAAAACCAAGACTCTTTCCACAAAGGGCAAATGTCCAGTCTGGTGGACCCCAGCCATTAACAAACTTTACAATAAGAGGAGAAAGCTATTACATGATAGAACAAAATCCATAAAAGGGAAGTCACCCCTGATCATTATTAGTAAAAAAATACGAGCACTCATGAAATCAACTAAGGCCAATTTTGAGAGAAAAACTGCCATGGATTCAAAGGACAATCATAAGGCCTTTTTCAGCTATGTTAGGAACCTGGGTGGAAACTCCC
The DNA here is from genome assembly GCF_019279795.1 of Protopterus annectens. NCBI lineage: Eukaryota > Metazoa > Chordata > Ceratodontiformes > Protopteridae > Protopterus > Protopterus annectens. Next base: position 1,786,906,560 of record NC_056744.1, on the reverse strand, counting down.
AGATATGCTCAGAATTAGTCCAAAATGATACAAAAATCACTGAACCCACAGACATTGCCAACATACTGGCAGACAGGTTCAGTGCAAACTTCACCCCCCTCTCCCCGCCTAAAGGAGAGATAACTATCCCAGTGGAGTGTAGCCTCCCAGACATCTCAAATGCGCAGGTGAAAGCTGCTCTCTCTAAAGCTAAAAACACAGCATCAATGGGACCGGATGGTGTCCCCGGCTGTGTGCTACACGAGCTAAATGAGGAATTAAACCCGCACATAAGGCAGCTGTTTAATCTCAGCCTTACCACAGGATACGTGCCCAAGGAGTGGCGTACAGCAACTGTGGTCCCACTCCACAAAGGCGGTGCCTCTATGGACCCTGGTAATTACCGCCCCATAAGCTTAACAAGTCTAGTCTGCAAAGCTATGGAGAGGATCATAATGGAGCTCATAAACAAAGATATAGGGGACTTACAGACATTGGACCCGACCCAGTTTGGCTTCGTCAAGGGAAGATCATGCCTTTTGAACTTGGTCAACTTCTTCAAAACAGTCACCAAGGCCATTGATGAGGGAAAGGCAGTCCATACAGCCTACCTTGACCTTGCAAAGGCTTTCGACACAATACCCCACTCGGCTATTGTAGAAAAACTTACCAGCTTAAATGTAAACCCATATGTCACAAGATGGGTTGCAAACTGGCTTAAGGACAGAACCCACAGGGTTAGAGTTGCTGGCGCTATGTCAGACTCCAAGCCGGTCACAAGTGGTGTCCCACAGGGCTCGGTCCTTGGCCCCCTATTGTTCGGCATCTACTTCACAGAAGTACAGGCCAACATGGGAGGACTTTGGCTAACAAAGTTTGCAGACGACTGCAAACTGGGCGCCATAGTGGAAAGTGCATCGGACACGGATATCCTTCAGAAGGGACTCACGGAAACAGAAAGCTGGTGCCAGAGCCATGGCCTGAAGTTAAACGCCAAAAAATGTATAGTCATACCCTTCAGGAAAAACAAGGTAACCCCAAGCTACCATATAGGTAGCAATCCACTAAGCACAGAAGAGGTTATCAGGGACCTGGGGACCCAGGTTGACAGTGGCCTTTCTTTTGACACTCACGTTGCTAAAGTGGTTAGAAAGACCTTCTACATTGCCCACCTGATCATGAAGGGATTCACATCCAGATCTAGTGAGGTCATTGTTCCCCTGTACTCTTCGCTTATCAGACCAATGATCGAGTACAATGCCCCATTCGGGATGTATCTTGCCCGACATCTGCAGCAATTGGAGAGACCCCAAAAGTTCCTCACCAAAAGGATAAAGGGACTCCAAAATCTGTCATATGCTGCCAGACTGAAGAAACTCCAGCTCTATTCAGTCGCATACCGTCTGCTCAGAGGTGACATGTGCCTGACATACAAGGCCATGTCCAACCCGGAATTAATGGACATGCTCCACCTCAAAAAATCCAAATCCACCAAAACCACTAGAGCAAGCGACTTAAACCTTAGCACGGATATAAATAGGACGTGTTGGAGGGATAGATTTATCACTCAGAGACTCCCTATGCTGTGGAATAGTCCCGGTCCATGTGAGGCAGAGCACCTCGCTGGCTCTGTTCAAGAGAAATCTTGACCTGTGGATGGGAGATCGTAGGTTTACCCCAGGAATCATCTCTGTGTCACTGCTGGACAGAGGCACAACAAACTAATGGGCACAGTATTTTTTCATATAAGGGGTGGCGTAAGCCACAAAAATTTGGGCTAGGCTTATAAATGCCTTGGGGCAGATAGCCTAGTATAAACCTATGAACCTATGAACCTATAATGTTTAGTGAAGGTATGGATAGAAGTCCAAGTAGCAGCTTCAAGAATGGAAATGATATAGAATCCTTTGAAAAAAAGTACCATAGGAAGCCACAGCCCTCGTAGAATGAGCCTTTACAGAAGTCAAAAGGCTTTTCCATGAAAGAAGTAACAAAAAATGACCTTAGAGATCCATGAAGAAATGGTTTGCCTAGAAACAGCCAAACCAAGAGATCTAGGATGAAAAGAAACAAGAAGTTCCTCAGACTTGCAAATGGCCTTAAACTTATCCAAATAATATCTGAGCTGTCTCTGTAAATCCAAGGTAGGAAGAACCTTGTCACTGGAAGACCATGGAGAAGGGAAAAGTGGACAACTTAATAGAGTGATTAAAAGACAATTCATTAACCATGTTGGGCATAAATGAAGGATTAGTAGGAAGAGACACCCTGTCCCTATGAAAAACTAAAAAAAGGATGAACAGCCATAAGAGTCTGAAGCTCAGACACCTTCCTAGCTGAAGTAAAGGCCAAAAGAACAGTCTTCCATGTACAATGTTGCAAGGTAGCTGAAGTTGTAGGTGCAAATGGAGCCTGAGTCAAATTTTCAAGAGCAAAATTAAAGTCCCAGAAAGGAGGAACAGGCTTATTGGAGGCCTAATGTGAAGGACTCCTTTAAGAAATAGTTTGACGTCAAACCTACAGGCCAAAGGAGGAGTCAAAGCCAGACAAGCAGAAATAGCTGAAGGGTGAGCTTTAACTGAAGAATATGCTACCCCAGAATGGAGAAATTCACACAAATAAGAGAGAACCACAGCAACCTTCACAGAAGATGGATCCTGGTCATGAGCAAGGCATCAGATAGAAAATCTCTTCCATCTGGACAAGTATGATTTAATGGAAGTGGGTTTCCTGACCTCCTGCAGGACCCAAAGCACATCCTTAGAAAAAAGGTGCCATGGGTGGGAGGATGGCATAATGGTTAAGGTGTTTACCTTACAGACACAAGGTGCAGGGTTCGATTCTCACATGGGGTAATTGGCTAGGCTTGAAATGGCCCACAAGGGTAGTTAGCCTAGTACTAATCTATGAACCTATGAACCTAAAATGGATCAAAACTCTATCACCCACAGTGTCAGATGAAGAGTGGACAAGTGATGATGGATGAGAGACCCTTTGTCTTGTGAGAGTAGGTAAACCCTGTGAGGTAACTTGTGATTGCCCATGCTTGGTGCAGAAGAAGAGGAAACCAATGCTGCCTGTGCAAAAAGGGAGCCACCAACACGATTTTGGGGGACTCCTGTTCTACCTTGAACAGGACACTATGTATGCGAGGAAGGGGCCCCTTCTAGGTCAGAGGTCTTGGGATTCTGGATCAACACAGAGGAAGTTGTCTGTTCAGAGGGGAGGCAAAAAGATCTATCCGAAGAGTACCCCACCGGTGGACAATGTCCAGAACACACATCTGTGTAAAAACATCCACTCTTGAGTCTGTGTTATGGACCTGCTCAGAGATTCTGCCACAATGTTCTGATCTGAAGGAATATAAACAGCATGAAGAGTCACCTGGTACTGGACAGCCAAATCCCAAAAATGAAGAGCTAGTCTACACAGGAGGTAAGACCATGTCCCCCTTGTCTGTAAAAATTTTGAGAGGCCCTGTAAGAAAAAGGTTATGGAAGACCTGAAGAGTAAGAAGAGCTTTCATCTCCTTGATGTTGATTTGCCCTCTGATAAAATGGGCCAAAGACTCTGAACTTTTAGAGGGCCAAAAGAAGCAGCCCACCCTGTGTCAGAGGCATTCGAAAAAAGTTCTTGAAAGAGGACTGGAGGCTGCAAAGGAAGCCCTGGATTGAGAAACAGCTGAAGAATACACCACTAAAGGTCAAGTTTGAGGCATTGCATAATAGAAACTAGAAAGTCTAAAGGATGACAATGCTGAATCTGTACTAACTTTAGGAATCACGGTAGCTTCCTCATATGTAGCTTGGCTAGAGGAAGCATAGGAATGGTGGAAGCCATGTAAGTCTTAGTCCTTAGAAACTCCCTGGCCATAACTAATACCTGAGGAAGAAGGGATTGAAAAAAGACAATTAGAGTCAGAGCTTTGGGTGGTGGCAGGGAAGCCCGCATAGGAATGGTATGGAGCCTCCACCTGGGAAAAACATAATCCTGAGAAGGAGTCATTAAGGATTTCTGGAAATTTATCATAAACCCTAGGCTTTGCAAGAAGCAAACAGCATAGTGGATGTGCTGAATCAAGGCCTCTGGGGAGGAAGCCTGAATGAACAGGTCATCCAAGTAAAGAAAGATTTTATCCCCTTCATCATGCAAAAGGCAATCACAGGAGCAAGGCATTTTGGGAAGACCCTTGGGCAGTAGAAAAGGCAAAGGGAAAAACAGAGAACTGAAAATGCAAGGAAGAAACAGAGAAATGCAAAAATTACCTAAAACAGGGATGAATAGGGATGTGAAGATAGACATCCTTCAGATCCAGAGAGGCCAGGAAAGCTTGAGGAAGAAGAGGAAACAGGGTCTGAAGGGAGAGCATTTGAAAAGAAGGGATCTTTAGAAAAGTGTTGAGCTGGGTAAGGTCCAGAATGGGCCTCCAGCTGCCTTCTTTCCTGGGAACAAAAAGCATTTTGGAATAAAACCCCTTCCCCCTTTGAGGAGCATAAACTGCTTGGATGGTGCCTTGAGACAAAAGGCCCTTAAGTGCATCTGGAAAAAAGGGCAGCTATTCCTGAGAAGGATGAGGAATGTCTAAAAAAGAGGAAGGGATTTCTACACCTTGAAGTATCCCTGATGGATGATGGACAAAACCCAAAAATTCTGAGTGATCTTTAACCAGCTAGGAAGAGACAGGGAAAGACAAAGAGACAATGGAATCTGATCTAGGAATCTAGGACAGAGGGGAAAAAGATAGTCAGACAGAACCCGGTTTGTCTGGAAAGGGAGGCTTCTGAGGAATAGAGGTCTGAGTAGCCTTAGCTGGAGGAGCCCTTCTAGCACCCTTTTTACTTTTGTGAGGATGGCAAGATGTCTACATACAAAGGCAGACGGTAGGATAGTTCCTCTGAAATGTGTGAATAGACGAAACAAAAATATGTGTTTTAATTCCTGCAAGGCCTTGCCCTTCTCCTGCAGGGACTTAACAAGCTCAACATCTGCAGAACCAAATAGATTTTATTGTCAAGGGGAGTATCCATCAATTTAGCCTTAATATCATCAGGTAAAGGTTGGAGGCAAAGCCAAGAATAATGCCTTAACACAGAACCAAAGGCAGCAGCTGTAGATGAAGCATCAGATGCATCATAACTTAATAAGTTAATAGAATAACAGGCCACTTGAGAAGAGGAGCCCAACAAAGACAGGGCCGAAGTCTTCCCCTCAGAATCAGGAAGGTCAGAGATAATCTGATAGGCCTGAGAAAAAAGAGCTAAGGCATACCTGGTCATATGGCTCTGATAATTAATAGCCTGAAAGGCCAGGGTAGCAGCGGTATACACCTTTTTGTCCAGCCACTCTATAGCCCTACTGTCCTTATCAGAAGGAAGTAATTTAGAAGAAGGCAATAGCCTGGAAGGTTTGTCAGAAAAGAATAACACAAAAGAGGAATCAGAAGAAATACGTTTGCAAAGAAACTTACAGTCATCAGGCACCTTATAAAATCTGTCAGTTTTTTTAGGGGCTGGGAATCAGGAGCCTGAGAAACTGGTGAAAAAGTGTCTAACAGAGCAGCAAGGACAGGATGGACAGCAGAAGGATTAGAAGGCTCCATCTGTCGGAGTTCATAATACCTCTTCTGGATGTCAAAAACCTGAGTACAATCCCATTTAAAGAATTCCATCATATGAGAGATAGTATCCCCAAAAGAGAGATCCTGGGATCCTCCTGGGAGAATCTGGACTAATAGAGACCTCCTCCTCAGAACCGTAGTCCAATGAATAAAGAATCTGAGAGTAGTACACCAAGGACTCTTCCCCCGAGTTCAAGTCCTCATCAGAAGAGTCCTGCTCTGTAGACCTCTTAAGTGGAGTGGAATACCGGGGGGGGGGGGCTTGGGGCAGGAACAGAAAATCTCCAGGGAGGCTTCAAGGCCATGAATGCATTAAACAACCCGTGTGTAAAATCTTGCCCTTCACTCGGAGGATCTTTGAGAGCAGGGGAAATATGTTTTGCTTTCTGCTTCTTCTTCAAAGGAATGTCAGCACTAAATATATTAGGAGGTTTATATCAACATTCAATCAATGTAGTGGGAATCTCCTCCTAAACAAGTATATGTGGAGCACCCCTTCATCCCTCGGATATGATCTGCCTAGGTTCCCCCTCAATGTCTGTAATGCAGGGCCTCCAAGGATGTGTGAGAAGTCAGATCTATACTGGCCTCCAAAGCAGTTGTGGCAGAGGAATCTGACAGAACAACGAGATGATCCCCTGTGCTTTCCCCAGCCTTGAGAGAGATGTCCAGGTGAGGTGGTACACCAGCTGAATCTAACCTGACTTTTTTTTGGTCTTCTTCCTGGCAAATGGCTGACCCTCAGGCCAGGACAATTCTGCCATCACGCCCTACACCAACAACTTAAGACATTGGTTTTGTAGGTAGATAGACAAGGACAGATGACTACAAAGAGTCTTTGGGAAAAACGCTTGACAAATCCAGCATGAAGTATAGTCATGAGAACTCAAGCAAAAAAGATACTGCTAGTGACAGTCCTTATGGGGAATCTGTCTTCCACACTGACATTTTCCCTTTCTGGATAACATGTAAACTTGCAAACCAAAAGAGAAAACAAGATAAGAGAAAACCCCCAATGGGGCACGTATCTGAAAATGGTTTGGTAACCAGCACAAAAGAAGGAGCATTCAAACTGAAGATGGTGTTCAGACTGCGGAAAGGTCTGACCTTTATGCCCCGTGCCATGAGTGGGGAGAGTACATGTGAAGTACGACATCCTTCAAAATCCTAAGGCTTTGGTATACTGGCCAGACATTGGGCTACCCTTGGCAGGGGATCCCTTTAGTAAAGAATACTGCAACAGTGATATGGAAGGACATCAACAGTTCATAGCATTAATATTTTACAAGCACAGGTTTAAGTATAGGCGAAGTGGTGAAACAGTACCGATTTTGGGTTTAAGTACAGGCATAGTGGTGAAACAGTGCCGACTTTGGGTTTATGTATAGGCATAGTGGTAAAACAGTGCCAACTTTGGGTTTAAGTATAGGCATAGTGGTGAAACAGTGCCGACTTTGGGTTTAAGTATAGGCATAGTGGTGAAACAGTGCTGACTTTGGGTTTAAGTATAGGCATAGTGGTGAAACATTGCCGACTTTGGGTTCACCTTGTAGTAACTGCATGTGCACAGGAACATACTGCCTGTCACCCTTTTTATACACACCTACAACCTGGCCAGTGTAGCCAACTTCATATGTCTATGCACACAGCATCACTGTAATGGAGATATAGTAGCTAGCCACTACTGAGAAATAATGCATAATTGCAGTGGGTTTTGCCAGTAGAGATACAGTTGCATGTGTAAGTACGTGTCAACATGCATTGATATGGTCTGCATCCATGCACATTCAGGCCAGCATATACAAGCAAACATGCATGCATGGCACCATATAAGCTTCATCATACACATATGTATATGTATATGTATGTGTACATGTATATGTACTGCTTGTGAAAATATTGTGAGGATCGGTTTTAGCACATGTCTACAGATGGTGTCCTGCAAATACAGATCAGCTATGCCCTGAGCAAAATACACAAGACTGTCACATGACCATCATACATAAAAAGAATATGTTTTGAATAAGGACAGCTGCTGACTCCGCCAGGTAAGTAAATAACAATCCATACACAAAAAAAACAGTGGTTTGCCAGGTAAAGCACCCTCAATGGAAGAAGAAAGACACAGATGCAGTAAAATCCGAGGTGTGCACCATGTGCTGTGAGGACAGAACTCTGTCCAAGTAGCTGAACAACAAGTGAATAAAGTCACACTCTCAAGTCGATAAAATCCAAGGTTTATTAGTAAAAATCATAAAAACGAACTGCAGTGGTAAGCGCTTTCACGTTGTACCCAACGCTTCATCAGACATCAAATGCAGTAAAAAATACCTCTTATAAACAAATTCAAATTCAAACAGACAAATCAGATCATGAAAGTAATTAAAGAAACAGGATATTGAATTAAAATCAATTAAGAACAAATAATGTGTTAATTACCCATGAAGTCAATGCTTGAGGGGTCTACTAGAAAGAAAAGGCTTGAGTGTAAATCTGTCATTGAGTCCAAACCTATGAGCTTGTAGCTTTAGAATCCATTTGCCTTATCTCTCTTCTGTACGGTTCCTGATGTTACCTAATCTACCTCCTTTGTGTACTAACTCCAAAACCCTGAACTTAAAACAATGTGAGGAACCATGGTCCAGGGTGTGCTTGGCCAAAGCATTGTTTGTATTGGCCTTCTCAATGGCATAGGCGTGCTCACGCATACGCTCACGAAAAGTCCTGGTCGTCATTCCAACATAGAACGAACTACAGGATTGACACACTGCCACATAGACCAAGTGAGAAGATCTACAATCAGCATAAAACTTAGACACACATTTACGTCCTGTAGCAGGGTGGACAAAACAGTCAGAGACAGCAATGAATTTACATTGATTGCAAGAGTGGCAAGGATATGTGCCATTCTTGCTCAAAGCTCTAGTGACTATTGGTTCTTTATCATAACACAGTAATCTATTGAGGGAGAGCATGTTCCTATAAGCTACATGTGGTTTGCTGTCTACTAGACTCCTAATGTTTGCATCCAACATTAGCAATTTCCAATTATTATTAAGAACTTGTAAAACATGACTATTCTTGTTAGTATATGGTAAAACAATCCTGTTGGTAATATGTTTTGTTCTATCAGGTTCTAAAGGTGGATCACCACGTGTTCTCTTAAAAAAAGGAGCCCATTTGGTAGCTCTGAGGCGGTCTCCTGTTTGTATGTTGTTATGAACTTTATTGTGATCATAACCTCTGTGTAAAAAATTACTAGCAATCTCCTTCTTCTGAATGTCATAGGTGGTATTGAGGGTAGTCAACCTAGACGCCCTCATGACCTGATTGGTTACTATGTTGTCATAAACGTGTCTGGGGTGCATGCTGGTACGGTGTAACAGATTATTCCTCCAGCACTCCTTCCTGTACAATTCAGTTTCAAGGCCTTTAAAAGTCTTGACGATCTTGACATCTAGGAATGCAATCTCATTAACAGAATGACTGCAATCAAACTGAAGGAAATCAGTTGTATTGTTCAGATAGGACACAAAATCAAATAGCTGTTCTATCGTGCCTCCCCACAAAATAAAAACATCATCTACAAATCTATTGTAGTATTTGAGTTGAGTCAAGAACATATTGTTGTCATTGAAAACATGGGTAGCCTCCCAATGTGCCAATACCAAATTAGCATAGGCATTGGCACATGGGGTGCCCATCGCTACACCTTTGGTTTGAAGGTAGTACCTACTGTCATACAGCAAAACATTGTATTGGAGAACAAGCTCTAAAAGAGACATCCATCTAGTAATGATATGACTGGGAAATGTATTGTTCACTAACAGATTTCTAATATAATCCATCCCAGTAGTGTTTGGTATCGAAGTGAACAAAGATTTTACGTCAAGAGTGACGAGTATGTCCTCAGAGTCAAATGAGGTAGAGTTGTGATGACAAGCTAGATTTTCTAAAAAATGTGTAGTGTCCCTTAATATTTGCTTGACTTTAGAAACAACAGGTTTCAACATCTTGTCCAAATAAATGGAGATCGGCTCAGTGAGCCATCCCCTGCTGGATACAATTGGTCTTAAAGAGGGGTTCTCTAGCCCTTTATGAATTTTGGGAAGACCTCTGAATGAGGGGACAAGAGGATTGTCAACCAAAAAGTAGGTATACAATTCTTTATCAATGACATCCGTCAATAGCAGCTCATACAAATGACTATGCAAGTCCTTAATTAAATTGTTAAGATCATAATTACAAATAGACAAATACGTTTCACTGTCAGATAACATCAACTGCATTTTACATCTGTAGAAGGATCTGTCCATAATGACGACAGCACCGCCCTTGTCAGCTTGCCTAATGACCAAATCCTCATTGTTTCTAAGACTAGTGATAGCAGCTCTTTCTTGTGAAGTGGTGTTATAAAAACACGATTTGATATGTTTACTGTTGTATAACTCAAAAAGCTCAAGCTCACAGGCTTGTTCGAAGGCTTCTAGTAATGGATGCTGCAAAGGAAGAAAAGTGGATGGTTTTTTGAAGGGCATAGAATTCTTATTGTTATTGTCAACATGACTAGCCTCTTGTCCATATAGCAGTTTGAGCCCCAGGCTCCTAGTAAACATCTTAACATCGACAATGATGTCAGTCAAGTCATTACAACTAGAGGGTATAAACCCCAAACCTTTGTTTAAAACAGATATCTCGTACTCATTTAAATCATAGCTGGAAATATTTACCACTAAGTCCTGGTTACAGGTATGTGCGACTTCTTTACATGTGGAAAGGTTTCCTCGGAGTTTTTCCTCTTCGCTGCCCTCCCTGTGGAGACCAAGTCCTCCGTTCGAACGGTCTGAAGGGCAGCGGAAAAGAAGGAAGCCCCTCTCCTAATCCAAGAACTTCATTCTCCATTGAAACAACAAACGTGTCAATGGGGAGTTGTTTACGTTTGGTATCATTCCCCTTATGTCCGGAAACCTGTGCGGATCCACTTACAGCAGGCTGTGCATCCATATTCATGTTTCCACTGTGATCAGCATGAATCAACGCTTCAACTAACACTTGTTTAGGTGCAGGAGTTGGAACGATGCTCGCCACACCAGTTACCGATTGCATGAGAGGAGACGCACCACTCGCGCTCGTTGATGATGTCATCTGATGTGTTGATTCCCGTTCGGGAGCTCGTTGCAAGTTAGTAGAAATAACCGGCTTGTGTGTACAAGAAGTAGGATGGCGTTTGATGTTGTCACGCGGCCAGGAAAAAACCTGACCGTTTTGGAAATCCAGGAAATCTCTCTCTCTCTCAATCCATACTAACATCATTCTGTCTACATATTACATGGTAATCACACATTAAGCATGACCCTGTAAAGGAACCCTGGTGGAGAGCACTGGAACCATAAGGTGGAGGGCAAACTTCACCCACTTTAAACAGAACCACTGATCCTGCTTGTGAGTCATGGCTTGGCTATAAAAAAGTGAAAGTTCATACTATTTATTAGCATGAGCTCTCACTTCTATAGGTCGCATAGTAGTATGGCTGGCCTTAGGCATAGGTGACTTGGCCAGGGACACTCTTTTGACATGGCTCCGCATTACTGGAAAGAAAGTAAGAGTAGTGCCTGGTAAAGCCAGGGTCACACACCTTTTGGTTTCTGGGCTTTTAGCTTGGTCCCACCCAATGTATTCTAGATAACCAACCACAGAGCTTTGAAGCTTCAAAAGCCCTGTGATTGGTTTTCTTGATCACAGTGGGTGGAACTGAGCTGAAAGCCCAGAAGCTTTAACAAATAGAGGGTGATAGCCTTGGCACTATCAGAAATAGTGTTGAGAGTTTGTCAGCAGCACTAGGTTCATGAGGATCTTCAAGAAAATGCTGCAGTGGTGGTGCATCTATGCAGAATGGTCTAGCTTGTTTTAGGTAACTATTGTTTAACCCTAACAGGAAAGGGATCAGATACTCATACCTTCCTGTTGCTCCATTTTTTAGGAAATGTTCATTTATCTCTTCCCCATCAACCTTTCAACTGACATGATTTATCATATTTTCATCATGTCCTTCATAGAATTTTTGAATTTCTGGTAAATCACTTAAGGATTACAGTCCGTCACTAATGCAAGACATTGAAGTGTTATCCTTCTTACTGTTCTAAAAGTGTATGTTGATGCAAACTGCTGTACTTAGGGTATAAGTGAACTATAACAATATTTATAAATTATCCCTGATCTGTGGGCTTTGTTCCACCCATTGCTCTTTGACTTTCTCCAGGGTTTTTCAGCAAAGAAGTTGAGGGTATATTTCCTCATAAAATATATTGCTTTCTGGTAAATCATTGATGATTTGCAGTAACTAAATAATAACTTATGAATTTCAGATTTTGTAAGGCTAATTGCTTGCTGTTGTTTGCTTATTGTTCTGGTTTTGCAGGAGTAATGGAATTTGCATGGAACAACTTGGAATACTTTAATGTGTGGTACCTGTCTGGGACAAAGCTGAAATAACAGATGATGACCTTACTGTAACATAACCAGACTTTGAAAGGTACACATAAGTGGCTACGACTGCTGGCTTGGGGAGGGGGCTATGCATGGATGACAGTAACTTAACCTCTTGTCATCTGTGTAATTTAAACTGTCACTGATCTAGATTTGCAAGACTAGTGTCCATTTGTGTGGTGAGATTAAATACTTTATTACTGTTGCCTTTAATTAATTTATGTATTAATTACCATAATGAAGTATCTGAGATGCACACAATAAAGTGGATATCATTGTTGGGTACAGATGCCTTCTGTGGATACAAGTTACTTACCTGTGCTGTTGTTTGATCACTGTTAAGAGTAGCTTCTGATCTGGCTGGCAGGAATAGTAGAAAAAATGTATTTACTGGATTTGCTCACATCAGTGTAAAATCTGTAATGCTATGGCTTATGCGTGCGCACGTGTGTGTGTGTGTGTGTGTGTGTGTGTGTGTGTGTGTGTGTGTGTGTGTGTGTGTGTGTGTGTGTGAGTGTGTGTGTGTGTGTGTGTGCTTGTTGTTGGGCCAATCGATTTGAGTAACAAGCTGACAATAATTTCTTTCACTTTTCATCAGAAGTGTCAGCACTGTATGATAACTGGCTATCTTTGGAGGTCTGTCAAAAGAAGAATTTGAACATCTCCAAGTGATCATTGGCACAGTGCTGCAGTGCATAGCACTGCCATCTCATACCTCTGGTTGAGTTCTTGGCTGTGGCTTCTTTTCTGTTACATCTTGTGGTACAGCTGTCTTGTTAGGGGTAGTCTCAGTGCATATGTGCATGAAAAATCAGTGCTGGGCTGGGGGCTTGAGTTAACTGACATTATATAAATGTGATTCATGTGACATCACTGGCAACACCTAGTTACTCAAAAAAACAAAATCTTGCATTCAGAACCAGCATATGTAATGATGCAGGCTGCTACACTGCACTTTTCTTGTGCAGTCCACTACTGATGTGATCCAGGCATAGTACCAGGGACAATTAATGTAAAAAAGTGGTGTAGCAAGCACATGGGAGAAAAAAAATCAGTGCATTTTGTGATAAAACTGCTTTTTAGAGGCAGTGTGAGCAGGTGAATGTGCATTTAAATATGTGAATGTGATCTAAAATAATCTTTCACAATAATGTATAAAATGCATCAAAGAACAGACATTACCTCAAAGCTTCTAGGAGCTTTGTGGCCCCCACACCCTAGGCAATATAAGTGAATTTTGGCATAGGCTTAAAAGTGGTCTCTGCCACGAACCTCACCTGGAAATATATTATTGGGTATGACACAGGAGATGGTTGTCGTTTGAAAGAGAGGCGAGGAGGAATGCTGTGTATATGTTTGACAACAGCCACTTGAAATATAGGACTGTGGCCATCTGTGCCTTCATCTCAATCTAACAACAGAGGAATACACAGAAGGTGACCATCTTTTTTTGGTAAGGAGGTGGAGAAGAAGACACTATTTCCAGACATGATTTATGTATCCTTGCAATTGTTTGTCTTGTCTGTTTCTTGTTAACTTGTATTTCGTGAAACAACTTTTCTCCTTGAAGAAAAAAACAGGATTGAATTTCTTTCCTTACTCATTGCGTTTGTTCGGGACGTCATCGAATCAAAATGTTAGAAAATGTTCTAAAATGTACCTCAGAACATGCAGAACTCCTATGGCTACCCACCTGCTTAATTCACTTGTTTATTTCAGTTAGTCTGGCAATTGGTGGAGAGAATTAAGGTTATGAACTGTTAACTATCTGTTTCCTGTGGGGCAGGGTTTGATTCCCTCAGCATCTATTTGGGCAAGTCACTTAACCAGACAGTGCTCCTGGGCTGAGTCTGGAAATGTTCCATGGAAATCAGAGCTGTACCTTTCTTAACAAATACAAATAAATTAATTAATTAATTTCTGGCATAGTTATTGCAGTACAGTCTTGCCCTGTTAGGGTGTGTTAAATCAAATGCAGGAAAAAGCTGAATAGTAAGACAAAATTTAAGAAAAGAGTAGAAAAAAAATTAAAAACATAATCTGGATGATTTAACACCTAGAAGTAGTTTTCACCTAAGACTGGCCCTGGTTCCAGATATGTGATTTATTTGATTTTTTTTTTGGCAGAAAACCAGATGAAACCATGAAATCATTCAAGAGATGTATCATAGGTGAACTATCTGGCCTCCAAATTGTCTGGAACTGGGCATATGAGGCTTAGTATGTGAATGTGTACCCTTTGATGGGCTGGCATGCAGTCCAAAAATAGTCTTGTAGAGTTAGTAGGAAAATTTATTCTGATCTGTTGTGCTCAGTACTTTTTAAGCTGAGTATACATAGCTTTAGTGTAGCTCTCAGTTGTTTCTGATTTCACACAACATCCCTAATTTTCTCTCATGCTTTTTTCCTGGGGGGGGCTTGTGGAACTGGCTGCTGCTCTGCAGCCCGCCCTCCATTAAAATGAAGAAAGAATCGCTATTAAAAAAAAATCAGAAACTCAATTCAGCTTCCTGTTTTAGCTCTGAGAAAAGCTGAAACTGTAAGAAAAGTAAATAAATAATAATAAAATTGCCTTAGTCTACTCACAAGGCTGTTTTCAAAACAGCCTAGCAAACCGGCAGTAAACATACTCCACCAGCTGGTGGAGCTCTTTCATTCTGTTGCTGAGGGTGTTATAAACATCCCTCGATAAGGATTTCACTGGGCTGCTGCATGAATCAGCCAGTCTTGCCTATTGGCTGAGGCTGTGTCAGGTATCTGAGATGGCTGGAGACTGGAACTAAAGGACATAGCTGTAGGAGTGCAGTGGGACATGTTTTTGTTTGTTTGTTTTCTTTTAAAAGTATAGTCTTTTTTACAGGTAGTATGCCTGCTACTGCCAGCATTTTGGAAGATAAGAAGTACTTTATTTAAGAGTGAGTGAGTGAGTGAGTGAGTGAGTGAGTGAGTGAGTGAGTGAGTACGTGAGTGAGTGAGTACGTGAGTGAGTGAGTGAGTGAGTGAGTGAGTGAGTGAGTGAGTGAGTGAGTGAGTGCGTGAGTGCGTGACTGACTGCGAGTGGTATGAGAGTGGTGTGAGAGTGGCACGTGTGCGTGTGTGTGTGTGTGTGTGTGTGTGTGTGTGTGTGTGTGTGTGTGTGTGTGTGTGCACGCGCATGCGCGCACGTGTGTCAGGGAAGTGCAGATGCTCTCAACTTTCCCTAATTTTCCAGAATGTTTTTTTTTGCCACATATTTTGGTCCTAACGTTTGCGGATTTTCTTGTAAATCAATTAAAATTCAGTGACTAAATAGTGGTGACATATATCTGAGTTGCAGATTTAACAACATTCTTGGGCTAAGAGGTTGGGATATATGGTGGGAGAGGTTACAATGGATTACATACTGTATTTTGAAAGTAGTGAGTTGAGAGGATAAACTCTTGATTGGCAGTTATGCTTTTATTTATTCATTTACCTGATATGACTAAACATCGGAGGTGTATTCCCAAAGTCATACAAGCAAGAAATAATGCCTGATGGGGTATTTGTTAATGTGTAATTAACGCTCGCCCAGGGGTGTAGAAGAGTGTTAATTACACATTAACACACACCCTGGAGGGCATTATTGTGCTTAGAGAATGGGCTGTCTGTAAAATTTTTGTTTTACTTGCTTATTTATTTTTTAAGTACTATATTATTTTTTTTATATATGTTTAATGTAAAATAGTTACACCGCCTAATGTTTCAAACTTGCAGTAATATCTGTTAATGGTGTTGGAGGAAGCATTTTACATCAAACATATATAAAAAATAATAATAGTGCTTAAAAAATAATAAGCAAGTGAGAGACAACAATTTTACATACAGCCCATTCTCTCGCATACACATATATACAGTCTCTTCTGGTTTCACACGCATATATATATATACCTACAGTCTCCTCTTCTTTCATGCACACATTCACTCACACAAAATTGTTCTCACTCTCTCTCTTGAGCTCCTCCTCACACATAGTCTCTCTGCTTACATGCATGCATTCAGTCAGTCACACATCACTCTCGCTTTCTCTCTCTCTCTCTCTCTCTCACACACACACACACGCGCACACACACACACACACACACACACACACACACACACACACACACACACACACACACACACACACACACACACACACACACACACACACACACACACACACACACACACACACACACACACACACACACAGTCTCTCTGCTTTCATGCATGCAATCATGCACACATGCAGACAGAAACATAAGCACTCACTTTTCTGTTTCGCTCAATCAATCGCTGTCTCTCTCTCTCTCTCTCTTACTGTCCCACATGCATACACTCTCACACACATGCTTTATTTTAATTTTTTTCTGTTTTTATTTTACACTCGCTAAACAGCAAAAGCGCTGCTTAGCTAGTCTAAAATAATGGCTCGCTCGCTCCCAGTTTCACTGACATGCACACATGCAGTCAAACACAGTCATAAAACACAAAAAAATGCCAGAATGCCCAAACTTGTAACCACAAAACTGGACCAGCTGCAGTAGCTGAACCCGTTTATTCACAATGCAAAGGTACAAAAACAATAAAAATGTCGCCAATAAAAACTTCAAGAAAGCACCTCCCTGCTATACAAACCTCATTTGCACATTTTTTACGCTTGTATTCCGCTCAGCAAGTGCCTTCCAGGTGTTCTGCAGAGTCTACAGCAGCAGAGAGACAAAAGAGTGACTTCAGAGTGATTAAGTATCAGTTTTCTGCTTTTCTTGCTGTCTTAATTAATTCTGCCTAAAACGCCAGTTTTTTTTTTTTTTCTTAGCGAATCTGTGATTTAAAAAGTTTGTTATTATATACAACTCCGCACAGCTCCTCGTGGTGTCCTGCAGAGTGATACAGGCAACTGGTAGGCTACACACTCAAGTGCGCTAGTCGAATTAAAGCATTTACTGTGTTTCTGTACCTAATTTCTGCTACTTAAAAAAATATATATATATATCCTTGTTTCCCGCCTTTACTGAACTAGAATAGTCCAGTCTTCAGGTATTGCTGATCTCTGGGCTGTGTCATAGTTCCTGTGTTGCCCATATCCTTATATGGATAGGAGGAAGCTTCTTTGTTCACCAGTGAGAGTGGGGAGCTCTGAGCAGCCTATCTGTCCCTTGAGGAGTGGTTCCAGCCCAGTAACTTGTAGCTTATTGGCCGTTTTGCGCCATTTCCTATCTCTTTCTAACCCCTTGCTTTAAAGCCAGCTTTAGCGTGCTTTTGCGCTTGTAATTTAAAGTTTGTCCTGTTTGTTGCATTTACCTGTTGAGGCTACACACTCAAGTGCGCTAGCCTGTGTTACATATTTATTGCATTTTCCTGCTGTTTGTTGCAAAAAAAAAAAAAATTATCCTTGTTTCCCGTCTTTCCTGACCTAGAGTAGTCCAAATACAGGCTTTGCTGTATTCTGGACTTTTCGAAAGTTCCTGTGTTGCCCATTTCCTTTCTTGGATAAAGGGAGGCTTCTTTGTTCACCAGTGGCAGTGGGGAGCTTAGAGCAGCCTATCTATCCCTGGAGGAGTGTTCCCAGCACAAGAATCTGGTAGTCTATTGGCCGTTTTGGGCCAATTTCTAGCTCTTTCAAGTCCCCCTGTATAAAACCCGCTTTGGCGCGTTTTTTGTGCTTGTTACTACTCAGCCAAGCTCCTCGTGGTCCTGCAGAGTGGTGCTAGCAGCAGAGAAGCTAAAAGAGCGACTGCTAACCTGATAAAAGTGTTTTCCTGCTACTACCTGGGCGACTGTCCGATCTAGCTAAACTGCAAGTATTTCTGCATTCTTGAACTGTTTTAAACTGTTTAAAGTTGTTTTTGCACCTGCACTTTTAAAGTTTGTCCTGTTTGTTGCATTTACCTGTTGAGGCTACACACTCAAGTGCGCTAGCCTGTGTTATATATTTATTGCATTTTCCTGCTGTTTGCTGCAAAATAGAAAAAAAAAAAATGATCCATGTTTCTCGTCTTTCCTGACCTAGAGTAGTCCAAATACAGGCTTTGCTGTATTCTGGACTTTTGGAAAGTTCCTGTGTTGCCCATTTCCTTTCTTGGATAAAGGGAGGCTTCTTTGTTCACCAGTGGCAGTAGGGAGCTTAGAGCAGCCTATCTATCCCTGGAGGAGTGTTCCCAGCACAAGAATCTGGTAGTCTATTGGCTGTTTTGGGCCAATTTCTAGCTCTTTCAGGTCCCCCCTGTATAAAACCCGCTTTAGCACGGCTTTGGGTGATTTTGCGCATAGCACAGCATCGGGCAATGCCGCTTAACTCATTACATCCGAGTGACACCTCCAGGTGCATCTGCAGTTACCTCCTACTGCTCCTCTAGGCGTCAAATATTGCTTGTTCATATTTGCCTTAATACTTCCAAAACCATGCCACATACAAGGTATTTGAATATTTTATCCTGAAGCATACATGATGGCAAACACAGTTGTATTGATATCTGACCTATATCAATGAGTATCTGTTGGAACTGTAAGGAGATAACTTAATTTTTTAACGGCTCTAGCCATGCCCACTAGGAGTTAAAGGTACAAACTCAAAAGAGCTGTACTGGAGGGAATGAGTTGGGTTGAAACCATCCTCGGCTCCACAAAGTCTGCTCTTCACTTTTTCCCTTAGAATTGATCTAGTTCTCATAATAAACACCCTATTCCTACTCTAAAGCCTGGCACTTGCTCACTAAAGCAATTATATAAGTCAGCACTAAAAAATTAAATGCACCACACCCTCACAAACTCCCCTTGAGTACCTTGTTCCCCATTGGCCCTTTTTTCAATTATAAAGGAATTCCCAGTACTATTCTAGCATGTCCAAAGGTCAGTTGCCAATCTCCTCTCTGGTCCAGCTGGTGAATCTGGGAATCTTGAGGCAATGTTACAACTGCCTCATGTACACAGACAACCCTCTCCTCCTCCCAACAAATTCCAACACATGTGAGAGATGCAACCATATAGCCAAACTGGAAGCTAAGCTCTCTCAACTCAGTACTGGCGTAACCAGTCAGGAGGAGAAGGAAACCACACTCACTAGAATTCCAGTCTCACATAGACCTACCATGACAGCAAACCAAACACATAAACACACAAAAACATACTCGGAGACTCTAAATAAAAATCTGCCTAAGCAACAGAGACCTCCAAAGCAGACACCCAAGCAACCGCTACCCCAAAACAAAACACGTGCAACACATAGCTCACAAAGCCAGTGTGCCGAACAGTCACAGCCCTTAAGGCTAAGCAACACACCTGATACACTTGTAATAGGTGACTCTACCGTCAGGCACACTGACGTCCCGCTCACCAGGCTGAACAAGGAGAAGGTCACGGCGAGCTGCCTGTCGGGCGCTAGGATCCGCCACATAACACAAGCACTCAGGTCACTCCAAGGCAAGTACAAATATGACTCAGTCATTGTCCATGCTGGTGTGAATGACCTGAGACGTACCTCCCTGGACTACATGAAAAGAGACATAGAGGAGCTCTCTGAGTATGTAGCCCAGGCCGGTATGACCCTGACCTTGAGTAGCATCTTACCTCACCAAGAATGATGCCACAATATGAAGACAAGATGATCAATTTCAACAATTGGCTTAAGTATTGGTGTCATTCAAAGGGGATCCAATGCCTGTCAGCCTGGGATGACATGCTCGACAAGCCACGATGCTTCGCTAGGGACGGCTTGCACCTGTCACCCCTGGGCTTTCAGATATTGGCAAAGGCTCTTGCCACCCCCATAGTGCCTTTTTTAGGCAAGGCTCAAAAGACAAACCCACTTCCATAGGTATCACAAGGGATAAGAAACTAAGAGTAATGCTACTCAATGCCAGAAGTCTAAACCTCAAGATGCACGCACTCGAAACTCTCCTTAGCATGGAGAACATCGATATCTGTGCAGTAACAGAAACCTGGTTCAAGGCTCCCAAGAGCACCCCAGCACTACCAGGTTATACCTCATACCATGTTTTTCGGCCCCAAAACTTGGACCGAACCACAAAAGGAGGGGAGTATCAATATTCGTCAAAGATACCCACACCTCCAGGTTGGTGGCACAGCACGAAGCATCAGAAACTATCCATGTGCAATTAACAGTGGGTAAAACTGCCTTCCAGTTTATATCCTGCTACAGACCACCCTCCCAAACCCAGGAACCCCACTCAGCCTTCCTGAGAACACTGGAAAATATGAAGGTCTCTCCAAACACCATTATATTGGGCGACTTCAACTACCCAAACATAGACTGGGAGCATTACTCTAGCTCCAACACCCTAGCCCAAAGGTTCCTAGAATTTATAAACTCAAATGCTATGGAACAGCTTGTTACCACTCCCACAAGAGGGGAAAACATACTGGACCTGATCATCACCAACATGGGGACTCTATGCTCCAGAAGTGTATTCCTCACTGGTAAGATCAGACCATAAACTAATCTCACTAGATATTCACATCCCAACCCCAGCCTCTGCCCAGAAAACCACAGTGAAAAACTTCTCTAAAGCAAATTTCACACTCCTCAAAACCGAGGTGGAATCCTTCAAAGCCCCCAAGCCTGTGGAAAATACGGCCCAGACCGCAGAATCCTTTATAAATGCATTCTGTGAACACCTTCAGGAATGCATGGATCATGCAATCCCATACAAAACCAAGACCCAATCTTCCAAAGGCAGGCGTCCTGTCTGGTGGACCCCAGCCATAAACAAACTATACAATAGAAGGAGGAAGCTACTACATGATAGAGCAAAATCCCAAAAAGGGAAGGCATCTCTGATCAGTATCAGCAAAAAACTACGGGCACTCATAAAATCATCTAAGGCCAGCTTCGAGAGAAAAGTTGCACAGGACACTAAGGATAATCACAAGGCTTTCTTTAATTATGTTAGAAACCTGGGTGGGAATTCCCAGATATGCTCAGAATTAGTCCAAAATGACAAAAAAAAACCAAACCCACAGACATTGCCAACATCCTAACTGACAGGTTCAGCGCAAACCCCCCCCCCCCTTCCCCACCAAAAGGGCAAATATCTATCCCAGCAGAGTGCTGCCCCCCTGACATCTCAGATGCTCAGGTAAGAGCCGCCTTCTCCAAAGCAAAAAACACAGCATCAATGGGACCAGACAGTGTCCCGGGCTGCGTCCTACATGAACTCCAAGAAGAACTAAACCCAAACATAAAACTACTGTTCAATCTCAGCCTTACTACAGGATATGTACCCAAAGAGTGGCGTACAGCAACAGTGGTCCCACTCCACAAAGGTGGTGCCTCAATGGATCCTGGAAACTATCGCCCCATAAGCCTGACTATGTTGGTCTGCAAAGCTATGGAAAGAATCATCATGGACCTCATAAATAAAGATATTGGGGACCTACAGACACTGGATCCTACCCAGTTCGGCTTTGTTAAGGGCAGATCCTGCCTCTTAAACCTGGTTGATTTCTTTGAAACAGTCACCAAGGCCATTGACGAGGGGAAGGTGGTCCACACAGCCTACCTGGACCTCGCAAAAGCCTTTGATACAATACCCCACTCGGGCATTATAGATAAGCTCACCAGCTTAAACATAGACCCCTATGTCACTAGATTGGTTGCAACTGGCTCAAGGACAGAACCCACATGGTTAGAATTGCTGGAGCCATGTCAGACTCCAAACCAGTTACAAGTGGTGTCCCACAAGGCTCAGTCCTGGGACCTCTCTTGTTCGGTATATATTTCTAGGAGGTACAGGCCAACATGGAAGGACTGTGGCTGACCAAGTTCGCAGATGGCTGCAAACTGGGCGCCATAATCGACTCTCCAGCCGACACAAGCATCCTACAAAAGGGCCTCATAGAAACAGACAACTGGTGCCAGAGCCATGGCCTCAAGCTAAACGCCAAAAAGTGTATAGTCATCCCCTTCGGGAAAAACAAAGTGCCCACAAATTACCACATAGATGGTAATCCATTAAGTACGGAAGACGTAATTAGGGACCTGGGGACCCAAGTTGATAGCAATCTCTCATCCGACAACCACGTGGCCAAAGTGGTTAGAAAATCATTTTATATAACCCACCTAATCATGAAGGGATTCACATCTAGATCAGGGGAGGTCATCATGCCACTTTACTCATTCCTCATCAGGCCCATAATTGAGTACAATGCCCCTTTTGGGATGTACCTTACCAGACACCTGCAGCAACTAGAAAGACCCCAAAAGTACCTCACCAAGAGGATCAAAGGGCTCAAACAGATGCCATATGCTGCCCGGTTAAAGAAACTCCAGCTCTACTCAGTGGCATACCGCCTGCTCAGAGGCGATCTGTGCCTGACGTATAAATCCATGTCCAACCCGGAATTAATGGACATGCTGCACCTCAGAAAATCCAAATCCCATCGAGCTACGCGCTCGAGAGACTTGAACCACAGCACTGAAATAAATAGGATATGCTGGAGGGACAGATTCATAACCCAGAGGCTCCCTTCACTCTGGAATAAAATCCCAGTCCAGGTTAGGCAGAGTCCCTCATTGACTCTCTTCAAGAGGAATCTTGATGAGTGGATGGGAGATCGTAGATTTACTCCGGGTATCACTTCTGTGTCACTGTTAGACAGATGCACAGTATACTAACCTCGAAAAAGGGCATAGCAAAATTAATTTTAAAATGGGTGATGAAAGCCAAACACACTCTGGCTAGGCTTGTAAATGCCCTAGGGCAGATAGCCTAGTATGAACCTATGAACCCATGAACCTATGAACCTATATACTTCATGTGTTAAGCACTTTCTTCCCATAAAATATGGGACTTCAGGAATGTTGAAGTACAATATGCTGGAGACAATGGTGTAACACTGCAAATCCAAACCAGTCAGTCCTTTTAATGAAGATAATCATAGGGCAACAAAAAGTAGTTTAGATAGGAATGTTGTTTTAACAACTGATATAGATGGAATAAGTAGTCAATATATCAAATGTGGACATTATGCAAGATATTACTTTAAATGAAGTAATTGGTAATGAAACAGAAGATGGTTATGACAACAGTGAAATCTTCATAATATGAGTGTATATCTTAATAGTGACGCATTTGATGATGTCAATGAAGAAATAAGTGTGTTGATGGACCAACTAAAAAGTTTAAAAAGTTTGGATGCCATATTGGATTATGGAGGGATGACAACTAAAAGGTCTGATAAACCATATATAGTTACAAATTCAGCAGCAGACTTCAAGGTTTATAATTAATCCAGTAAAAATATAGAGTATAAGCATGCAAATTTGTTGGCCAAAGGGCTCACGATTGTTCCAGGTAGGAGGGGTAATATAGCTAATGCCATAATTGATTTAAAAATGTTTACTCGTAAACTGAATCTGCAGTTATTGTTTAATGACACAAATGGGGGGGGGGGGTCTAACTATAACAAGAATGTTTTTAAGTTAAAAAAGCCAAGCACTGTCAACCCACCTATTAATAATGTGACAGGAATGTATGAGAAAAAATGTGAGAGGGACATTAGAAAGGCATTTAGGATAGAACCTGGAATTATTAACATGAACATCAGTAAAGATGAGCAAATAGTGTTGAATGATTTAATAAATGACAGGGGTATACGTATAATGAAGCCCAACAAAGGGAATGGTATAGTAATAATGGATAGGGGGGACTACTCCAATAGAATTAATATACTGCTACTGGATGGGTCATATGTAGAAAGTTCTATTAACGAAATACACATTATGAATGAAAAAGTGGATTCACTGCTTGAAGACATGTTGTATCAGCAAATAAATGAGGAAGAATATGAATACATGAAGAATGATTACCCAATGGTATCCAATATTTTTGGAATACCTAAGATCCATAAGGGGTTAAGAGATGTGAAATTTAGGCCCATAGTTGATGGAAAGATATCAAAAACATGTTTCATTAGCAAGTGTTTGGATATACAGATGCAAAAAGGGTTGAAAGTATTTTCTTACATATGTAAAGACTCATGGCAATTTTTAGAAAACTTAAACAAAATTCGAGTAAAGGAAGAAGTGATATTAGTCATCATTGACGTATGTAATTTGTTTTCCATGACACCCCATGAGCAAGGTCTCAAGTGGTTAGAGGTGCAACTATTCAAAACAGGAATCTATGATCAAGACCAAATTAACAAATACATTATCCTAATGGAAGTGGTTTTAAAAATAATTTTGTGTATTTTGAGGGCCAATACTACAGACAAGTCACAGGTATGGCAATGGGGGCCGCATGTGCCCCAATTTTTGCAAATATGTTATGTCATACTGGGGGCAAGAAATAGTGATGGTAAGCGAGTATTGGCAATGTATTGAGTATTACACCAGGTTTTTGGATGATGTCTTCTTATTGTGGAAAGGAACAGAGGCCCAATTAAAAAGTTTTTTAGATTATATAAACTCGACAGGGGATTTCCTGAAGTTTACATACATTTACAGTAAAAATAATATATCATATCTGGATGTGGACCTGAGAATTTGTGATGGAACAAGCTTGTATTCTATGGTATATAGGAAACCAACGTTTTTGAATTCCTATTTGGAATTTGGAAGCTGGCACCTGTACCATCAGAAAAAGTCCATTGTTAAGGGACAAATGGTATGGGCAGCCAGGATGGTCACTAGGGATAGTGATTTTGTGATGAAGATAGAACTCATTATGGGAATATTTGTTAAGAGAGGTTATCCTGAGACACATTTAAACAAAATCAAAGATGAGATTGTAAAAAAATGACAGGAGGGTGTGTATCAACCATTATTAGGAGGGAAAGGAAATGGAGGTTTAGTAATGTGGACAAGAGAAAGTAGGATTAGGGAAGGAGTGAGTTTCACCACACCTTATAACTTGCATTCACATCATATGGTTGAAATTATAAGAAACAACTTGGAAATTCTACAGTTTGAACAACTGGTGGGCCATAAGGTTGGCAATGAACCAGTAGTAGTATATAGGAAGGATAGATCCTTAAAATATATATTGGAAGGCTCCCACAATAGTGGACATGGAAATAGGAAGTTAGGAAATTGTAAACATGGTATGTGCCCATACTGTCCTTATATTTTGGAAACAGTGGAAATGTTTCCTTTTTTAAATGGGAAAAGAATATTTTTAAGGGACATTACAATTGTAATACTACCAATGTGGTCTATATGGCTAAGTGCCAGGGCTGTACTACATTTTATATAGGGAAAACCAGTAGATGCTTAAGGGATAGGATGTATGAGCATCTAACAGATATGAAAAAATGTAAAATAACTGATGCACTTATCAGACATCAGAAGGAATTCCCTAGTCATACGTTTTTTGTTTTACAATAAATAATTAAAGATGCACAATTGAAAATGCTGGATGTATTCCTGGATTTATGTGAGTTAAGATGGCAGTTGCAGTTGGATGCTACATATTATCCAGGTATTAATGAAAATTAAGCATTTCCAGTGTGTTAAAAATAAGGAACATTATGGGGTAAATAACATAATGTATAACACATTAAGGATGTGCAGGCAATTTTATGCTCCATTCATTTCATTCATTGTTGTTTTTAACTAACATTTGGGTTTTGAACTTTCTTAGTAAGTATGTATGACAGTCTGTATCCCTTTAAAATATTAATTAATGTGGAATGTGATTAAGGGTGGGGGAAATGTATTTAAGTGGCTGGGTATGTAGTTCAGTTTGTTCTGATGAAGTCCCATATTTTATGGGAAGAAAACGCTTAACACATGAAGTATATTTCTTGAAGTTTTTATTGGCGACGTTTTTATTCTTTTTGTACCTTTGCATTGTGAATAAACGGGTTCAACTACTGCAGCTGGTCCAGTTTTGTGGTTACAGTCATAAAACACACATATATACACACACACACACACACACACACACACACACACACACACACACACACACACACACACACACACACACACACACACCTACCTTTATTTTTAAAATTGTCTTCTATTTTATATTTTACACTAGCTAAATAGCAAAAGCACTGCCTAGCAAGTGTAAAATAATGGCGTCTGTTCCATTTTCTCAGTCCGACCTCCATGGCGGCTTGATATGCTGCCATGAAGTGGCGGACTTGTTCTCCTCAGCGGAGGACTTGTTCTCCTCAGCGGACATTACTTGTACATTAATACCCTGCTGGAGAATGCTCATTCTCCAATCAGGGTACTGATGTACAGTTTGCCTATTGTCTAAGCTGTAATCGATATTCACATCTGTGTGTGAGAGTTTGTGTGTGTATAAGTTGGGGCATAGATGTTCTCAGCTTTCCCAGTTTTTGCAGAATATTCCTAATTTTTAATGTCATATTTTTGCCTATTCCTTGTAAAGTTTGTGGTCTTTTGGGTAAATGACTAAGGACTGCAGTCAGTAAACAATAATGACAGACATTTAAGTTTCAGACCTAGTCGTCTTCATAAAAAACATACTAATGAAAAGCCTGTTATTCTAGAAAGTTTCTAAGTATATAAAAACAATAGCTATTACTGATTTTGGTCCATCGATTGCTATTATTTTTAGCATTCTTACTGAGTGGTAATGAGACTGCTGTGGTGGTGCTGCGGTAGCGTTGTCACCTCACAGTAAGACGTTGTCCTGTTCGATTCTCAGCTAGAGCGTCTTCTGTGTGGAGACATGCGTGAATGGGCATACCTTCGTTGAAGGTTGTGTGCCAGAGCCGGCAACTTGGAACGTAAAAATCTACTGCCAATCATTAGCGGACCGGAGTTCCACTGTGGCGACCCCTAACCGGGAAAAGCTGAAAGACACAACAACAACTGAGTGATAATTAGAAGCTGATATGTATGTGGTTGGGGAGTTTGCAGTCATTTGCACTGTGTTCTGACAGCAGCAAACTGAGAAGATGATAAAGTCCTGTCTGGCAGTTATTTATTTATACAGTCATCTGATTGCAACCAAACATCTGAGGTGTACAGTCACAGTCATACAAGTGACTCTAATGTGCGTGTGTGTGTGTGTGTGTGTGTGTGTGTGTGTGTGTGTGTGTGTGTGTGTGTGGAGATGGGGGGGTTAAAATAAATTACTTTGGCCAATTGTTTTTATTTTATTACATTATAATATCTGAGGTGTATACAGTCAGTAAAGTTGGCTTTAATGGCTGGGTACAGAGGATGTCTGTGGATAAAAGTGATTAACAGTGTTGTCATTTGTTCAGAATAAGCAATTCAAACATAGCATGCATCATTTTCTTGCATTTTTCATTGTACTCAATAAGTGCATGTTGCTAGCTGTCTGGGCAGGATGTGTGTGATAGCAGCAGACCATCAGCAGAGTGTTACATCGAGTTGTGTTGCCATCTAATACTGCTTGGTTCTCCTACTGAGTTTTTGGCTCTTCTTTCCTTCTCTGTGGAGTCTGCATGTACTTCCTGTCTCTGAGTGAGTTTTATCCATGTGCTATGATTTATTATCCCAGACCATCAACTATATAATATATGTCTCTGGCCATATGTTCTTTCACTTTTCATCTCAGTTTAACAGCAGAAGAATACACAGACAATAACTATGTCTTTTTGTAAAGGTATGAAAGCAGGCAGGCCTTATTCCCAGATAGGATTTATGTATCCTTGCATTTATCTTCTCAGTTTATTGGAGAATTTTTTATTTCCTTAGTTATGAGTATCGTGCTTTAGACAAATAAAGACTGAATATATCTCCTTACTCATGATTTTTTGTTCAGACCATCATTATCAAAAGTTTGTCAAACAGCTCTATGATGCATCTTAGATCATCTAAAAATGTCTGATTTCTGAGGGCCTAGTGTTCCCCAGACCACCAGCTTAATTCAGTTACTTCCTTGGGGCTTATATTACAGTATAGTCTTTGTCAGTTACAGAGTGTTAAAAGCATGGGGGAGCTAAAACAAGAGACAAACTATGAAAAAGCAAGAGAGAAGTAATGTATGTAGATGGTGTGGGGTCAGGATGGAGGGAAAACAAGGGAGGGCACTGGGGTTGTGGAAGGAAGACTGGTGGGTAATGGGGACCCATGGAATCCTTTGTCTGCAGCTCCATTTTACCTAAGGCTAGCTTGGCTTATTGCAAGTAGGCATCTAACGTGTTTGTTGTCAAAGTGGCTATAATGAGTAGGTATATACAGAGGTGGTCTGTGGATGAAAGCGAATGACCTAATTTGTTCTTTGATCACAGGTAATCATCATTGACCTGCTGTAATAAAGCCCCATCTCACTGGATTTGGCCTCACCCATTAATTTACTTCCTGCAGTCCCCCTTGCTTTAAAGTCACCACCCACCACTGTTTTTTCTGTTCTTTGTAAAATGCATGGTTTTCTGGTAAGTACTTGAGGATTAAAGCCATTAAATAATGCCAGATAGTTGAGTTTCAGACTTCATATCCTTCTGAAAAATTATTGCTAATGCAAAACCTGTTGTACCAGCAACTTTGTAAGTATATAAGAGCAATATATAAAACATGTCCCTAATTTTGATTGTTTGGCCCTCATTAGTTTTGGCTTTATCCCTGATCTGTGCATTGGAGGTCAAGATCTATGGTAGGCATTCAGCAGTAGCAGTACTGCAGACACTACCCCCTGCAGAATACTACGTTTTATTTACTTTCACTTTGATTGGGTTGGGGTTGCACTTTAGTATCAACAAGTCGACATACATTACTATCGCTTTTTTTACCACTTTTGCCAATCACAGGTGATCACCAGAAGTGGCTATTGAGGGGTAATTGTCAGCGGATAAAAGCAAAGGGCATTATCAGGTTGATAACAGAAAAGTGATCTTTTGTGTGGCTTGGTGGGGAAGGGGGTGTGAGCAGAACATATCACAGCTCAAAATTCAATTGGATTATTGCAATTGGTTGGCAATTATTTAGAACATTGGATCTTGCATAGCTGTGGGCCCAAAAGACCAAGTGATGTTGTTACAGGGGGGTTATAGTTCTCTGTGATCACTGGTTCCTGTTACTGTGCTGGTACCAGAAAAGCCCTTACAATGGAATTAACCAGCTCATATCACATATATGCTTTAATCAGAGTATGTTCTAAAGAAAGAACGAAAAACAAAAATGTGCCCTTTTCACATCATTAAGTGTCCCTGCCCTGGTGGGTCAAGTTTATGTCATGTATAGATATCTGCAGTGCATATCCACAAGACAGCAAAAAAAAAAAATGATAGTGAGCATACCGCAATATGCACGACTAGCCACCACAGCATCATAACATGCGTACCGCAATATGCACGACTAGCCACTACAGCATCATGACATGCGTATGGTTAATTGCCTTGAAATACCTATGAATCCTCTACATATGTCTTATGAAAGTTTGTGTTATTTACTGCGTACAGGAGCTCGTTATGTTTTATGTATTCTCATTTTTCTCATTTCTGAAATATTCAGTTTTGAACTTTTCTCCCTGGGTCCCCTCTGTAAAGGGTCAAAAAGCCAATGTGGTTAACACAAAAGCCAACCTGGTTAACGCAATGCAAACAAAATAAAATAAAAAAAACAAACAGATAAATGCAAAACATGTAAGTGTGTGAGTGCATACATAGCTACATATTTTTACTGTGATGTGGCAGGCTTTGGTGTGATTAAGTAATGTAAGTAGGGACACAATGAAAACTGTAAGAATCAAATTTAAATTTTCACAATTAAAGTTACAGTATTGTTTATGAGTTACTGATTTAACCCAAATGTGAGTGTATAGATCTGCGTGATCAGGAACATAAGAACTAATAATGGTGTGTGGAAGTAAAATCTGTTAGCCTGCAATTTAGTTTACAGACATTTCTTTGTCAAATATGAAGAAAATATGTTTCAGTGTCAGTTATAAATAAATACCCCTCTGCATAACATGAGACCTGATAAACAGCACATCACTGAGTGATTGGAAAAAATAATTTTCTAATTAGAATCACTGGGAAGGTTACAGCACCACCTACTGTCCAAAATGAGCATGAATGAGCATTACAAAATGCACTGACTAAAGGCAAACATGGAATTCAGTAGGAAAAATCTTGAGTACCCAATAATTCATGAGACCCCTCTACATACAGCATTGTTTTCTGGAAGCAGACTTACTACCTGTGGTTACCCCATGGCCCATCTTATCTACTAATAAGTCAACGCCTGCGTGCCTGCTTGCTAGTAGGCAATCCTGCTGTGGACCCATGTGCACTGGACTGTAATATACTGAATTTAGGGATCTTATTTTATTGAATTACTCTGTTAAAGCTGTCAGAAAACATGCTATTTTATGATTTTTTTCTTCTTGTTTTACCTTTTACATATTTCCTAACGACCATTTTTTTGGTAATATGGATATAGTGTTTTCTGTTTACTATACAAATCAGCAAGTCTTAAAGCTTTTCTTTCAAGGTCAAGGTGTAAATGGCCAGTGACCAGCAGAGCACACATAATCAACAAATGCAAACTAGCAAGCAAACAAATCATTCCTAGTATTTGTCAAGTACATGTATAAAGCAAACAGTTTTTCTCTGTGCCATTCCTACTGTGAGTTCATTATTCAAGCCTTTTTGTAAACCTCTACAGTAGAATCATATGTGTATATTGAGCTAATGACCACTGGGGCCTTTATAAGCCTAGCCATGCAGTCCAAATGTATCCCTCAAGTTATGCCTTAGAGGTTATTTTAAATGGTGTATGTTAATTGGGGCATGATTTAATGGCTAACTCTGTCCATCAGAATCATAGGTGTCATACCAGGGGAGAATTTCCAGTTTCCTATCCACTAGTCCAGCTTATGCTTGAATAGGGTCGGGGAAGAACTTTGCTTCACATGGATGGGGGAGCCCTATTCCAGAGAAGGGGAATACTCTGAGATACATACCTGCCCCTCCAAAATTTCTAATTGAAGTCACAAGCAAAGTTTAAATTGTTAGAGCTAGTAGTTTTGATGTTGTTCATTTTGTGGATATGCAAACGTCCATCAAAGTGGGATCCAAGGATGCACTTTATACCAGATATAAATTGCGTCTCAGCAGTCTGTAAAGTACAGAGGTAGGACTTTGAGGTGATTTGTATAGGACATTGTGTTTATGTCCTGTAATATGCCCTGTATTCTTTTTGTGAGGAACTCCTGTGGACGTTCCAGTTGTGCATGTGCCTGGTCAGGTACATATTGAAGGGGCCATTATACTCGAATGGTCTGATGAGGGCTGACTACAGAGGCATGATGATTTCCCCAGATGTAGATGCCCTGCCCTTGCTTATAAGTTTAGTGACGCAGAATGATTTCCTTGCCAATTTAGACACATGGTGGTCAAAACCTAGGTTACTATCTATGTGAGTCCCCAAATCCCTGAAAATCCCTGACTACTGTGTCTAGTTTTAGGGGGTGGTTTATTAATGAGGTAGTTTCCTTGGGTGGCCAACTTCCCAAAAGGTACTGTTATGCATTTTTGGCACTGAGTTTTAAGCAGTGGCTTTGGCACCAGTTGCTTGTCTGTGTTATACCTTCCTGTAAGATGTTAGTATCTTGGGGGTGGGATTCTATGATTGCTCCTAGCTTGCAATCATCTGCAAACTTGGTAAGCCAAAGGTCATTAACATTGGCCTTGACTTTCGAAAAATAGATGCCAAGGAAGTGCAGACCCAGCACAGAACCCCATGAAACTCCACTGGTGACTGGCCACTTTCTGCAGGTGATCACTCCAGCCCTAACTTCTTAGGTACTATCTGTGAGCCAGCTGGACATCCAGTGAGCTACATAGGGGTTTGTATCTAATTCTTTGAGTTTGTTGACAATGTCCAAGTGTAATATTTTATCAAATGCCTTAGCCAGGTCAAGGTCAGCAGTATGCATTGTTTTGCCCCCATCCATTGCCTTGGTCAGCTTCTCAAATAAATCCATGAGGTTCAGTAGGTAAGACCTGCCATTTGTGAAAATAAACTGGGTTGGGTCAAATGTCTGAAGGTTTTGTATGTCATTGTTAATCATTCCTCTCACTATTCTTTCCATGGTTTCACACATGACACTAGTTAGACTCATGAGTCTATAGTTTCCGGGATCAATTGATGGTCACCCTTGTGCGGTGAGTTGACTGTTTCAGTCCTCCATTCACCTGGAATGAAGCCTGTGCAATGGTTATGGTTGAATAGTGACTACTGTTGAACTGATATGTCAAATTTCAGGCTACTTAGGAGGCAGCCTGGGATATTATCAGGGTCCATGGAATGGGCAACACTGTTGCATTGGGGATTTTAGCTGAGAAGTATTGGAAACATGAGCCACAAAGCATTATAGAGAATGATGAAGTTTATATCACATGGGATCACGCATTATCAACAGTTCAGAAAACAGATACGAGAAAACCAGATAGTCCATGAAAAGAAGACAAAAGTAGCATTGATCATTGAAACTGCTACACACAGTGACTACAGTGTCTTATGTACAGAGAGACACAAAGTCACAAAATACCAGGATCTCCAGGCAGAAATGAGGGCAATGTGGAAGGTTACCCAGACAGTTCCAGTAGTAGTAGGAACAACGAGTCTTTTAAAAAAGAATTTACAGTCATAGTTACACATGGTACTGATACATGCAATGCCGTATGAATTACAGAAGGACTCCATTCCGGGCACATTGTGCGCCTTGCAAAGAGGAGTTTTGGCTAATATCAAAGGTTAAAACAGTACTAATTTCATGAACTTTAATCATACTTTGACTTGGGGATGGAGTCCATTCCCGTAGAAACCCAAAAGACTTGGAGAAATTTAAATGATGTCAAAACATATACAACTACATGTGCATTTACATATACACAAACACAGATATCTACAGCTACATAAACACAGACATCTACCTATAAACATCTACATCTACATATATACATATACATCAACTTACACATCTACATATACATCTATAATATACATATACATATATACCTCTACATCTACATATATACATCTACATCTGCTTATACATCTACATATATCTCTATAATATATATCTACATATACATACACATAGGTTCATAGGTTCATAGGTAAGTACTAGGCTATCTGCTCAAGGGCATCTATAAGCCTAGCCAGAATGTTTTGGCTTTTGCCACCCCCTTAGATTAGTTCCCTGTGCCTCTGTCCAGCAGAGCCACTGCAGTGATCCTCGAGGTAAACTTTCTATTTCCCATCCACTCGTCATCTTGAAGAGTGTTAGTGAGGGGCTCTGTCTAATGTAGATTGGAATCCTGTTCCAAAGCATGGGGAGTCTCTGGGACAGGAATCTATCCCTCCAGCACATCCTATTTATCGCTGTGGTGAGGTTTAGATCCCTTGACCGTATCGCTCTCGGGGATTTGTTTTTTTTTTTAGGTGGAGCATGTTAATCAATTCTGGGTTGGACATGGCCTTGTATGTCAGGCAGAGATCACCTCTGAGTAAGCGGTATGCAACCGAGTACAGCTGGAGTTTATTGAGTCAGGCTGCATAGGGCATCTGTTTGAGGCCAGTAATCCTCTTGGTGAGGTACTTCTGTGGTCTTTCCAGCTGTTGCAGGTGTCTTGTAAGGTACATCCCAAATGGGGCATTGTACTCTATGATGGGTCTGATGAGTGATGAGTAGAGGGGCACAATAACCTCTTTTGTTCTAGATGTGAACCCTTTTGTGATTAGGTGAGCCACATAGAAGGATTTTCTAACCACCTTGGGAATATGATTATCAAAGGAGAGATTACTATCTGCTTAGGTCCCCAAATCCCTTATTACATTTTCTGTATTTAGGGGACTACCATGTATGTGGTAGTTCGTGGGTACTTTGTTTTTTTCCAAAGGGGATGACTATGCACTTTTTGGCATTTAGCTTGAGGCCATGCTTTTGACACCAGGTATCCATCTCAGTGAGACCCTTCTGGAGGATGTCTGTATCAGCTGGAGAGTCAGTTATGGCCCCCAGTTTGCAGTCATCTGTGAACTTGGTCAGCCATAGTCCTCCTGTGCTTGCCTGTACCTCTGAGAAGTATATACTGAACAGGAGGGGTCCCAGGACTGAGCCCTGGGGGATGCCACTTGTAACCGGTTTAGAGTCGGACCTAGAGCCTGCAACTCTTACTGTGCTGGTTCTATCCATGAGCCAATTAGCAACCCATCTCATGACGTAGTGGTTTATGTTCAGGCTGGTGAGCTTGTCTATAATACCAGAATGGGGAATGGTGTCGAAAGCCTTTGCGAAGTCTAGGTAGGCTGTGTGGACCTCCTTTCCCTCGTCTAAAGCCTTGGTAACTGTCTCAAAGAATTCCACCAGGTTTAGGAGGCATGATCTGCCCTTAACAAAGCCAAACTGGGTAGGGTCCAATGTTTGGAGGTTCCCAATGTCTCTGTTAATGAGTTACATGATGATGCACTCCATAGCCTTTCTGACCAGGCTAGTCAGGCTTATAGGGCGATAGTTCCCAGGGTCTGTTGTGGCTCCATCTTTGTGGAGTGGGATAACTGCTGCTGTGCGCCACTCTATGGATGCGTAGCCTGTAGAGAGGCTGAGTTTGGACAGTGTGTTTAGTTGAGGGGTTAGTTCATTTTGGAGCTCATGTAAGACACAGCCTGGGACACCGTCCGGTCCCAATGAAGCTGTATTTTTGGCTTTGGATAGGGCTATTTTAACCTGATGGGGTTCTACATTCTTCTGGTATGGTTATGGGCCCTTTAGGGGGTGAGAGGGGGGTGAAGTTTGCACTAAATCTGTCTGCCAGAATGTTGGCAATATCAGTCAGTTCAGTGTATTTTGTGCCATTCTGCACTAACTCAGAGCAGATCTGAGAGTTTCCACTTAGGTTCTTGATATAGCTGAAGAACACTTTGTGGTTATTTTTGGAGTCCTTGGCAATTTTTCTTTCGAAGCTAGCCTTGGATGATTTTATGAGGGATCGTAGTTTCTTGCTGATACTGATCAGGGATGTATTTCCTCCTTGGGATTTTACTCTTTTCTGTACTAGTTTCCTCCTTCTATTGTATAGCTTGTTTATGGCAGGAATCTACCAGACTGGCTTCCTTTTCTTGGAGGAGTGAGTCTTGGTTTTGTTTGGGACAGCACGATCTATGCATTCTTGCAGGTGCTCACAGAGTGCCTTTGTAAGGGATTCAGCAGCCTGGACAGCGTTGTCCTTTATCATGGCAGCTGTGAACCTTTCCACCTCGGTCTTGAGTAACGTGAAGTTTGCTTTTGAAAAGTTTTCACGGTGGTTTCCTTGATTGGGTGTGGAAGCGGAATGTGGATATCCACAGTGATTAGTCTATGGTCTGATCTAACCAGCGAGGGGTTGACCTCCAGTGTGGAACACTGCTCACCCATGTTGGTGATGACCAGGTCCAATATGTTGTCACCTCTGGTGGGGGTGTTGCCCAGTTGATCCAGGGCGTTCGAGTTTATAAATTCTAGGAAGCGTTGGGCAAGGGAGTTAGTACTTTAGAAGTTCTCCCAGTTAATGTTTGGGTAATTGAAATCATCCAATATTAGGGTGTTTGGTAGGACCTTCATATTTTCCAATGTCTCCAGAAACGCAAAATGGGGGTCCAGGGTTATGGTGGGTGATCTGTAGCAAGCTACAATTTGAATTGCAGTTTTGCCCATTATTAGTTGCACATGGATAATCTCTGAGGCATCGTGCTGCACCACTAACCTGGAGGTGCGGGTATCCTTGATGAATATGGATACACCCCCGTCTTTTGTGTTTCAGTCCGGGCTCTGTGGCTGAAAAGTATGGTATGAGTTATAGCCTGGTAGTGCTGGGGTCCTCTCTGGAGCCTTAAACCAGGTTTCTGTTACTGCACAGATATTGATGTTCTCCATACTAAGGAGTGCCTTGAGTGCATGCATTTTGAGGTTTAGACTTCTGGTGCTGAGTAGCATTATCCTCAGTTTTTGGTTACTTGTGCTATTTACGGTGGTGGGTTTGTCTTTTGAGCCTTGCCTAAAAGGCACTATGGGGGTGGCAAAAGCCTTGGCCAGTATTCGAAAGCCTAAGGGTGACAGGTGCAAGCCATCTCTTGCGAAGCAACGTGGCTTGTCAAGCATGTCATCCCAGGCAGACTGATACTGGATCCCTTTTGAATGACACCAGAAACTTAGCCAATTGTTGAAATTTATCATTTTTTCTTTATACTATGGCATCATTCTTGGCAAGGGCAGGATGCTACTCCGGGTCAGGGCCATACCGGCCTGGGCTATGTGATCAGAGAGCTCTTCCATGTCTCTTTTCATGTAGTCCAGGGAGGTACGTCTCAGGTCATTCACACCAACATGGGCAATGACAGAGTCATATTTGTACTTGTTCTGAAGTGACATGAGTGCTTGTGTTATGTGGCGGATCCTGGCGCCCGACAGGCAGCTAACAGTAACCTTCACCTTGTCCAACCTAGTTAGTGGGACGTCAGTGTGCCTGACTATAGAGTCACCTATTACTAGTGTGCTGGGTAGGTTATTTTGCATTAAGGGCTGTGATTGCGTGGCACACTGATTATGTGAAGTATGTGTTTCATGGTTTGTGATGGGGTGTGGAGGTTGCTTGAATGTCTGCTTTGGAGGTCTCTGTTGCTTTTGCAGATTTTTATTTAGAGCCTCCGAGTATGTTTTTGTGTATTTATGTGTATTTTTTGCCGGTGCTGGTTTAATAGGTCTATGTGAGACTGGTGGTGCGATGCAAGTATTTCCCTTCTCCACTTGACTGTCTGCTTTGCCTCCAGTTTGGCTGTATAATTGCATCTCTAGCATATATTAGTGTTTGGTGGTAGGAGGAGAGGGTTGTCTGTGTACATGAGGCAGTTGTAACATTGCCTCAAAATCTACATCTACATCTACATATACATCTATAATATACATCTACAGCTACATATACACATCTACATCTACATGAACACAGACATTTACATATACATCTACATATAAACATTTACATCTACAGCTACATATACATCTACATATATACATCTACAGCTAAATATCTACATATATACATCTACATCTACTTATATACATCTAATATACAGCTATAATATACATTCACATCTATAATATATATCTACATCTACATATACATATATACATCTACATAAACACAGACATGTACATAAACATCTATATATAAACATCTACATCTACAGCTACATATACATCTACATATATACATATATATATATATATATATATATATATATATATACATCTACATCTACGTATATACATCTACATAAACATCTATCATATACATCTACATCTACATATACACATACATCTACATCTACGTATATACATCCACATCTACATATATACATCTACTTATACATCTATGATATACATCTACATATACATATAAATATATATCTACTTATACATCTACATATACATCTATAAAATACATCTACATCTATAATATACATCTACATATAAACATTTACATCTACAGCTACATATACAGCTACATATATACATCTACATTTAAATATCTACATATATACATCTACATCTACTTATATACATCTAATATACAGCTATACTATACATCTACATCTACGTATATACATCCACATCTACATATATACAACTACATCTACTTATATACATCTACTTATACATCTATAATATACATCTACATATTCATCTACATCTATAATATACATCTACGTATCCATCTACATCTAGTTGCATCTATAATATACATGTGCATATACATCTATAATATACATCTATAGCTATATATATATATATATATATATATATATATATATATATATATATATATATACAGCTACATATACATCTATAATATACAGCTACAGCTACATATATATCTATAACATACATCTACATATACATCTATAATATACATATATATATATATATATATATATATATATATATATATATATATATATTACATCTACATATACATATGCATATACATCTATAATACACATATACATCTACATCTATACATACATCTACATCTAGATATAAGTATATACATCTACAGCTACATCTACATATATACATCTACATCTACTTATACATCTACATATACATCTGTAATATACATCTACATCTACAGATACATATAAAAATATACATCTACATGAACACAGACATCTACATATACAGCTACATATAAACATCTACATCTACAACTACATATACGTCTACATATATACATCTACATCTAAATATCTAAATATATATATATATATATATATATATATATATATATATATATATGGGTACCTATCAAACCATCGACAACTTAAAATAACGAATGACTCGACAACTGAATTAACCAACAGCGCAAAAACGGACGTTTACAAGGTAAGGGGTGTAACTCCGCTACTCATGCCTACCATGGTTGCATGACACTGCCACCCTTTCTAAACCATGGTAGGCTTGAGTAGCGAATTTACACCCCTTACCTTGTAAACGTCCGTTTTTGCACTGTCGGTTAATTCAGTTGTCGGTGGAGTCAGTTTCGTTATTTTAAGTTGTCGATGGTTTGATAGGTACCCATACATATATATATATATATATATATATATATATATATATATATATACATCTACATCTACTTATATACATCTACATATACACCAATAATATACATCTACATCTACATATATACACCTACATCTATAATATACATCTACATATGCACATATATCTACATCTACATATATACATCTACATCTACTTATACATCTATAATATACATATACATATATTCAGCTACATCTACGTATACATCTATATCTACATCTACACATACAGCTACATATACATATCTACATCAACATATACATATACATCTATATATGCATCTACACATGCATCTACATCTAAATCTATGTCTACATCTACATATCTATACGTCTACATCTACATCTACAGCTGCAGTCACATATACATCTATATCTATATATACACATCTACATATACATCTATTTATGCACACGTATACATCTGCATGTACATCTTCATATACACCTCTGTCTATAGCTACACCTACATATACATACACACGTCTACACATGCACATTTACATCTACTTATACATCTGTTTTAGAGATCTGTCTTGGTAAGAGTGATGGTGATACAAAAAGATGCAGGGCTGACCAGGCTTCCCTATCCCCCTCCACAGTTTGCAGCTTATCCTGTGGGATCCCTGGGTACATTGCGCAATATCATCTCTCCAGTATTTCCTGGATTAACCTTGGAATGTCCTCCTAGTGGGGCCATACCTCTCAGCCTACAGATATTAAAAACAGGAACATTCAGCTAAATGTCTGGACATCTAATTAGAATAAAATGTAAATACCAAATAGCACATAATGTAGGAATGTGGGATACCAGTCAGAGAATGTTTAAAAAACAGAGAGTGACAAAAATGATGAAAAATATAAGCACATTATCAAAGAAAAAGTCTAAAGGCTGTAAACTTTAATGAACTGTAGCTCAAAATTCTACCACACATGGTCATTTATTTTTGCTTCAGAAAAAGAGAAATATAAGAAGTGTGTCCTTTTTCTTTAAATTATTGTTGCCACTGGTATGCTGGTCATATAGTGTGGTTTATGTGTACTAGACAGCTTCAAAAATCAGATGTGATGAGGGAGATTCAAAAAACTGTGTGAAAGGGTAAATCAAGCCAGAGTATAAGGGAATATCTCCAAAACTATGTAAATCATTTGCAGGAGTAAAACAGGCCTGC
Source organism: Protopterus annectens (assembly GCF_019279795.1). NCBI lineage: Eukaryota > Metazoa > Chordata > Ceratodontiformes > Protopteridae > Protopterus > Protopterus annectens. The sequence continues at coordinate 1,786,866,749 of NC_056744.1, read as the reverse complement.
TAATAGGAATGTCCAGCCAAAGCAGGGGGAGTTGAGAGTTCCACAGTGGGTTATGCCAGGTAACCTTGTATAACTATGTCCCAGGGACTTCCTAATTAGGTGCTCTTACCACCTCAACTGACTTCTCTCAATGCAGAGGAGTTGTGTCTGTCTTCTGGCAGCATCCTGCATAACCAAGTGACTCATTCTGTCAAAGACATGGAGTCTAGCAGTCCTGCTTAGGAAGCCCATTTCTGTTACTTATATCTGTCATCTCAGCATTTTGGTAAGTAGCCAAGCCCATGACCATAGGATAGGATGCGACATATCTTTGATGCCACTACCTGAGGCCCATGACCATACGTGAACATGAAATGTAGTATCTGTGATGACATTTTGTGAGGCTGATGATGCTAACTGAGGATTGGAATGTACTGTCTGTGATGTCACTACCCAAAGCTCATGACCACAGGTCAGGATGGAAACCCAGGTGGATCATTAAACTGAGATCTTTACCTATGACTAAGTGGTCACTTTACCATCATAGCCTATTTCAATGCCTGCAGTGCAGCCACTACTTCACCCATTTGCTGGTCAAGCTTCTGAGCTCTTGTACCCTTAATCTTGAGCAAGACCCTGAAATACTTAAAACCCTCCACTAGCCATAGCTGTTGTCTCTTACCTGTAAAGCAAAGTCCACTCTTTTCCATGGGAAAACCATGACCTCTGAGTTGGAGGAGGTGATTTTCATCCCAAACACTTTGCATGCTGCAGCAGATGACTGCAGGCACTTCAGGTCAAGAGAACAATATTGTCTGCAAACAACAGAGGCACCCCACAACTCTCCATAATGGATGATTTCCATACCTTAACAGTGCTTTGATTTCCTGCTCATGTAATTCACAATGGAAGACAAAATACACCCTTAATGAAGTCTTATACCCACCCATACCTCTCAACCTCTTAGTGCAAGAAATATGGATAAAGCCAAACATAACAAGGGGACAAAGGCCCAAAAACAGGGACAGATTTTAAATACTACTCTTAGAAACTTAGAAAATCACCAAAATAAGCTAGGCAACAAGTTTTGTGTTAGCATGCATTTTTCTGATGGCTATGAAGTCTAAGACTTAAATGTCTGTCATTATTGAGCGACTTCAATGCTCAGTGGTTTGCCACAAAAATGCTAACAGACAAAAATATGAGACAAAAATATGGACCTTCTGTGAAAATCTGGACAGTTGAGACATATGCACCCACCTTGAAGGTATTTCTCTTAAAGTTCAGATGGTAGAAAAACTCTAGTTCCTTAAATACAGCAAGTGAATGACACACAGCAGCTGGCTTAGGATTCTCTAGTGCACAGTCTCACATACCACCACATTGATGGGCACATGGTGTTATGGCTTATCCAGCTTCCCAAATGATCCAGTATCACGTGTAAGGGCAAAACTGCTCTATCATTCCACAGTTAGGATGGAATCTGCTTTCTTTTTTTTTCTGGAGAGAGGCTCATGTATTGGACAGACTCTCATTTACAGCTTTCACATGGAGACTAAGAAATGTAATCCCTCTATAATGCAAACATACCCTCCTGTAACTCTTTTCAGAAAATGAGAATCACCACTCCAGATTGCCAGTCCAGAGGTCCTGTCCTGTCTTTCAATCAGCCTTGAAAATGTACATCAGCTACAACACCCCATCCACAACCAGGACCTTTAACATTTCCAGCCAAACCTCATCCACTCCTATGGCTTTACCTCCTCAGAATTGTGTTATTGGCCCACAAACTACATCTACAGAAATGGAATCAATATCACCAGTTGCTTTGGGAACTGCCTCCTCAAAGCATGTCATGTTTTCCAGGTTCAAGAGTTATTCATACTATTCATTTCACCTCCCAACAATATCCACAGTCGCAGTGTCCAGCTGGGTGAAGTGTCGTGTAGTGAAATGGTCCACAGGGGGAGTCAAATCTAAGCAAACGTAACTTCAGAAGACACAAAAATTGCATTGTTTCTGAGTTAATAAATATTCAGCCACTGAGAACAAGAAGTCAGTAATTCTGTGCTGTGACGGTTGTGAAAGAAACTTCAGTAAGAAGGAGACATTTCTTTTTACAAACTAAGTATGTTGAGACTTACTTACCCATCTTACAGATAAATGCCAGTGAAATGTATTGAACACTGATAAATGTGTTTGAATTATATAGTAATAAGCATATGGGGACAGTTTATGAAACAGTATATAACGTAGTTAAAATAACGTGGTTTGAGCTAATTTCCCTCTAAACATCCTAATGAGAAGAGAATTATTTTCATCCTGCCCTCCAAAGATTACTTGATGGTTGTCTTAACTTCCGCTATGTCACCCATATGGAATCACCAAACTATTCCTGCACCTAGAACTTTGTCTCAAAATCTCTCTACATCTTAACACAATAAATCTGGACAAAACCAAAAATAATGGGGGACAAAGGCCCAAAAACAGGACCAGATTTGAAATATTGCTCTTATAAACTTAGAAAGTTGCTAGAATAAAAGGTTTTGTGTTACCACTCAGTCTGTGAAAGATATAAATTCTGAAACTCAAATGTCTGTCTGTCCTTGTTTAGGAAATTCAGTCGTAGGTGATTTGACAGAAAACCACAAATTTTATGAACTGCAGAACAAAAACGTGAGGCAAAAATGCGGACATTCTGCAAAAATCTAGATAGTTGAAAGGTAACTTCTGCAGCTGCTACCTTAATGGCTTGCTAATACCTAACAGACAGATCTAGAGAAAGCTGTACTACCATTCTGTGGAAGGTCTCATCCTTACATTTATGGCTGCTGGTGAGTCTGTGAATTTCCACTATAGATTCACATTCAAATACTATACTAGCTGCTCTTGCAAGCCATAAGTCTAGCCAATTTCCCTTCAAATGTGAGAATCAAACCCTGTATCTTGGATTTGTAAGGTAAGCACTTAAACCATTATGCCAACCGCAACAACTACTGGCCTTCTGGTCACAGCTCCTTGTCACTGCCTTAGCTGCTGAGGTCTTAAAGAAGGTCTGTATAGGCTTCAGAATTCTGACCTCCCCTGATATATAGGAGAAGCTGTTCTAGCGGTGGGAGTTGAACTCCTTCCACATAGGCCCATCTTCCTTACACATTGGGGTTTCCTAGGTCTGTCAAGCTATCACCCTCACAATCTGACCCGAGTCACTAGGAAGTCTGACCAGTTGACAGCTTAACACTTTTCCTGACCCAAATATCCAGAACGTATGTTCTCAGATCCAATGGCAAACTACAGATTTGGTCATTACCCTAAGGCCTTGGGTGCTGTAGTATTAAGTACAGTTATAACCAAGCTAGTGTTAGAATATGGGTGTTCATTAAGTGCAATCCATAGTGAGCACAAAAAGCTAACAACAGTTCCCAATCAGGTTCAGGTCAAGCAAGCTACACCTCCCAACTATGCAACTCGAACTGCCTATGTCATTCACCATATCAGTACTGAAGTCTTCCAGAATTGGTTTCCTGGCTACAGGGCATGATCATTTTATCTGAATTAATACTTACACTGCATTTAAAGCAGGATGTTAAGATCTAACCTGCAGTGATTGGCTCTGTAATAATCAATGGTTTGCTGAAACTACACATTGGTCACAGCTGGTAAAATTCACATTCCCCATGGTGCTGTAACCATTCCCTTTTCACAGAAACAAAATTACCTAGATATAAATCTGTTTCTCAACACTTGGTTCTTAGGTTCATTTCCTGGCTGAGGTGGCTTCTATGCAGTGTCTGCATGCCCTCCCTGTGACTGTCTACATTTTTGCCTAGGCTTGTTTTCTTTCAAAACATCCTTGCTGTGGTACCCCCCCCGGAATAGTAGCCATACCTTAGCCCATTGTCTGCCAGGAGAAACTTCAGCCCACACATTACTCTGAATAAGATAATGTGGGTATTAGAAAACAAACAAGTAATTAATGCATGAACATGTAGCCATGCTGTTCTATTTACAGTATATATAAAAGCATACACTAAAATAACAACAGAGTGAAGGAAACTATTTTAGAAATACATTCTCTGAGGTTGCAGATGACTTAATTTTTGAATATATTATCTTCTGTGATGGAAGCATTTATTTTAACGTTGCTGGCACTGGACTTTGAACTGCTGAAACCGTATGTGTAACCACAGTTATGTAGACAAAAAGCTTTCTTGCTGATGCATCAATAACTGAATTTCTTGTACCTTTCCAGGTTTTACACTATCTCAGGCATGTCCGATTTGAGAATAAAGCAGGCGAGGAGATATTTTTTGATGAGAATGGAGACCCTCAGCCTTATTATGACATCTTGAATTGGCAGTTGATTCCTGGGATTCCTGAAAAGTATTCCAAAGTGGGCAGCTATGCTCCTCAAACCTACCCTGGCCAGGGCATTGTCATCAACAAAACTGCCATCATGTGGAACCAAGGAGTTACTGATGTAAGGAGCTCTGTCTCAGATGTTGTCGTTTATTCATTCATTCATTCACTACTTTAATTATTCACGTATATCTTGTTCATTCATTCATTTGTGTATTCACTTGTCCATTCCTGGCCGTGCTGCTTCCAAGAACTCTGCTCCATCAGCTATACGTTAGACGTATACATTAGCAGTAATAACAATAACTTGTGACATTTTTGAAAGTAGGCCTTCTGCTTTTAGTTTCATGACTTCATGCTTTTTGTTAGAAATGGCTGCTTTGTGTTCATTATTTTTCATTCAATCTTTGTTTTATTTTTTATTTATTTCATTATTTACATTTACTTTTCTCTCCATCTAGTTTCTTACCCCCTTTAATCCTTCCTTTTTCAATCCTTTGTTTTCTTACTTTATTTATTTCATTACTCTTTTTCATTTTTCTTTCCTTTTCTGCTTTATTATTCTGTTTTTCTAATGCTGTGTGTCCAAGATGTGATGTTTCCTAAGTTGTGCCCACATGTCCTGCGTAACCTCCCCAGTTGAAAGTGGTCAAGGAGATTGGAGTATGTTCCCTCCTGAACTAATCTAGTCACTGGATGGAAGCCATATGGTGTGGACAGTGTACATCTGCTCTCAGAGTCTCATACATACCTCTCACTCTGCTTCTTGTTTGGTGTATGGGGTGTTTATACAGTATATACAGTATATGCACACACACACTTATATATATATATATATATATATATATATATATATATATATTTATATACATGTACTTCAGTAGATCAAACTTTTACAAATTCGAAACAATAATGGCCGAGACCATATATTTGAACTTGTAAAAGTTCGAACACTGAAGAAAAAGTAAAAAAAAAAAAAAAACAACAAAAAACAAAACTAAACGTCTGTAGCAGGGGGGCTATGCCCCACTGCACTCCCTTACTTAAATATGCCAACTTCAACATCGCACTACATTGTGGAAAAGGGAAATCTTCCCGTTCCACAGGTTATCAAAAAAATAATATTATGAAAGAACAAATCAAGGCATCTGGCTATGTTAGACATGATTTCTTGAGAAATAGAAATGTAGATTTTTCACAGACTGATGTAAACATAATAGGAGACAGTACTGATTCCAAACTGAGATTTGTTATTAATTATGGCACAAATATTTTCAAAATTCGGGAAGTTGTTGCCAAACACTGGGAAATTTTGAAATCTGATCCATTTTTTGACCAATGTTTAGATGCTAGATGCTCCTATAGTTATAGAAGAGGGAAGAATATCGGTGTCACTTTCTTGGTACAAGAAGATAGACTGGCCCCAAGAGAATGAATATACTTATGCTCCTAGGGGTAGCAATGCCTGTGGGAATTGTGTGTACTGTAGGGTAGTATCACAGACTAAGTCATTCACATCCATTAATACTTCAAAGGTTTTTGACATAAAACATTCGATAACATAGCATCATAAATAAGCTCACCAGCTTAAATATCAACCCCTATGTCACAAGATGGGTTGCAAACTGGCTCAGGGATAGAACCCACATGGTCAGAATTGCAGGTGCCATGTCAGACTCTAAACCAGTTACAAGTGGCGTCCCACAAGGCTCAGTCCTGGGACCTCTCTTGTTCGGTATATATTTCTCTGAGGTACAGGCTAACATGGGAGGACTATGGCTGACCAAGTTTGCAGATGACTGCAAACTGGGTGCCATGATCGACTCTCCGACTGACACAAGCATCCTCCAAAGGCGTCTCACAGAGATGGATAACTGGTGCCAGAGCCATGGCCTAAAGCTAAATGCCATAAAATGCATAGTCATCCCCTTTGGGAAAAACCAAGTGCCCACAAATTACCACATAGGTGGTAATCCATTAAGTACGGAAGAAGTAATTAGGGAATTAGGGATTTGGGGACCCAAGTAGATAGCAATCTCTCCTTTGACAATCACATTGCCAAAGTGGTTAGAAAGACCTTCTATATAGCCCACCTTATCACGAAAGGGTTCACATCTAGATCAAGAGAAATCATTGTGCCCCTCTACTCATCACTCATCAGGCCCATAATTGAATACAATGCCCCATTTGGGATGTACCTTACCCAACACCTGCAGCAACTGGAAAGACCCCAAAAGTACCTCACCAAGAGGATCAAGGGACTCAAACAGATGCCCTACGCAGTTAGGCTAAAGAAACTCCAGCTCTACTCAGTTGCTTACCGCCTACTCAGAGGCGATCTGTGCCTGACATATAAAGCCATGTCCAACCCAGAATTAATGGACATGCTCCACCTCAGGAAATCCAAATCCCTTAGAGCTACACGCTCCAGGGACTTAAACCTCAGCACAGAAATAAATAGGACATGCTGGAGGGACAGATTCATATCCCAGAGGCTCCCCACACTCTGGAACAAAATCCCAATCCATGTTAGGCAGAGTCCCTCAATGACCCTCTTCAAGAGAAATCTTGACGAGTGGATGGGAGATCGTAGGTTTACCCCTGGGATCTCTTCTGTGTCCCTACTAGACAGAGGCACAGTAAACTAACCTCAAAAGGGCTATCTTCTGTGACCTACTATACAGAGGCACAGCCAACTAATCTAAAAGGGTGGCGAAAGCCAAACACACACTGGCTAGACTTGTAAATGCCCTAGGGCAGATAGCCTAGTATCAACCTATGAACCTATGAATAACATGCCGTACTGGGTGGGTAGTGTATATGGTGGTCTGCCAATGTGGAGCATTTTATGTTGGTCAGACTTCCAGAAATCTGAAGAGCAGAAGTGCAGTATGCCTTAATGATATCAGATATATCAGATGTAAATGTCAGAGAAGCGCACTTTATAAACATAAAATGAAACACACTTCTGCACAATTCCTTTTGTTGGGATTGATATGGTGAAAGGGGAATAGATTGTCTGACATTACCAAACATGAGCTCTTAGATAAAAAGGAAAGGATGTGGATGGTTAAGTTGGGGGCTTTATATAAGCCCAGACGTAATGACCACTGGTGATGTCCTTTTGTTAGTTTCCACTGTTCTACTTTCTCAACCTTAGTTTGACATTGTATGCTAACAATAAATGTATAGATTTGTTTAAACATAATCAATTTTGGACCAAACAACAGAACAACAAAAATATGGGTCTATTGAATTGCATAAAGTTGATTCATATATTTTTTGAATATGATGTTTTTATTAGAATATATGCTTCACATTGGGGAATGTGTACTAAAAAGGATGCATGTCTTTAATTGAATGTGGACCATGACATATAAATATTGGCGGTTGCTGTATTCTAATTTCACACTGACGACTCCAGGGGCAAAGCCAGTCACCGGTCTGTGTTTAGAGCCAAATGGCTGCTTCAGAAGCTGCTTGAATGTTTGTTTTATTGGAATAAAAGTTTTTCTGCACACTTATTCAAGTGTTTTTGGCCCTTCTTCCTTTGGATTTACCATGAGGTTTGATATACTTGTGAGTGCTGCATTTCACGTTTGTGCTTGAATTGTGCATTTTCCAAGCACCGAGCTTTATTTTAAGCGTGCACCAGTTTGTTTCCGGATTATATATATATATATATATATATATATATATATATATATATGTATATACAGTGGATATAAAAAAGGTTACACACCCCTGTTAAAATGCCAGGTTTTTGTGATATAAAAAAAATTAGACCACAATAAATCATTTCAAAACTTTTCCCACCTTTAATGTGACCTATAACCTGTACAATTAAATTGAAAAACAAACAAATATGTTAGGGGAAAAAATATATATAAAAAAAATTACAATACACTGGTTGCATAAATGTGCACACCCTTAAACTAATACTTTGTTGAAGCACCTTTTGATTTAATTACAGCATTCAGTCTTCTTGGGTAGGAGTCCATCAGCATGGCACATCTTGACTTGGCAATATTTGCCCACTCTTCCTTGCAAAAGTGCTCCAAATCTGTCAGATTGCAAGGACAACTCTTGTGTACAGCCCTCTTCAGGTCACATCACAGAGTTCCAGCTGAAGAAAAGCAACCCCAAATCATGATACTGCCACCACAGTGTTTCACTGTGGGGATGGTGTTCTTTTGGTGATGCGAAGTGTTACTTTTGCGCCAAATGTACCTTTTGGAATTGTGATCAAAAAATTCAACCTTGGTCTCATCAGACCATAACACATTTTTCCACGTGCTTTTAGGAGACATGATATATTGTTTTGCAAATTTTAGCTGGTCCTGGATATTTTTCTGTGTAAGAAAAGGCTTCCATCTTGCAACCCTACCCCATAGTCCAGACATATGGAGAATACGGGAGATTATTGTCACATGTAGATTTATTTGTTTTTCAATTAAATTGCACAGGTGTGTGTGTGTGTGTGTGTGTGTGTGTGTGTGTGTGTGTGTGTGTGTGTGTGTGTGTGTGTGTGTGTGTGTGTATATATATATATATATATATATATATATATATATATATATATATATATATTTCTTGATTATGGAAATATGTTGAACTCCATAGTGTTAGCTGGTGGCTAATACTGGAGAGATGGCCATATGAACCCCTGTTTAGATGAACCAAATGTGTGACCTTTTTCCACCCCGGGAAGCACTGCAGTCTCCCCAAAACCTTACAGAATGACCTAACAGTATGTTTTATTGATTACATGTGCATCATCTGACTGCTAATGGCAAACCAAAACCCTGCTATTTGGTAGTCACACTTGGGTTGCTGTTTTCAGATTCTTGGGGTGCACAAATTCCTGATGCAGATCATGTCTTCAAAAACCGATCTGGAGTATCTTTGATATACGCATCTATGAATATATGAGCTGTGCATTGATGAATGTCCTGATAGGGTGCTGTACTGTATATAGCAGGTGAAGCAGCACTTAAGTACAGTTCAACCTCTATGTATTTATTAATGTTATTTAATGATGTATGCTCGGGGTATACAGTGGCGCAGGGAATAGCATTGTCTGTACTGTATACAGCAAGTGAAGCAGCACTTAAGTTCGATCTCTCTGCATTTATTAATGCTTTTTAACGATGCATGCTTGGGGTGTACAGCAGCGCAGGGAGCAGAATTTTCATCACACACCAAGAGCTTTTCCAGTTTGGTTTTTAGATGGGGAGCTGCAGAATGTGCATGCCTAGGGCTTTCGTTGGGTATGTCACATCCCGAAGGTGGGTGGTAGGTGAGTTGCTGACTCTAAATTGCTCATAAGTTTATGTGTGTGTGTGTGTGTGTGTGTGTGTGTGTGTGTGTGTGTGTGTGTGTGTGTGTGTGTGTGTGTGTGTGTGTGTGTGTGATATGAGTCACATGTGACTCATAACCACTAAATGGATACAATGATACATGCTTAGTGAAAATGCACAGCAAAAGAAGAGGAAGTTGGTTAATTTGTTAAAATATATTTCTATTCACAAAAGTGACAAAAATTAAATAAAAAAAGAAGACATTATGGTACAGCAGATGAGAATGAAGCTTGTACTGATCAAGATGGCAGACAAGATGGCTGTATAAGTAAACTATCGATGACACAAAGACTTATGCCAATCATGTGTAACCGAATGATGTGGGGACCATTTGTTTTGTGAAAGTATTAAAGCAGTATCATTTGGGAGACTGACTTTAAGGGGGCATAGACTACAATTTTAGATAACAATGTACATGGCAGATCTTAGTCCTCTTGCATATATTTGGCCCAAAAGGGCTTTGCTCTCTCCCGGGTCCTGCACTAGGCTGTGACAGGATAACTATGCCTTATGTGACCCAGACATTTGCCTAATAGACACTACAATGCACTCCAAGGCCTTTTCCTGTTGTTAGTCTTTCTCTTGTAGTAGCTACAAGTCTCACTAGTGCAGCAGACAACATTTACTGGCAGCTCTGTACTACAGTCTAGTCTAGTGTTATTATTAGTGACTGTAGCTTTGTGCCTTTTATATGGTCACACTTTTAGCTACTAACACTTCCATAGTAGTCAGTTGCTGTTGCTGTGTGGTCAATGGGGCTTTCGACCATAAGCTGGTTGGAGTAACCATCTGGTTTTCACACCCCAGTTACTGTCTTGGAAGATAAGACCAGGTTTAATTTGATAGTTGCTAACAAATGCAAACAATAACTGTCACACATTCAATCTCAGGAGAATGAAAACAAACACTAGCAAGTATAGGAAAATCACAACAGAGAATCGTGATGTGATGTGACTTCTGATCATTAAAATACTTGTGAAAGAATATACCAAAACGTTCAAGAGATGGTCAATAAAGGCAAGCGACTAATAAACACAATGCTAGCGTACACAAAAGTTTTATTTCTGCTTTCGTTGTGAGACTTCTTCAGAACATAATTCAAACACAATACCAGTTTCCATATAAATAATAAATGAACAACCAATAATCAATTATTCAATCAATTCCTTAATTTAACTAATTAATATCAATCAATTAAACTAAATTAATATGCTCTTATTGCTAAAATAATGAACCTAAAAGGTGTACCTACTTAAACACAAAATTTATGAAAATAAAATATTACACATATACCAATGAAATTTATATAATCTGACCAGTGTTTTTATTGAGATCAAGTTTTCTATATTTAAAAAAAAAACATTTAATATTAATGGCCTCATTCAAACCTGGTCTTTTGTCTGCACCGAGTTTCACCTGCCATAAAGCCTCTCTTTGTTCTACAAGATTTTTAACCCCCCCCCCCGGTCCCCATTAACTACTTCTAAAATGGTGAAGACAAATTTCTTAAACTTACTGCAATTAACCAAGTGTTTAAATAAAGCATTTTTATCATCTCTAATTTTAATACTGTAAACATGTTCCCTTATCCTTTCTTTTAAAGTACGGGTAGTCATCCCTATGTAAAAAGCCCCACATCCGCTACAAAAACTACAATATAAACTACCCCTCTTGTTTGACAATTTACATAACCTGGTACTTCAAATGTTCTATTTAAATGTTCACACATAATGTATGGTCCTTCATAGATATATCTACAAAAATTGCAATGTCCACATTTGTGCACCCCCCTCCTATGTGTGACTTGTATAGGGTTACTAACTTTGACATGGCCTCTATATAATAAACTTTTAATATTAGAATTATTTCTAAAAACTAATTTAGGTCTATCTCCCATAACTTTTAATAATTCATTATTTCCTTCAATAATTTTCCAATTATTCTCTAGTATATGCTTAATACCTCTATTGTCAACAGTCATATCGAGTGAACAAACAACTCCCTTTGCAACATTGTGCCTGGAAATATTGTTTCGATGGATGTTATTAAAATCCAGTTTTGTTGACCACACTAATAATGGTGGATATGTCATCTCGCTTAGTCAAAATTTCTTGACACAAGTTTTCTAAAATCGACTTATCATAACCCCTAGCAATAAACATACCAGTAATAAATTCAAACTCTCTTAATAAGTCATTATAGTCTGTAGTCATCCGACATGCTCTTATCAATTGCCCTTTAGGTATATTCTTTTTAACATGCATCGAATGATTACTATGAAAGTGCAAATAACCATTCTTGAAAGTCTTTTTACGAAAAATCTTACTATGTAATGATTTTCTTGGCTCATCCCACCTTAGTGAGACGTCCAAAAAATTTTAAATTTTCACCTTTATCTCCCATCACGAATTTCAAAAAAACAGAAATCAAATTCATGATCTTGACAAAATCATCAACAATGATACTATTTCCTTCAATGATAAACACCAAATCATCCACAAACCTAGAGTAAAAAAGAATGTTATATTCACGCTTTAACTTTTCCAGTATATTAACCTCCCACCATGCCATCACTATATTGGCATAAGCTGGGGCTGCTGATGACCCCATTGCAACCCCCTTTTTTTGTCTATAATAGGAACCATTGAACAAAAAGAAATTGTTATTAAGCACTATCTCTAAAAATCTACAGACTAAATTAACTTTGAAAATATCAATACCAGAATGAAATTATAGAAAATCCCTAACAGCTGCAACACCTTCATAGTGGGGAATGCAAGTAAATGATGACGCTACATCTAAAGTGAACATAATGTGTTTAGCACGATCAAAGTGAAATGAAGAAAAAAATGTTTTTAACTTTGTTAAAAAATCCCAAGAATCTTTCAAATATGATTTTAAATTCTGCACTACCGGAAAATCTCCTAGAACAAAGAGAGGCTTTATGGCAGGTGAAACTTGGTGCAGACAAAAGACCAGGTTTGAATGAGGCCATTAATATTAAATGTTTTTTAAAATATAGAAAACTTGGTCTCAATAAAAACACTGGTCAGATTAATTACATTTCATTGGTATATGAGTAATATTTTATTTTCATAGATTTTGTGTTTAAGTAGGTACAACTTTTAGGTTCACTATTTTAGCAATAAGAGCATGTTAATTTAGTTTAATTGATATTAATTAGTTAAATTAAGGAATTGATTGAATAATTGATTTTTGGTTGTTCATTTATTATTTATATGGAAACTGGTACTGTGTTTGAATTATGTTCTGAAGAAGTCTCACGACGAAAGCGGAAATAAAACTTTTGTGTACGCTAGCATTGTGTTTATTAGTCACTTGCCTTTATTGACCATCTCTTGGACGTTTTAGTTCATTGTTTTGTGGTTCGTCCAAGTCACGCTTTGCTTTTTTATTTAACTTGTGAAAGAATGTTAGCAATATAATAGTATGGCAGAGTAACACTTGCTGCAGTCACAGCTAGGAGCGAAGTAACCCCGGATAAATGAAACATTGTCTGTGTGTGTGTGTGTGTGTGTGTGTGTGTGTGTGTGTGTGTGTGTGTGTGTGTGTGTGTGTGTGTGCGCGTGTTCCTGAGTGTGCATGTGTACCTGTGTGTTGTGTGTGATTGTGTGCGTGTGTGCGTGTGTGTGTGTGTGTGTGTGTGTGTGTGTGTGTGTGTGTGTGTGTGTGTGTGTGTGTGTGTGTGTGTGTGTGTGCGCGCGTGCGCTTGCATGTGCAAGTGTGTCTGTGTGTGTGGGGGTGCTCGCATGTGTGTTTATGGAAAAGTGACAGAAGTTTAATTCACAGATGTTTTTTAGCCTGATTACAGCTGGGAAGGGTTGGGTGGGATAGAAGTTTCGAATGAGACAGTCCAATGAGCTGATCTCACCAGGGAACAGCAATACTATGGGAGTGGTGCAGAGGTAGGCTATGTTGGTGAGAACCAAGTCCAGAATGTTATCTCCCCTTGTGGGGGTTGAGATGAGCTGGTCTAGTGTATTAGAACTGATGAAGTCAATGAATCGTTGGGTGAGTGCATTAGTGCAGGAATAGTTTACCCAGTCTATGGTGGAGTAGTTGAAGTCACCAAGGATCAGGGCGTTAGGGGGTACCTTGATGGAGTCAAATAGATCCAGGTAGGAGAAATGGGTGTCCTGAGTCATGGAGGGGGGTCTATAGCTGACTATAACTTGGATGGGTGTCTTGCCAACTGTCAGTTGCACCTGGAGTTGTTCCAGTGTGTCATGCTGGCAAACCAGTCTGGAGGTGTGCCTGTCCTTAATAAAGATAGAGACTCCACCACCCTTAGTTTCCCGACCTCATTTTGGGGTCAGAATGTGTGGAATGAAGTGTAGCCTGGTAAGACAGGGGGGCTTTCTGCAGCTCTGAAACAAGTTTCCATGACCGCACAGACGTCATTATCTTCCAGTGTGAGGAGAGCCTCCAGTGAGTGCATTTTCAGGTTAAGGCTCCTAGCATTAAGCAGCATGACCTTCAATTTGCTTTTTGACAGATCTTTTATGTTGGAAGATTTGTCTTTGGGACATTGCTTAAAAAAGGCACAATGAGGGAAACAAGAGCTTTGGTCAGGATCCAGAATCCCAGGGGTGACAGGTACAGGCCATCTCTAGCAAAGCATCGAGGCCTGCCAACCATGTCATCCCAGGCAGACAGATACTGGATCCCCTTGGAATGACACCAGAAACCATGCCAATTGTTAAAGTCAATTTTTTTTGTTGGTATTATGGTATCATTTTTAGTGAAAGTAGGATGCTGAGTAGGGCTAGAGTCATACATGTCTGGGACGGGTCTAGGACTATTCACACTAACATGGACAATGACAGAGTCATACCTGTACTTGTTGTGGAGAGACTTAAATGTGTGTGTGATGTGTTGTATTCTGGGACCAGACAGACACCTGACTGTGACCTTCTCCTTGTTGAGCCTGCTCCTCATGACTAGATACATATCTTACATTCAGGTGCACTCAGTAAGTTATTAACACTGCATGCTTGCATTTATGGCCTGCTCTTCATGATTAGACACATGTCTTACATTCAGGTACACTCAGTAAGTTATTAACACTGCATGCTAGCATTTATGGCCTGCTCTTCATGACTAGACACATATCTTACATTCAGGTACACTCAGTAAGTTATTAACACTGCATGCTAGCATTTATGGCCTGCTCTTCATGACTAGACACATATCTTACATTCAGGTACACTCAGTAAGTTATTAACACTGCATGCTAGCATTTATGGCCTGCTCTTCATGACTAGACACATATCTTACATTCAGGTACACTCAGTAAGTTACTAACACTGCATTCTAGCATTTATGGCCTGCTCTTCATGACTAGACACATATCTTACATTCAAGTACACTCAGTAAGTTATTAACACTGCATGCTAGCATGTATGGCCTGCTCTTCATGACTAGACACATATCTTACATTCAGGTACACTCAGAAAGTTATTAACACTGCATGCTAGCATTTATGGCCTGCGCTTCATGACTAGACACATATCTTACATTCAGGTACACTCAGAAAGTTATTAACACTGCATGCTAGCATTTATGGCCTGCTCTTCATGACTAGACACATATCTTACATTCAGGTACACTCAGTAAGTTATTAACACTGCATGCTAGCATTTATGGCCTGCTCTTCATGACTAGACACATATCTTACATTCAGGTACACTCAGTAAGTTATTAACACTGCATGCTAGCATGTATGGCCTGCTCTTCATGACTAGACACATATCTTACATTCAGGTACACTCAGTAAGTTATTAACACTGCATGCTACTATTTATGGATGACTGTTGGACTCTTTAGACAGGTTTTCCTTGGTAAATGTAAGATGGTCCAGTAAGGGCAAATAGGAAAACGGAGATGCATTTCACTGTGTATTTTTTATAGAGTGGGGATATCAGTGTTGTAACCAGTCTTGTAGAGATAGATACCACTGCTATACTGTCCTCCTGAAAATCCTGCACATATCTGTAATGGGCTAAAAGTATAATTTAATCAGTTAATAAATACGTGGATACAGTATTTTAACTCCATCCTGGTGTGTTGTATCTTTATTCATGGAAAAAAAAGAGGAAGGAAGAGCATAGAGAGACTTCATTCCAAGGCAATTTTGGTAAGTATGTTGACAGCAAGATTCTGGAGAGTAATGACCTCTCCCCAGACAAATGGCACAAATACTTCATCTTTCTCCAGATGTTTCATAACTCCTCCATAACCCTCTCCTATGACACATATCCTGTATATGGCTACACTCAGTGGGTTATTTTATTTATCTATTTATTTACTGCATTTGTTTACCAAGATAGTCTAACTGGGCAGAAAGCTACCCCTTTTCATCACAGCCAAGGGGAGAAAAGTTAAAAAAAAAAAATCCAACATTACATAAAGAACATAGTAAACAGAGGTATACAAGTAATCAACAAATATACAACATTTAAAGAGATTATCGTTAATTACTGTCAGCAACATCTAAAGAGCTAGGAAACGTATTTGAAATGAACTTGGTAGAAGGACAGAAAAGGAGGAAACTGAAGAATTAGTATTGATAGGTGAAAAAGAATGTTTTACGATAGGTAAAAGGAAGGACACAGACAGGCAGTTGAAAAGGAGAACATTTTGGACCAATAACTAAAGGTATAGTGACTTAATGCTCTTCTTTCTATACCCCCTTCCTTCTGGCCTTTGTCCCCTCTACAGCTTTAATCAATAGAATCCAACTTTATTCTAGCCCTTGGGGTTTTTCCTTCTTCTACTTTTCTCTCTTTCCCTTTCTCAGACCTACAAATCATTACTTTATAATTCTGAGTGTTCTTGCACTCAGTTTGTATTTCTAACCTTTGCATAGACTGTGAGATATTATTCTTAGACACATTTTTTACTTTTTATTGTATTTTAAACCTTGCACAGACTGTGAGCTATTATTCACAGAAACAATTTTTGACTCTTTTAAAATCATTTCTAATTTCTTTGTATTTGAATTTAGTCATTTTTAATTATTGTAATATTTTTTGTAATTTACTAATGCTTGGAGCTTATCTCCCTGGGCCTCTACTGAAAATGGGCATGTATCCAGCTAGACTAGCCCAGCCAACAAATGTAAGATAAATAAATAAATAGAAATATAGTGCTTACAAAGAATGGGAGAAAGAAAGAGACAGGAAATGTATAGATAGACAATAACCTGAAATTCGACATCCACATAGCACAAACCATCAAGAAAGTCAATAAAAAGCTAGGCCTCCTCTACAGGAACAAACAGTTTATGACTAAACATACCAAAGTTACCATCGCTAGGACTCATCTCCTATCCACCCTCCTCTATGCCTCTCCCATTTTGATTAAGTTACGCCAAACCGAACTAAATAAAATGGAATCTTGCTATAATAAGATTGCCAAGTTTGCTTCTGATGCTTCTTACAGGTCCCACCACTGTCTATCCCTAAAACAGCTTAACTGGCTTGAGTTGCCTCATATACTCATGCTCAATCAACTCTCGATAGCTCACAAGCTCTACTACCTCCCTGAGTTAACCCCAGCACTTCAGCATTTAATACAGCCCCACATTCCCACGAGAACCCTAGGATCTAACAGCCAGAACTTAATAACTGTCATCCAACATAAAAACAACACTGGTAAATCACTCTTTGCCAGCACCATTGCCAAAACCTGGAACACACTACCAATCCATATAACTTCTACCACCTCCTTCAATCATTTCAAAAAACTCCTTAAAACCCACTATTTAACTAACTGGCTATGCTCATGTTACACTCCAGGTTAATCCATACCACTCTAATTGTGTGTCACATGTTCAAATAAGTATAAACAGATTTGCCCTAAGAAGCTTGTAAACCAAGATACTGGTTAAAAAAAAAAACTTTATTTTTTTAAGTTTTTGACTATGTACCTCAGTGTTTTTACTATGTACCTCAATGACTGTCTACTGTACTAACTAAAACTGTTAACTTCTAACCTAATATGTATTAAAATCGATTATATGTTCTAGATTCTGTTCTCTCATGTACTGCATTCTATTGTACTGTGAAGCTTTTCTCCCCGGGCCTCCGCTGAAAATGGACCTGTGTCCAGTCGAACTTTCCCAGTAAACAAATGTAAATAAAATAAATAAATAAAATAAAATGTATCACCCAAGAGTTGTACACGTACAGAGCCAGGTATGTTTCAGGTGTTCTCTTGTTGGTATTTTAAACCAGTTAGTGTTTACCGTGACTCTTACAGTAAGAAGAAGCGAATTTCAAAGTTTGGTCATGGAAGAGGAGTACAAAGCCACCAGCTGAGATGTTAGTTTTTGTAAGTTAATAACATATTGCCAGTGGATCTCAGCTGTCTACTTGGATTATAAAGCTGGAGAATGTTTTTCCAACGAGGGCATTTGTCTGCATTATAGCTGAGTTTATGGGAAGTGACTAATCAGGAAAGTCTAAGGTAATGTCATGAAATCTAACAACTAAATTTTTTTTAAGGCCAGACAATGATGTGTCCTATAATGGGTGGCAAGTTTTGCCAACTTATTGCAGCACTGTCCCGAGAGGGAGAGCTGAGTGGATTGTAGGTTAATCAGGGTGGGTGGGATCAATGTAAAGTGGTGTAGGATAGAGGAGTCCCACACCCTTAATTATTGACCAATACTTTTTTCTGGTATTATCAGTGGGGTACTATTGGACTCTACATGTACCTAGGTTTTGGGGGGTGTTTTTACTACTTGTTTTATGCCATGATCACATCTGAAGCTTTCATCAGTAGTGACTCCTATAAGCTTAGTTTGACTTACTAGTTCTATGTTGGTAGTGTTACAGGAGTGATTTTGAAATTATGTTTGTGGTCATCTGAATGCTTTTGGATAAATAGGATCATTTTTTGTTAGGGTAAAGGAGCACCTGTGTATCAGACAGCCAGGCCTCTATAGTGGAGAAAGACTCTTGTGTGAGTTGCTTTAATATATCTGTGCTTTTAGTAGAACTCATGATTGTTGAATCGTCTCATACTGTATTATATTGGCTTGTTTAGAAACTAGGTAGAGATCACTAATAAATATATTGAACAACAGGGGACCTAAAATGGATCATTGAGGGGACACCCACTGTAATACGAAGGAAAACAGAGATGGCATTTTACTACCTGTTGCCTTTTTGAGAGGTAGATGGAGAGCAAAGATAATGAAGTTTCATGTGTTCTGAGGCAAGCTTGTTTTAGAAGCAATTTTTGGTGGGATACCATGTCATATATCTAGGAAAATTGCTGTCAGTAGTTTGCCAATCAATATTCAAGCTTCCTAAAATGATGGTCTCGACTGAGATGCTGTTTGATGCCCAGAAGAGAAGTTCTTCAGCAGTAACTATGTTATTTGCTGGGGGGAGATAGGTTCCTATAATGCAAAGGCTTTTGTGAACATTAATTTGCATTATACTATATTTCAGCAATGAAGAGTACTGTTGGGTTTATATGAAACCTAGAGGTTTAAAGTAGTCTTATAGAAAATGGCCACTCTCACCACTTTTTTATGGGTTCTGTCAGACCTGAAGGTGTTTTATCCCTGCCATAACATTTCTTCATCTAGTATATCTGGGGGAGGAGTCTATTTTGTTTCACTGAAAACACACTTCACTGAAACTCGTTTCATTGAAAGCTCATTTCACTGAAAATCAATTGCCTGAGCACAATTCACTGAAAGCTCACTTCACTGAAAACTCATTTGATTGAAACTCATTTCATTGAAAGGTATATACCCTGTTCCCCACTGTAGTGCGATCCTGGAGTTAGTATATATAGTAAGGGGGAGTACAGCCCCCCACATTGGGGGGGGTGTAGCCCCCCACATAGTTTACGTATATATTATCTTCTGGAAAGAGTTATTCATTCAACTTGTAAGTATCCATGTCAATGGTTTCCACGCCCCCCTTACTATGTATACTAACTCTAGGATCACACTACAGTGGGGAACAGGGCATATACCTTTCAACAAAATGAGTTTCAGCCAAATGAGTTTTCAGTGAAGTGAGCTTTCAGTGAATTGTGCTCAGGCAATTCATTTTCAGTCAAATGAGTTTTCAACGAAATGAGTTTCAGTAAAGTGTGTTTTCAGTGAAATTAAGTAGACCCATCTGGGGAGATTTAGCCTACCCAGGCATGCACATCAATAAGTCTGTTTCCTATATTTCTATGGTTACCTGTGCATTCATGGAGACCACATGGCTTTGAGGGATGGCCATTATGTGATGTGTCAGTCTTATTACTTTGTTGAGTGGCTGCAGGACCTGGGTTAGGATGGATGTCACCACGTTTTCAAGTGAAACGACTACAGAGAGTATACATAAGAGTATTTGAAATTCAGCCTTGATCTAGAGAAAGGCTTGTCGATTATATTGTTGTGGGAGTAATAATTTTAAACAGGTGGACAGTAGCAGAGGAGACTAAGGGCTATTAATAGCTGGAGATGTGTTGTGTTTGGGAGATGACTTGGGTGGGGATGAAGAGTTGTATATAGAGGAAGGTGTTGGTAAGATTTAAGGAAGGCAGCTGTTGACAAGGATAATAATATCCTTTTGAATAACAGCATTGCAGATTCAGAGTAATTACGAATGAAATTGATGGAAATGAGTGACGAGGAAGAGTGAATGTGAGCAGTAAAAAATATATGTTAAACCTAGAGGATATTCAGATTAAAAATGTACATTGCATGCTATGCTTTACTGGTGCGCACTTCCAATTTTTAGTTATGTCCATGGTCAGCCAAGGGTTATGTCATTGGTCAGCCAAGGTTTACAGACTACTTCATTTGCAAAGGTAGCTTTATAAACCTATTTTCAGTCACTCCAATTCTTACAAGTATTACAGATTCAGAGCAAATCTTTAGTCCAAGTGAAAATTATTATGGAATCCAGGTTATACCAGAGAGAAAAGTCTAGAAAAAGCACATAAATTTCTAAGACTTCTGGAATCTGCTGAAGTTATATGATTGTGTGTGAGGGGGACTTGAGTGTGTGTTTCTGGATAAGCAATGGAATTCTAATTCACAGCTAAACTGTTGCATATCTTTCGCTTTATAAATTATTTTAACATTTAAAAAAGTAAAAACAGAAGGAATGCACACATAACATTTATAGTTATACAAGGAATGATCCAGTTGTCAAATAAGTGAATAAAGTACAGCAGTAATCCTTTTTCTCCTTTGATTTAGGTACCCCGCTCTGTGTGTAATGAAAAATGTCCCCTAGGATATCGGAAGTCTATGATCCATGGAATGCCACTTTGCTGTTATGACTGTATCCTATGTCCAACTGGAGAAATTGCTAACCAGACAGGCGAGTCATATTTTGCTCAAATTATATTTTTTGCAAATATTTTTCTGTTTCTTTGTTGTTACTGGGATATTTTAAAGCTCTGTTACTGATGTGTTTGAGGGATTACTAATTATCAATAACGTAACCAGTGTTAGATATGCCATTAGGTATCTCATCTGCTTGACCACATAGCATGTACGTGGGTGCCAATGTGGATCAGTGTTCCATAATTTAACTTTTGCCTTCTGTTGCTCACATTTCTACATGCAGAGGATTTATTTATTCAAGAAACAACACAACCATTGATTGCACTTTCTGTTGCTGGAACTTAAAATGTCAGAGATAAAATCACATTTGATGTTTTCTTTGTTAACATGTGAGTACTTTAGAGTTTGCTATGACGCAGGTCCTCTGCTTTGCTGGTAGTCCAAGGGACTCAGAGGAAAAGGAAAAAGCTGCTTAATCTTTTGACACATCTGTCCTTTTCTCTAAGTTTGTGTGACTCCAAAAGGAGAATGTATTGAGATGGGAGGTGTGGGGGGTTTGCCCTGCATTGGGGGCACTGCCCATCTACAAAAACAATTAATGGTTAGTACTTTGTGCTGTTTTGTACAATTTTTATAATATGGATTAATTTAGCTGTGATATGTGTAATAGTTTTGATATTTCATAGTACATTATTTGATTTGTTTGCCATTTGAGTACCTATGAATGTATTTGTTTGTTTCTTAGCTGGGCAGATGGACTCATACACACTGAACTGTTTAGCTCTCAACTACCCAGAGTTTCACACTATGTTCAGATTTTTGACTCATATTTGTGGTCCATTTATCATAAAATTGTAGTCTGCTTGCAAATCACTAGCAAATCACCAAGGACTGAAGTCAGAAAGTAATGGCAGGCATTTGATTTTCAGACTTCATATGCGCCAGAAAATTCTTGCTAATACAAAACATGTTATTCTATCAACTTTCTAAGTTTGTAAGAGCAATATTTAAAACATGTCCATACCTTTTGGCCTTTGTACCCCCATTGTTCATGTCTTTGTCCAGATTTCTTGCCTAAGAGGTTGAGAGGTATGGCCAGGACTTGGGCTACTGTTAATAATAAAGAAAATATGCAACCTGTAGCAAAAGATATGTTGAAAGTAACATGTTACTCTGGATAACTTCTCTTCATCTTTAGCTGCTCTGAATATGCTACAGCATTACACAGGTTGCATGCAATCCATGCATCCACGTGTATTTTCTCCAAGTGTTCTGGTTTCCACCCACCTCCCAAAGACTTACAACAGCTGAATAGGAATTCTCCAAATGGGCTGCAGGTGTGTGTCTGTGCATCCTGTCAGAGACTTGTGCCCTTTCCAGAATGGGCTCTCAGTGCCTGGCACTGACCGATTCATAGGGTCTGAGGTTCATAGGTTTTTGCCAAGTTTATGGCCAAAGGACACCATCAAGAAGTTCAACCACATCACTCAATAATATGAGAGGTTAATAATGTCTCTCATTATGTAGGCTTTCTCCACATATCCCCAGTGAAAATTTGCATTCACCCATCCAGTCATTTAGACTGGTTTTGAAGGTTGTTAGGGTGGTACTCTGCTTGATATGTAAGGCCAGCCTGTTCCAGAAAAACTGTATACAATGGGTTAGGTATCTGCATGCCATTTGGTGTTGGATGTGGTAGCACAGATTTAGGTCTCTAGAATGGATGCTTCCTTTATCTCTGGTTCTACTTAGGTGAAGGAGTTCAAAGAGTGCTGGTTCACTCGTAACACGGAAGGTGAAGAAGCGATCCCCCTTCAGGAATCTGATGACACTACGAGGACTAAAGGAGATTTTAGTCTATCAGAGTAACTTGTGGTACTGAGAACTGAATTCTTTTTTGGTGAGGAAACAGAGGTTTCTCAAGCTGGTTTAGGTGCTTTGTGAGGTACATCTTGAAGGATGCAATTTATTCGATGATGGGCCTAATAATGGATGAATAAAGTGAGGCTATAACTTTGTAGGGCCTTGATGAGGTACCACAAAGAATGAGTTATGCAAGGTAGAAGTATTTTATATCCCCAACAAAGACATGATGATCAAAGGAGAATTTGTTACCAACATTTGTACTCAAGTCCTTGATGACTGTGACAAATTTAAATGGAATGTTATCTATATGGTAAGTAGTAGCGATGGCAGATTTACCAAAGGAAACAATACTGAATTCTTTTGTGTTAACACCTGTGATTAATACAACAAGCATTTGTTTGATCCAGGCTTTGTTAAAGAATTTTAGTATCTGAATGTGATTTAATAACCACACCCAGTTTGCAATCATTACCAAACTTGATTGCTATAATTGCTTTATATTAGCTTTTTATGTCACAGAGGAATATATATCAAAGAGTAGGGGGTGCAGGAGAGAACCCTGTGGGACATCACTGCTGACATTTTTATGTCTAGACCAAATACTCAACCTTAACACTATGAGTTTTCTCAGCCAGACAGTTACTTATCCTTTGATGTATTTACAGGTTAATGCTGAGTTGGGAGAATTTGTCAATAACCCCAGCAAGAGGGATAGTGTCAAAGGCCTTCGCAAGGTTCAGATAATCAGTGGCAGCTGATGCATGACCTCAGTAACCTTTTCAAAGAGGTCATCCAGGCCAAGCAGACATACTCTGCCTTTTACAAAGTTGAACTGCTGTGTATCCAGGGATATAATGTCACCTATATTGTTTATTAGTTTTGCTGTAATGCATTCTTTATTATCCTTGTAAATAATATTAGTGAGACTATTAGGCCTGTAATTCCCAGGGTCATTAGAGGGACCTCCTTTATGCAAGGACACAACAGCAGTCATTCTCCACACCTTGAGGACATAACCAGTGGAGGGTCGTAGGTTGAAGAGTTGATGGAGAGGTTTTGCTGGAGTGGACGTTACACTTCTCAGCAAACATCCAGAGATAATGTCAGTACACACAGAAGGAGTGTTTCTAATTTTGGAGAGTGCCAGAAGGACTTGGTTGAACTTAATCTCAGGAGGGAGGGTGAGGGGGAATGGGGTGGGCAAAAGAGAGTGTATGTGGAGTGGAGCTGGAGGAGAAGACTATTAGCAATGTATGTTGGGTCAAAGAAGGGGGTAATACTGGTGATAAGTTCAGTACAGAACTGTAAGTTATTTCTAAGCTTCCTAATATAGCTGAAGAAGGCCTTATGGTCTTCTTCTGAATTCGCTGCAACCCTAAGTTTATAGTTGGCCTTATGTTTCCTAAAGGCTTACCAGTTTGACATCCCTTTTATAACAATAAAGTGGACATCTTTTAATGAAGCTCAGGAGCTTTTTGTTTTTATTACAGAGTTTGTTGATGAGGTAGTTCCACCATGTGGGTCTAGTTTTAGAAATATACAATTATGCCTACTTTTGCCTGGTATGGATGCCTCAATCCATCTGCCTAAGAGGGAGTAAAATTCAAAGCAGTGGCAACAGCTTCAGTTACAAGGTTTGATCAGGAGCTATACCATTTGTGATTATCAATATGATCAGTAAATAATGAATAATTGCTTTTAAGTAGCTCCTGAATGTAGAGAATTTATTATGAACCACAAAGCAGGTTTTCATAGAGAATATCACAGCAAGATGATCAGATTTAACCAGAGAAAGTGTAAAAAGTGAGGTGATGCAACTGAAAGTAATGTTTCTGAGGACATGATGAAGAAGATTAACACCTCTGGTGGCTAGGGGGGCAATTTGATCAAGTGCATTGGCATTTGCAAAGTGCTTATATCTCTGGACATATTTGTTGCTGGGAGCAAATGTTTGCTAGTTTATATGTGGATAGTTGAAGTTACACATAACAAGGTATTTTGTTCAAATGGTAACTTTTTAACTGATTAAAGTTAAAGTATTCCTTCTTTGAAGGGGTGATAGATGGAGCTCTATAATTGGCTATAATGTGCTAGCTTATTTTACTGAGAGTAACTAAATCTTTGACCAGTCCCAAATTTGTATCACATGAAATCTGGTGCGAGACAATAAGATTACAAATACATACTAATATTCCCCTACAGCTAATTGCATGATAGGCATTGCACCCTGGAATTCTGGGAGCACTGTCACTAGAATGGGTTAATCCGCCATCTTTATTAGAGAATTACCAATGTCGAAGCACATGCAACAAAATTGGTACTTCAAGAAACATAGTACAATGGAAGCAGGTTTCTACAATTACATAAATGCTGATTTCCTCAAAGTTAAGGAAGGTTACACGTTCACAGCTTTTGTTGCTTAGGATTTTGCTATTCAGCAGGGCTACTTTGATATTATTCATAGTGAAGCTTGCTATGTTGGGATGTCTATGAGGTGAACACTACATAAAAAGGCACCATGAGGGTAACAAAAGTTTTAGCCAATATGCAAAATCCAAGGGTGAAAGATACGGGCCTTTCATGGCAAAGCAGGAGGAGCCTAGTGACAGTTTCATCCCATGTGGACAGAAACTGGATCCGGTTAGAATGACATCAGTTTACTAGATAACGATCGAAGCCAATTACTTTATCCTTGAATTCGGTTATCATTCCAGGTGGGGTAGAATATCACTCAATGCCAGGACCTTGCCCTCTTTGAAAATGTAAACAGAGAGCTCGGCAGTGTCTCCTTGCATACCATCTTCCTGAGTGGAATGCTTAAAACCATTTATCCAATTATGTCCAACAACAAGGCCATAACTACATCTGGGGTGACACGGGGACCAAAAGGTCCATTTTACATCCCTAATCCTTGCACCACAGGCGCAGCGGTCATGCTATTATTTGCTAACCTGGTAAATGTTATGTCTGTATATCTTAGAATTGAGCCACCAATGACTAAGCCATTTCTGGGATTTGATGCAGGTTTATTGGATTTTAAGGGTTCAAGCTTGCAGTACAGGTGACTCCCAGTAACAGTAAGGGTTTGTGTAAGTGTTAGTATTTGTACTATGTCAGTGAAGTTAGCTAGTAGGAGGTTTAGAAGGTCTGGGAGGCTTAGATAAGAATTTTGTTTTTACTACTTTAGCATATGTAGGAGCAATGTTTTTGGTAATGTGGTAATACAGTATTTATCTGGTGCAGTTTACTGACAGTGGATAGGTGGGATGGAGAGATTAACCTCCAGCTTAGATAAGGTGCATTTCTCACAGGTGGAAGGAACATGTTAGAAGAAGTGAGCTGTCAGTAAACATGAGGCAGTTGCAACACTGACTCAGAAAATTGAGTAGTAGTGCAAGGACAAAGCTGATGCAGGATGGGACTCCATGGTAACATGTGCTGTTATTCTTTATTATTTTGGCACCAGCATCTCCTCAACCTTGCAAAATATAAAGCAGGCTAATTGAAACTTTATGACTGAATAAATGTTTTCCTAGGTGATGATCTGATGCCAGGATGTAGACAGCAGCTGAGCAGCAGCAGTACCTCCATTTGATTTGCCCTTATTTTTGGATGGGGGGGGGTTACAGATGCCCTATACCCAGACCTGTAACTGGGTCATGTATAAGGTGAGCAGTAACTTTGTGTTTGTATCACTAATTAGTATTAAATGACTTCTTCCTACTAGCCATTAGAGATAGTTTGTAGTCTGTGGTACATGACACTGAGAGTTTGTATCACTAATTAGTATTAAATGACTTTTTCCTACTAGCCATTAGAGATAATTTATAGTCTGTGGTCCATGACACTGAGAGTTTGTATCACTAAATAGTATTATGACTCTGAGAACCAGCAGTAGGTCAGAGTAACACTAGGTTGGTGCAGGCAGAGGACGTGGATAATCTCACAACATGTTCTCTTTAACAAAGGAGCGGGGTCCAATAAATTACATGTATTGGCTTCTGGTTGCCTGTAAGTGGCTGCATTGTGAAAGGATTTCTAATCAGGTGCCCCGCCGAGTACAAATACCCTGCGGTTCTCTGTTACTTATTGCCCCTTAGAAGTTTTGTGATGACACTGAGTACAACTCTGGCCCTACACCCTGCTAAGCTGATGTTTTACTGAGGGAGGCCAAAGGGCTTGACTTGAGGGACATGAAATGACCTCAGGATCAGTGCCATATGAATACAATGTAGCAATCTCTCCTAACTGGTTTAAGGCATGTCATCCAGTTTGATATATTGTGGGTAGACCAGTACTAAGAACATGATGATAGCTCTGTAGTAGGCCAGAAACAGCAAGGGAGAGAGTTTGGGAGAGCATGAAAAAAAAATAATGAAAAATAAAATGAAGAAAAGTAAACACTAGTGATAGATTAACTGGCTTATTTATAAAACAGCTCAGTACTGCAGTATTTAGTGTTGCTGTTGCCCCCTGGTTTGATTCTTAGTAAGTTACATTTTGTGTGTGTGTGTGTGTGTGTGTGTGTGTGTGTGTGTGTGTGTGTGTGTGTGTGTGTGTGTGTGTGTGTGTGTGTGTGTGTGTGTGTGTGTGTGTGTGTGTGTGTGTGTGTGTGTGTGGCTATAAATTAAAAATAAATATAAATAAGATTAATGCATAAATCAAGTTTTCATGCTAGTGAAGTACTCATGACAATGGAGGATTCAGCTGTAGTTTCTCATCTGTTACTACTGTATGGAAATATGGCTGACATATTGTTTTCTCTCCACAGACTCTAACAACTGCCTAAAGTGCTCAGCTGATCATTGGTCCAATGACAGGTTTGACCGGTGCATTCCAAAGGTCGTTGAGTTCCTTTCCTTTGAAGAACCAATGGGAAGTGCTTTGACATCTATATCCATTTTTGCTTCCTGTACCACAGCAGTTATCCTCTGTGTGTTCTTCAAACACCGGGACACCCCTGTTGTGAAAGCTAACAACCGCAGTCTGAGCTACCTTCTTCTCCTTTCCCTTACTTTCTGCTTCCTCTGCTCCCTCATCTTCATTGGTTATCCCAAGAACATCAACTGTCTTCTCCGTCAAGTTACATTTGGTGTGACTTTCTCCCTTTGTGTTTCCTGTATATTGGCCAAAACCATCACAGTGGTCATAGCATTCAGTGCTACAAACCCCAACAGCAAACTAAGGAGCTGGGTCGGGCCTAAAACACCAAACATTATTTTAATTTTCTGTTTGCTTGTTCAAGTGATTATTTGTATTGCTTGGCTGGGCAGTGCCCCTCCCTACCCTGAACAGGATATGACATTTAATTCAGGAAGAATAATCCTTCGCTGTAATGAGGGTGCAATAGTGTCATTTTACTGCATGCTGGGATACATGGGCTTACTAGCCAGTGTCAGTTTCATTGTAGCCTTCTTAGCAAGGCACTTGCCAGATGCCTTTAATGAAGCCAAGTACATTACATTTAGCATGCTGGTTTTTGTATGTGTTTGGATATCTTTTATCCCTGCCTACCTTAGCACTCGGGGTAAATATATGGTTGCTGTGGAAATATTTGCTATCATATCTTCAGGCCTGGGGATGCTCGGCTGCATATTTTTCCCAAAATGTTATATTATTATTTTACGACCTGAAATTAATACCAAAGGGCATTTTGGAAGAAAGCAGAACCTGCAAAGAGATTAATGTAGAGAGCTGTCTGCCTGAAGAATAAATTCCCTGAATAAAACAGTTAGATTTAACAGTTCAGATATGTGTGAGTACGTATGTATGTGTGCATGTGTGCCTGAGTGTAACATAAAAGGATTACATATGGAAATGTGAAAGTAGCAAAGAATGAGCACTAAATAATCAAAGGTACAACACAAAACTGGAGACTACCGCCAGTTAAGGAGTCTCTAGTATGACATATATGATAGTAGGACAACCGCTGTGTGCCATAGTACTATGCTTTAGAGACACACTGTGATATTTTGTTTGCTTGATCTCTTCTTTCTTTACACTGTGCCATTTTGCTTATACTGTATGTATTGAGGCCCCCCTCCCAATGGTTATTCTGTTCTGTACCAAGCACGCACACAGACACACACACACATGCACACGCAAGAGCGTGCACACACACACACACACACACACACACACACACACACACACACACACACACACACACACACACACACACACACACACACTCACTAAAGGACACTTGTATATCTTCCTAGCAGAGTTGCAAGTTGTAGGTAAAATGTGAAAAAAAACTTACAGGAACTGTTGACTTCATTATATATGACAAATGCTTAATGAAAGTTCATACAACTACTGGTGTATTAAAACATATCTCTTTCCTTTATGTATTTATTTATTTATTTAGTACTTCCCCCTGGTATATGTCAAACATTAAGCCTCCCCTCAGTTGGATGTCCATTCATTCTCCAGTGGAAAGAAATCCCCAGATTCACTACAGCAAATGTTGTCCAGGGGATGGGGGGGGGGGGTTACCATGCAGTCAGAGATCAGGATTGCTTGTGTGTGCTTTATGACATTCTTGCTATGATGGTGTTTTGACTGTGAATGGTCTTACTCCACCCCTGGTGGTGATGTGAGCATTTTGTCACCTATGCTTTTTTGTCCGCACATGTATGCTCTCTCCATTCACTGAACAAGGCTACCATCACTGGTTTGGAGATCACACCCTTGTCACCCCTGCACCAGCACCCCACATCTTGACAAACACAGATGTTGTGTCATCTTACTTGTGGTGCAAGCTAGCTGGGACCACTATGAGCACCTGTGGACAGGCAAACTCATCCTCCGTGCTATCACCATCAAGTGCCCAAACAGGCAGATAGTCTAACTTCAGGTCAGCCTGATTGTAGTCAGGGTTTTATTCCTTTACACTCCTTGTGCAGGTTAAAACATACCTGCTTCTTGGAAATACTTAGAAAAATATTTGCAACAGAAGTCTAATATCTAATATTATGGGAGAACCTCAGGATGTATTTCAGAATCAGAAGCTGCTTATACTTTTCAAACTTAAGAATTTCATTACCGATACCAGGAGAAAGAATAGAAAGCCCATTCCTGTTCTAAAATAAGTGCATGAACATGGCTCCTGTGTTTCTGTTTACTTTCATTATTGCTTTAGCAGGAGGAGGGATTCTTTGCACTTGGATTGAAGTCCATCAAAAGCCCATTCCTGTTCTAAAATAAGTGCATTAACATGGCTTCTGTGTTTCTGTTTACTTTCATTATTGCTTTAGCAGGAGAAGGGATTATTTGCACTTGGACTGAAGTCCATCAGACCACCAGCTTGTTAGATCTGCTACAAGCATCCCTCTTTCCAGAGGCTGAGCGTGGTTTCACTGGTAAATCAATTAATCCTGCTCTTTATCCTTTTGAAATTGTCTGCAATGAAAACAGGAAGTGGAAAAGGGCCACAAGTATTACTGTGATACTAATGACTGAGGTTACTGTTGATAAAACATCCCCCTAGTCAGGCTCTTACAACTGACAGAGAGCATAGCAGAAAATGTCAAACCACCCCTCATGGCTATCTGAATGGTGGCTCCATCCAGATTATGCTCGCCCTGGTGATGGAGAGCAAATGAGCCAAGACTTGATGATCAACAGACAGTAGGATAAAAAGAAAAAAAAACATGTCTTCCCTTTGTATACCTCCGATGCAACTGAGTCATAATATATGTTTCCTCTATGATGATATGAATCTGTGTCTCTTCTGCTGTTTCTGATGATGTAACACTGTGGGGATTTTTTCCATCATTCAGCTTGTGACCCGTATTATCTCATTGGCTTGTGAGTGTTGCCTGGAGGCTCCATTTAGGGATTATCTGCACCACTTAGCTTTTGATTCCTGCCAGCTCACTGGTCTGTAAATTATGGGCTCAGGCCCAAAACCTTCCTTGCAGAGGCACCTCCATAACTGCTGTCCAGATGTGTGTTCAACAGACCTGTTACTGTTCTACTGCTAAGAAGGCTAAAATGAAACTCCCTTCCAACACCTTTTCTTACTGGTGGCAGCCTTTAAATCACCTCCTCTCATTTCTTTTCTGAGTTTTAGCTCCTACAGTATTAATATATATATATATATATATATATATATATATATATATATATATATATATATATATATATATATATATATATATATATATATATATATATATATATATATATATGTTTATTATAGAAATTCCGAAACTGCATCAGTCAACTAGTCAGAATGTTGACCCGAAATGCTGAACTTGGAATTTCGAAGCAGCAACCAATGCGAAAATGAATACATCGACATCCGTAGTTCGATGTATTCGACAGAGAAGAAGGTGACGTCAGTCACCCATGCTGTGCACATTAACATACCGTTACACTCTACAGTCAATGATACATTAATTGTACTATTTTGCAGGGGGCTGTGCTACCCACACCCCTTGCAAATTAAATATACTAACTCCGAGATAACACTACAGTGAGAAAATGGGATAATTTCCTGTTCCTCATTGAACCGTGATCTCCCTGCACAATGCCGAACTGAAATACTTAAACTACACTACCCATTTGCTGTAGTGTAGTCGATCTAGTTTGGTTTGGCATTCTGCCCACTTGAAAACTACCTTTCAACCACATGCCAGTCGACCAAAGTGGTTTTGTAATTCTAATAGTAAACCTATACATATATATATATATATATATATATACACACACACACACACACACACACATATATATATATATATATATATATATATATATATATATATATATATATATATATATACATACACATATATGCTTTAATTTATAAAGCACCATTCACCTCTTAACATAATTTATTTAGAAAGTTTTCATAAGTAATAAAATGTGTCATTGTCTCATTCACTTCATCTTTGATGTTTTTTTTCTGACTATCCTGTTTTCTTTCTTTTTCAAGCCAGCAGTTTGTCCTTTTAATATGTAAATTTAATTTCTATAGTCACCATTTAAAAAGTGAACAGTAATACACCCGAAAGTTTTAGAAAGTGAACAGTAATATACCAGAAAGTTTTGCAGAGGAAATTTGTGTCACTGATATTTGTTTTAGTCTACCAGTTACAACTGTTTTAGCTATATTTTCCACATGCCTCCACCTTCACAACATGAATATTATGCCTCTGTCTTTTGGGTAGTTACTAGACATGTAGTCGAGGAGACCATTGAGAAGTCTAGCCCAGTTTCCCCAGAGCACTGTCTGATGAAGCAACTTGCTCAGAGTCACAGAGTTGCAGATGAAGGCTGAAGGATTCAAACCCTGTCCAAAAGGAGCCAGTTTCTTGACAACTCATAGTCTTAACCTTCTGAGCAAACTGCAATACAGTTCTAATCAATGAACCAGGTGGAATTTTGAACCCACAGTCCCCAATGTAGGAGGCTGATGCCATAGCTATTAGGTCAGTGGGCCTTGTGCTCAACTAAGCTAAACCTGTCTTAATGTTTGAAAACATATTCCTCAGGTTATGTTAATGCATTCCTTGTGTTATATTAAAGTAGAAACATCAGTTCTGACAGCAGATAAGACTGTATGACATATTCGCTTTGCTCATTTGCAGTGGATACACTGTAATCTTCTCTTATATTAACCCCACTTCATCCATGTTAGTCCTTGTAAAGGTGACTCTATGTTCATATAATACATTCTCAAGGAAAATGAAGTCAGATAAAACAGCAGGCTCAGATAAGGACACAGCAGATATGATAAAGACGTTGGGTGAAATAAAAGAGAAATGACTCCTGAGGTTACTCATAGCAATGTGGAAAGAAAGGTGTTTCTCAGATGACTGGAGTAAGCATACGTGTGCCAGTGTACAAGAACAAAGGGGACATCCACAACTGTGGGCAGTACAGAGGTATCAAACTGCTATCACACTGCATGAAAGTTCTGGAGAGGGTGATTGATAAATGAATATACAGAGTAGTAAAAAGTAAGATGAGGGACAAGCAGTTTGGGTTCATTTCAGGATGCAGCACAACTGACCTGATATTTGCAGTGAGACAGATAGTTAAAAAGAAGGTAGAGATGAGGAAAGAGTCCAGATGAGCATTCCTAGACTTGAAGAAGGCATATGGCAAGGTCCTAAGAAAGCTGATTTGGGCAGTCTTGCTGTGGTTCAAAGTCCCAGCAGAATTGATAGAATTAGTGTAGGCTATGTACAAGGACCCAATGACTCAAGAACAAACGGTGTTTGGTTTCACAAAGGGATTCACAGTGGGAGTTGGTGTGCATCAGGGTTCAGCTCTGAGCCCACTGCTGTTCATACTGGTGATGGACTACATTAGGAAACAGGTCAGAGAGGCAGATCAACAAAGCTGCTGTATGCAGACAATGTAGCATTACAGGCAGACTCTGAGCAAGAACTTCAGCAAAGGATACGGGAATGGAATGCAAAACTGAAGGTGCATGGGATGCAACTGAGTGCAGATAATACAGTTGTGATGGCAGCAAATGGGTGAAATCAGAAGAAGCTGAGAACTGAGATAGAAGGGAAGATAGTGGAACAGGTTAACAGCTTCAAGTATCTGGGAGGGGTGGTTGAGAAGAAATGAAGCCTGAATGAGGAGGTCAAAGCCAGAATCAGAGGGGCTGCAGCCAACTGGCACCGAGTGTCAGGGATAGTATATGACAGAAGAATGTCAAAGAAGCTGAAAAGTAAAGTATACAAAACAGTGGTGAAACAAGTACTACTGTATGGTGCTGAAACAAGCGGTAAAGGCAGTGCAGTTGAGGAAACTAGAAGTGATGGAGATGAAGTGCCTGAGATAGGTGTTAGGGTACACACTGGGGGACTGATGAAGAAATGAGGACTTAAGAGCAGAAGCCAAAGTAGCTCCAATTGTAGAAAAGGTCAAAGAGAACAGATTACGGTGGTTCGGGCACATGTGCAGAAAAGCAGAATACAATCTGGTGAGGGAGATTTGGGACAGACAGGAAGAAGACAAGAGGAAATGAGGGCAGCCAGCAAACAGGTGGATGGATTGTGTCAGACACCTGAAACAGGTAGGCATGACTGTCAAAGAAGACAAGAGAGTGGCATTGAATAGAGAGAGATGGCGACAGGTGACACGACAGCCTGACCCATGTAGAAAATGGAAAAACAGGGTTGATAATGGTGATGATGTCTGTACCTTATGGGATGTACAAAGAGTCCTTGGTGAAATTGCACACTTCACATTTCTGAAGAATTTGTTCTGTTTGTTTTGACATACCAGGCCAGTGTTAAATACCATGAGTTCTCTCTTTGCATTTCCTAATGTTTGGCTGTAATTTATGAATTCTACTAATCATATTTCTGTATAACTCTATAAGAAGTATCAATCTGTCTCCTTAAACAATAAACCATATATCACTGGCAGTTCATCTGTATGTGGAAAATGAGCTCTTATTAAAGAATGAAGTGGTCTGACATTATGCAACCACCCTGAAATAATGACTTCATGCAAGAAGTGCAACTTAAACTCATGTTGTGTAAAAGATTTTGTTTCTGCAGCTTTTCTTTAGATATTAGATCTCTCTCTCCCACAAATCATCCCTGCACACCTGTAGATGTGCCTGTGCTATATGGATAAGCTTACTAGGTTTGAACTTGAACTTCGAGATGATAGCTCTCATACTTCTGTAATGACATTTACATCCTATGAAGTATTGCAGGTGTTTTAAATAACCCCTGGGATTCATGAAGCTCGGCACAAGGACGGTGTTACTCTTGCGCCGACCGTGCGGTGTAGAGATGGCGCAGTAGCGCTATATGCATATTAATGAAGGCGCGCTGCCACCACATCCATGTGCATAGGAAACGTGCGCGAGTGCATGGGACGTGTCGAAGCGCCGCACGGAGGCATGGACATGGCTGTTTACGTGCAACCTAAAATGCTGAATATTACAGCCTGCCTCCAACAGTAATCACACCTGTCAGTGTCCATGGATACTGAAAAGTATGCAAAGCATGCAAGACAGTTTTGCGAACACAAAAATAAGAAGCAAACACAAATGCACGTAGCTGAATATTGAGTCCACATCCCTCGAACAAATGACATTTAAAATCCCGTGCCCATATTCTATTGCAGTGTTGATAGTTATACCAAGTGGAAGTGAAACGCATTGTGTTAGCGTGCCGCAAATAGCTAAGTCTAGCCCAATGGTCAGGGTTACCACCTGTCCCACATTGTGAGGGACAGTTCCCCTCTGGGCAGTTGTGTCCATACCAAAACCATTACAAATGTAAAATATTATGCGACCGTAGGACATAATTATGTTCCACATCTCATGTAATAGTCATATACAATAGTTATTTCCGTATGTAACATAACTACATGTTACAAGAAATTGAATAAGCAAGTAAAAGAAACAGAAGAAGCAGCTGAACTGCTACAACAATAAGCTTACATTTAGGCATAAAACAAAAGTACTATCCGTTGTATTGACCGTAGGTATGTGTTGGCCTGTAAAATATGATGTGTGTCCCGAATATATCCCATCCTGGCCATATGAAAAGGTGGGAACCCTACCAATGGTCAGAGCATTCGCCCAAAATCTGCCCATTTGCAGTCCAAGGCGTTCTTGTCAGGATGTGCCAAAGATGAACGGGTATTACCTGGGTCTACGTACCATGTCATGAAAGATAAGTATTTGCGTGTACCTATGTGTGTGATGTACAGAATGTGGAAGGTGAAAAATGCTAGGGTAGTGCTCACAACCATACAGGTACCAGAGATATGTAGTGTATGCAATGTGTTCCCTTGACCATGCCATGGGCCATCAACCAGAGAAGGGATGGATGGAGTGTGTGGAATATGAGTGTGGGGGGGACGGGTAATGTAATAATTTGCAAAGGGGAGACTGTGTTGGATGCACAATAGGTGAACTGGAGGTTTATGAGGGAGCAGTGGGTGAATCAGAAAGAAACACAAAGAATAAACATACACATCTGCAATACCACCTGACAGGCCATACTGTAGAACACAATCCCACAAACATATGAATATTAAAATGTGCGATACACATGTACAGAAACGTCAGCGGCACATACCCACATAATGGTCTGGATGGAACTGAGCCATCCAACTACAACACACCTGGAGGCATAATTGAATATCCATCATCCCCTCTACAGCACACAACCCCCCCATTCCTGAACGTCCACCAAATCCAGCCATACTCAGGCTGCTAGCTTGTAGCAGCCATATCTGCAAATAGTTTGACCCCTGCTCATATCTAGTAGGCAGTCTCACCCTAGGCAGTGTCAGGATTGCAAACTATGTATCCCTTGCATGTAAAACCCTATAAAGTTTTCGTAAATCCAAAAAGATCGAAGGTTATTGTCTTGTTCAATTTTTGGATATCCCTCATAGGATAAGTATCCTGTGTAAACATCAGACTTGGTATCACGACACGATGTCCAGTCCTGTAGACATATGGACACAGGTTGTATGTGCAGTAGTGGTTCACGAGACTGCTCAGCCTCCAGCTGGTCATGCAGAACCTACTACCCGGGATTAAACACCTGACCGTGATGCATGGCTCCCCACATGAATTATCGAGAATATATACTTTACACATTCGCATAGTGGCAGTTGGATATAGGGTGATTAAGGTGCTGACATAAGCAGGGTACCTCCTGTCCCACTTTGTGAGGGACAGTGCCTGTTTGGGTAGGTGTGTCCTGACCAAGAATGATACAATGGCAAATGTCCTGTGATTGTAGGAAATAACTATGTACCATATTTCATGCAATAGTTGCCTAAAACAGCTATTTCTGTATGTAAAATACGTAAATCTTACAAGAAACAGAATAAGCAACTAAACTGCTACAAGAATAAGCTCTCATCTAGGAAAATAAGTAAAGTTCTAAACCCTGTACTAACCATGGGTATGTGTTGGCCTGAAAAATCTGGTGTGTCCCGAATATATCCCATCCTGGCCATATGAAAATGTGGCAACCGTACCAATGGTCAGAGCATTTGCACAATAACTGGCCAGCCTCTTAATCCCCCTAAAACCAGTGACCTTTGGAGGAAAGGTGTTGAATGACACTTAAATGAATAATGACAATAATTAAGAGTAATAGACATCTTTTACTTCAGAAAATAAGTATTAATAAATATGCTCTTAATCTGTCAACACATTTCTAGCTAATAGTACTAATATTGTAAAAGTGTCCATGATTGCCCCTGAATTGTCCTTGCCTTGTCCCTGTTGAAATTAGTCCCTGAGTGGTTGAGAGGTCCGTACACATATGTACACCAACCAACTGTCACATTTGTTGCCAGTACTGTAGAATACCTGTAGTGAAGTCATATATCCTAGCTACCATCCATGCGGAATATACCACGGATGGTGTAGTGGTCAAACCGGTGACTAAGGTGTGTCTGTTTCTGGGTCCAAGCCATGCAAGGGTCGCTAATCTTATGTGATGGCCAGAATAATGTCCGTCGGATATAGGGAGGTAAAGCCAGCGGGGATGTGCGGCGGACATTCAACAGTATGTGAAATGTAAATAGGTATGTAGGTGTATATGCATGTGTATGTACAGACAGTGACAGACATATATATATATATATATATATATATATATATATATATATATATATAAATGAACATGGTCACAATAAAGCAGTCGTAACAAATGTGAAAGGAAACACCAAACAGACAGTATTAGCAACTATAATGCTACAAGAATAACCTTTACTTATGCAAACCGGTGAAGTAGTCTATTTTCTACTGGCTGTGGGTATGTGTTGCCTTGCCAAATCTGACATCTCTACATATAGGTCCTATAGGGCTGCCACCTTTCCAAAGGGACAAAGTGAGACCTGCTCTGTAGAAATGTCAGACGTACCAGGTGAGAACATACATACAGTCGTGCATAGTATAGAACTATACGTATTAGCACAAATAAAAGCTTAGTTTAGCAGCAGTCAAGTTGCTTATGCTACTTCACATAACATATAGAAGTGTCATATATACAATAATTGTTAGATGCAACTATTAGAGAAACGTTGAATATAATATTGTCCTGTAATCAGGACATTTGCTATGTCTGGATTATTTTCGCATGACACATACGCCCAAGGAGGGACTGTCCCATGCAAAGTGGGACAGGTGTTAATCCTAAAGTCTCACCTCGGCCAATTTAAAAGGTGGCAAACCTACAATAGGTATGCGGTAGCATGACCCAGCAGACGGATGTGGTTCCCAAAGCACATTTACTTGTCTGCATTGCAGAGTATCGGTTCACATGTATCAGCCGGAGGGGAGCAGATTGTATGAGGAACACATAATATGATTAACTCACTGGATAGGCCGCCGATTCTGTACAGTCGAACGCCATGCCGTCGCCTAATGGTCAGCCATGCCCGATACTGTAGTCATGTAGTCCGATGTAATAGGCATCACAAGGGATCACACCCACCCAGCGTGAGTGACAAATGCAAGCACCAATGTGCAAGTGAGGAAGCGAGTGGGGGTAAGCGTGTTTGGCTACCAGTATGCGAGTATTGCACCGTTAAAGAAATGTGGAGTCTAAACAAGTGTAAGAAGTTGTAACCAGAGGTCAGCAATGCTTAACACTGCACAAACACACGCATAACCGCTCCCAACTGCTGCAATGTGCCTTACTCACTCAGCATCCAATGACCTTGTTCTGGCCGCAAACAAATAACCGTCCTTTGCAAGTGTTGGTAGCAACACCCTGTGCACACAGCTAATGTGAATTACCAAAACACCATGGCAAATATACAGACAATAGACAGTACCACACACATACCATACAGCACAGTCATCCAACAGTATAGCAATGTACCGGCAGATATGTCCAGACGACTGGTGTTTGCAGACCTGGCTGTCTTGTGTTTACGTGTGTGAGCATGCCCAGTATGACCGTTCCGCATGTTGTCGACTGACATTGCCATCATACCTTCATGTGTTTGAGCATGCACAATATGGTCAACTGTATTGCATGTGTTACATTTCCAGGTAGTCAGTACTGTGGTGCCGACCTCTGCATTGTACACTGACAGGTGGCATGCTGTGTCTGCAGGGTATCCATCGGTCATGTGGCATTGATTGTTGCTACATTTCTGCACAGCGTGGGGGGACATCCGACTGTATCCACATTCCTACGCAGCACCGGGGGGGGGTGCACCTGACTGTTAAATGTGTACGTTGGAAGAGAGGCACAGCTGACTCTTGTACACTTTTGCTACTACTGTACTGGTATGTCAGGTACCCCATTTCGGTGTGTAGACCTACCTATTGTGCTGGCTAGAGGCATACCAGTGTACTCCAGATCTTAGCTTTAATTACCAACATATTAGTTTCAGATGTCTTAGCCTTCACAACCTACATCCAACTGCCTGGCCTGCTGTAGTGTGTCTGTGTGTGTTTGTGGGGGGGGGTCATCCATTGGGCATATTCAGAGGCCATAGTACAGCATTTGTCTGTGTTGGTCTACACCTGTCCATCTGGTTGAGACTTGTGTGGGCTGTATGGACACACATGATGCTCACCCCATTACCTGCAGTGGGTTAGGACAACCTGTGTACTACTGGCTACTATGGTGACCCTGGTATGTGCTACAGATGTCATGATGCCACTATGGACGTCTACTGTCCGCTGCCTTAACATTTGGCCACCAAATTCCCTTGCATGCTCACATCCATACCATAGCTACAGGTAACAACACATTCTAATACAACTGCCAATTGGTAGGTTGATTGACTTACCTTGAGGGTGTGCCAGACCAGAGGATGGTGCTGGAGGGCTGCCTATGTTGGATGCACACAGTGCACTTCCTATACATGGCTGAGCACAGGTAGTGTCATGTTTGGCATCCCTTTTACTGTCTGTGCGAGTCAGAGAGGGTGACATTCCCTGGGTGCCTACTGTGTCACTGCATATGCAATGCGTTGCCTCTTTGCCAAGGCCAGGTCATACTGGGCACGCCTCCTTCCACCTACTGGGTCCAGCTCAGGTAGTTCTTCCTCCGAGTCACTCTGTGCCTGTACAAGCCTTGGCATTGGTGGGGGGCTGTGTGGCCCTGCACCATGCTGTTCCTACTGCAGCTGTTTCCGCAGGATCATATTGTGTAGCATAGTACATACCATAACAGTTTGGGTGCATGTAGCTGGTGAATACTGCAAGGCTCTACCGGATGTGTCCAGACACCAGAACCGTGACCTGAGCATCCCAAACACACACTCAATTATATGTCTTGCCTGTGTCTCGTTATGGCGTAGTTATTCAGGTGTGTGTGCATTTCTGATGGGTGCCATCAGCCACAGCTCCAGTGGGTACCCAGCATCCCCCACTAGGTGACCATAGGGGATGTCCATATTGGCAAAGCTGTGATACAGCTGCATCAGATGCCATATATCGGAATCGTCATAGCTTCTAGGGCAGCCAGCACACACATTCAGCATAATGCCCTGGGCATCACATACGACCTGACAGTTGATGGAGCGGATGCCCCTGCAGTTAATGTAGGCCCTACCCACTCACCAGGTGGTGCTTTGATGCATACGTGCAGGCAGGCTATAAAACCCACTACCCCAGGGTAGTCTGCCATTTGGTGGAAGAGACACATATTGCTGGTCAACACCTCATGTGTGTTGAGGAAATGTATGTGCTCATTGGCATGTGGTGACATGGCATCCAGGAAATCGTGGACCACTCTGGATGCAGATGCCTGTGAGATCCACATGATATCCCCAGTTGTGCTTTGGGAGGTACCTGTGGCTAGTATACCTAGGCCTACACATACCTTGGTATCCACTGGGATGGGTTTCCCTCGGCCTGCTAGATGTGTCAGGTGTGGCCGGCACAGCTCAACAATCTGCTGTAGGAGGTCTCTGTCCACCCCATAGAGCTCCACTATCTCCAGCTCATGTAGCCCCTGGTAGGTTACCCTCTGTCTGTACAGTCTTCTCTGTCTCCTCACTGAGGGTTGTTCGGCAGCATTCACATCCTCACCACCCTCAGCCTCCTGCACATGTTGGTCTATGTTGCCTGCTGCAGCCCTTCTCATTTCGTTGGATTGTTCTGTAAAATTTCCCCGCATGTATACACTGGTGGTGTAAAGTGTGGAAAAAACCCGAGGGGATGGTGCTTGCTCACTTTATCTGGGCTGGGCTGGGCCTGTAATCTGCTGATTGTGATAGTTATCACCTGTTTGCCCAGCTTGTTCACCTTGACTACTCTCCTACTGCTGTTGTCCCTCCCAATTGCACTAGGCAGGTATAGACACACCCCTAGCTTAGGTGTGCTACAGCAGGAGCAATCCCGAGACACAGGGCTCCAATGTACGTATAGTATGCCTGACACCCCCCCCCCCCATGATTTCACCTATATTCGAGTCCTGCACCCGGCTATCTATACACATACACTCTTGGGATCTGCATCACACCCTGGGGATAAATGGGATTTACTATTTTCCACCTCGTTTGCATAGTATTGTCTTCTAATGCATATTTACGTGATGCATACTGAGCCTCCACAAAAATAACCACTACTTACTGATGCGCAGATCCGCACACAACTGGTTCAAAGCACCTTACTATCACCGTATTCGATGTCCCTTGTTCTTCCCAGCAACAAAACAACCAGTTTCTGCATGGCTCGATCCCGGGCCCCTGCACACCACAGACAATGTGCTTTACCACTAAGCCATGACAGATATATGTGTATCTGAGGTTATCACATACAGATCATCCAACACAGGCATTCAACAGTATAGGGCATGTATTCCATCATGTAGATTTATGAGTGCTAATGTCCACACACACACACACACACACACACACATATATATATATATATATATATATATATATATATATATATATATATATATATATACACATATACACACATATACATATACACACACATACGTAGATATAGAATATATATCACAACAGCGGACCACATGACACCAAAGCACTAGACAAGAATGAAAAGCAAACCACATTTGCCTCCTGCATTATGTACTGGTGTTAATATCAAGGCAAGTGTGTTTCTGTGCATCACATGAGTTCAGACTGTATTAAGGGTAAGATTAGGGCTGCTGACATTACTCACCAGATTTATTGCCGAATGTATGTGTATGTCTTGCCAACCCAGTCTCTTGGCCGATTGTGACATTTATGGACACTGTATAGGAAAACAACAAAAGATGCTCCTCAATACATCCTGGAGCTAGCCACTCACAGATACCAACACATAGGATATGACTGCCAAACACACACACCTGTCATACCTTGGAATAGAACACCTACCTGTTTACTCTATCACACTACAGCTTTACGCAGTTACAGAACGCACTACCGAGATTACTTAGATACAACACTCCCAGAGTCGTACTTCTAGGTGGATGACATCATCAGCAATGGAAAAGACAGCAATAGGTTTTGTATGAAGTGTGAGCAGTCTAAAAGCATATTTCTGTCCCCAGCCAGATGGAGACACACACACACACAGTTGGCATGGCTGAGATTAGAACACAGACATAATTATCTTATCACACTACAGCATTACGCAGTTACAAAATGCGCTACTGAGATTACTGGGAAAAAGCACTCCCAGAGGTGTACTTCTAGGTGGGTGACATCATCAGCAATGGAAAAGTCGGCGATAGGGATTTATGGAGTGTGAGCAGTCTAAAAACATTATTCTGTCGCCAGGCAGACGAAGACACACACAGTTGGCATGGCTGGGATTAGAACATAGACCTAACTAACTTTTCACACTACAGCATTGCACAGCTACAGAACGCGCTACTGAGATTACTGGGACACAGCACTCCCAGAGGCATACTTCGAGGTGGGTGACATCAGCAATGGAAAAGACGGCGATAGGGATTGTATGGAGTGTGAGCAGTCTAAAAGCATATTTCTGTCCCCAGCCAGATGGAGACACACACACACAGTTGGCATGGCTGGGATTAGAACACAGACCTACCTACCTTATCACACTATAGCATTGCTCAGTTACTGAACACACTACGGAGATTACTGGAAAACAGCACTCCCAGAGGCATACTTCTAGGTGGTTGACATCATCAGCAATGGAAAAGACGGCGATAGGGATTGTATGGAGTGTGAGCAGTCTAAAAGCATATTTCTGCCCCCAGCCAGATGGAGACACACACACATAGCTGGCATTAGAACGCAGACCTAATTACCTTATTACACTACAGCATTACGCAGTTACAGAACATGCTACCGAGATTACTGGGACACAGCACTCCCAGAGGCGTACTTCTAGGTGGGTGACATCACCAGCAATGGAAAAGATGGCGATAGGGGGTGTATGGAGTGTGAGCAATCTAAAAGCATATTTCTGTCCCCAGGCAGACGGAGACAAACACACGCCAGTGGTGTGATCAGGACAACAGCCTATCTACGGACCACTATTACAATACTACATAGATACGAGCCGCGCCACAGACATAACACCTTTCAAGACTGTCAATATGACCTTCTAGGAATGTGGACATCAACATGGATGCTGGCAGTTACGATGTACATACCTGTGAACCAGTGTGTTCAATGTAGGAATCCATCCTGAAGTGGGGTATGGCCATCTGTTGACTGGACAACTACCATCACTATACAGGGTTACAATGGCCATGCCCATACACACAGAGGTACATAACCGACACAAGGTGTCACTGGGCATGCTCACACAGTAGCACACGGCCAGTTGGAATGCACTATGTGTCCATCTAAACAACATTATACTGGGCATGCTCACACACTTAGTAGCAAAGGGCTGTTTTGTATGCACTCTGATTCTAAACACGGAAGGGCACAGTGGCCATGCTATTACAGTTAAACATGAACAACACAATGTAATGGACTCCGGTGTCGATAGTTGTCATTGTTAGCATGAACGCTGCACTACATATATCTAACACCAGTCTTCTACACAACGTCTGCTGCTGTCCGTCACCTTAGATGTACCAATCTAAACCTGTCACACTAATACCACCCGTGGTGATGTCCTGCTAGGAGTGGCTACTTTGCCCATTTAGTGCCATTCA
This sequence comes from Protopterus annectens, assembly GCF_019279795.1. Taxonomy (NCBI): domain Eukaryota; kingdom Metazoa; phylum Chordata; order Ceratodontiformes; family Protopteridae; genus Protopterus; species Protopterus annectens. Next base: position 1,786,822,770 of record NC_056744.1, on the reverse strand, counting down.
TAGACGAATGTCCTGAGACCAGGTTAACACCCTGACACCTAGAGGACAACTGCATTGTATGTGTATGCTAAACAGTGCTAGATGTGTAGCGTTCGTAATCACAGCTGCGTAATGTAGATCCAAAAATGGGGAATACTGACATCTGTGCAGTGAGGAACACCTGGCTGAAGGCTCAGTTGTGCACTATAGCACTACCACCGTATACCTCGGATATAGCCATGCAGGCTATAACACCGTTACGGACCGCTCCAGGTGGTGGTGTCCCCACGTACATGAAGGCCACTCATGTACTGACCAGTACACCCTCAAAAGGCATCACAGATGTGTCAGGTGCAGATCACAGTGTCAAAAGCCGCATTCTAGGATGTAGCCCTCAGACATCACCAAGTCCTTGGACCAGCAACACACATCCATACATGTGGTAGAACATATATTAGTACAACACCATGTGACCCATGACCAGTGGACTGTACCTAGCTCTACATCAACTGTGCAGACTACCCATGTACTGACACAGTTGCATCATGTGTTATGCAATGCAATGATACCACTGTTCGTAACCAGGTCGGCTGTACACATAACAGGGTCCGTGTGTCATATACAGCAGTAATAGATGACTGTTGCTGTACACCAGTAAACACCCTCATGTTTGGATATGAAATACACACACACACACACACACACACACACACACACACACACACACACACACACACACACAAAACACATACGTGCATAGCTGTTGCTGTCCTTTGTGCAGACAGGTGGATACAGCAATTACACACATGCACATGGAAGGTAGGTCCATGGTTGTTGAATGCTAACAGTACATAAGGTGTGATATCAATGTTGACGGAGTTAACATTCCCTCTGTACTGGTTACCCATGACAACTATCATATCATACAACAGTCCATGTGTCATGTATGTCATCACACATGTCCACCAATTGCAATGCCTACAAACATGGCTAAATGACAGAAATGTAGGACCTACACACATGTATATGTAGTGGTGTGCATTCAGCTACCATGCGTGTGCAGTAGCTGATGTTTGCAGGTGACGTGTGTCTTACTACAACATGCAGTTGCAATGCAGCCCCATCATTGCCAACTGTATATGGTGATATACTGACAGTATGGTAAGATGTACATCAGGTATGGATGGATGTGTGGACATAACTAAGTAGTGGGCCATGTTTGCAGATGGTTTTTTGCTGAAGACAGCTCACAGGTGTGTCACAAGCCATCCTACCATAACATGTGCAAACACTAAGCTATGTTTCTGTTAATTGAAGGGGAAGACATACAACCTACACAGCGGTCAGGGTGTCATTGACTGCAAATCACTTGACACCTGTAATACTTAAGACCTCCCATGTGCATATATCAGCACAATTGCCAAAGGTAGCGTCGGTACACATTGTAATGCGGGCAATACTGCTGCATGTCTGTCATACATATCATAAGATAGCAGGTGTTTGATTCACAGTACTGCCATGTGTGTTTGCTTGTGTGTCCATATATGCCACGTATGGTGGGGAATACATCCCAATTGTTACTCACACTCCTGTACACTGTTGTAGAGATCTGTACATACTGCAGTGTAGAAAGCAAGACATAGGCAGGGGTGGGGTGTGTATCACACACATGTGAGCTATCTGTATGTGCATGACATAGGTGCATTCAATTGTGGACTCCACAGTGTGTGTGTGTGTGTGTGTGTGTGTGTGTGTGTGTGTGTGTGTGTGTGTGTGTATGTATGGCTGTCTGGTCCATGGAGTGAGGATGTATGTTACCATAGTGAACAGATAGGACCCTAACCCCTCCAGGTGATGCAATCTACTACCCTGTTGATGCCATCGATCTTAGGCATTACTGACTACCTGTACATGTGTATTCTCTGTGTCACGTCATGTGGGTGCACAGTACTGTAATGGTGATTACCACATAGGCAGGGGTCCTCACCTCAACACTATCAAGTGTGTGTGTGTGTGTGTTACAGTGTCGTTGACCCCGTGAGTGCGGGCATGTTACTGTGTGTCTGAATACATGTGTGCGAATACCTGTGTGTGTGTGTGTGTGTGTGTGTGTGTGTGTGTGTGTGGTTTTGTTGTGTGTTCTCATCCTGTAATGTGAATGTGTATTACTGCCACACAGTGAGGCCTCAAGCTATCAACTGGCCTCTACCCTTGTCATCAGCTAGACCGCTATGTAAACTCCCCGCCCCATGTAACTGTGCCTGTGATGTCACCCGTTATGGATGTCACGTCTCTAGCCACTGTAGCTTAGTACACAGCTCACATGCTCCTGGATCAGTAGATGTGTAGACATCTTTGGAATGTCAGACTTTCTAACAGTGAGGTTGAAGCTATGTATAGCATGCTGGTATTGCCATACATGCCTGTGAGTAGTCCACATTTACACATGGGAAACTGCAAACACTGGTACTCAATGGCACATGCAATTAGACCTGAAGGAGGGAAGCAGGATATCATTACCAACATGCTGTTACTGTTCTTACCAAGACACATACTGTGAACAGAAAACAATGCATTCTAAACCTGAACTACATGGTATGTCTGCTGCATGTCAACAGTACACAACAATTGTAATCTACACTTATCTCTCTATTCTGTTCACCCTGTGCATCAGACCATATGAGCATGTCCCTGCACCGATGGTGTGGATGACAGGGATGCGGCACAGGCATCATCATATGCACAGGGTGATATTGTTTGCCAGGGGCCTTGGCTGCACCAGTGGATGACATCATGTGTGTAGGTTAGGGCCTGTGATCTAATTGGCCATGTGTGGTTGTTATGCATGTGAGTGTTGCGGTGCCCTACAGATGTTTCTGGTGTGTGCGTGTATGTGTGCACACAGCTCTGCCATGTGCCTGGCCTACACAGAGGTATTATTGACAGCTCCAGACTGTACAGACAAGGTTTTTCAGCTCACGGTGTCCGGCCACAGCCACGTGACCTGTGCCTGCCAGGGGTTGCACGGGCACTACCAGACAGAGGTGCAGATTGGGTACTGTCCGATGACATATGTCCACGGGAACTGTGTCCCCGTTGGGACTGTCCAGGGTCATGTGCACATGGCCTGCTGTGTCCTGGTGTGGACAGCGTAGCACCAGCTGCACTGCTGCTGCTACCGCCACTATGGGAGTGGGCATGTGAGGTAGCTCATTTACGTAGACCTGCACCAGGTGACGTAGCTGGCCTACGTCCACATGCCCTATGCCTCACTCCTACCAGATGTTCCAGCACAGACAGCTCACACTCGCGGATTATCATGCCATGGTCAAGGATTCCAACCATGTCACCCACTCGTCTGTCCAAAACCTCAGCAATCTGCTGTTGAGCATTTGCCAATGCCTGGATGTTGTCATTTAAAGAACGGATAACAGCCCTCTGAAGCCTCTGCCCTACTCTGTTCTGCCATTCAGCACATGCCTGTGCCGCCATTACAGCCTGAAACATGCATCTGGTGACACCAGCTGCTGCACTCTGTCCTGCAGGGGCATGTTGGCCAGAGGTCCTCCTATGAGCAGCACTGGCCACATGCCTGTGTGGCCCATCTCCAGTCATTTGCCTGACACCATGGTGTGAATACACACCTTCCATAGCCACTGAACTTTCCTGTTCCAAGCTGCCACACGCTAACTGTCCTTCCTCTATGGCTACTGGTGATGGGGTATGTGTTGGCATGAGATCTGTGTGCGGGGATGAGGGGGATATAGGTGGAATGGCAACCAATGGCACAGATTCAGCCCCTGACAATCCTGCCTGTGCCTCAAGCATATGTTCGTCATCACTGCTAGAGTCTGTGGGGACACAAACATCAGATGGACCACAGGAGGGTAACGCATCTACATCAACTGTGAAGACAAACAAAGACTCTACATTACAATACAGACACACACACACACACACACACACACACACACACACACACACACACACACACACACACACACACACACACCATGCATGTGATTTGACAGAAGGCATGCAACATGCATGTGATACAGCAGACAGCATGCAGCTCAGACAATAATAGTGGTAGTTATCATACATCCCTGGGTTGCACACAACAGCAAGCATGTGTCATAGCAGAAACCATGCATTTCACACAATCATGGTAGTAAGCATGCATCCCTGAGTTGCACAATGTGGACCAGCACAGGTTAGCAGTACATATGGCTGGTGTGTGGTATATGACCTTGACATTAACATGTAGTATAACATGTAATCTGCTGACGTGTGCATTGACATGCATACATGTTTAACACAATGGTGTCCTGTCACATATACAGTGGGGTAATGGTGTCACATTGCAGTGTTGTCTGTCTGCCCTACAGATAAAATGTACATTTAGCAGATGTGCATGACCACTGAAGGGTATTATGAGGCGTCTATATTGCTATACAGTGTGAAGTACAGACACAGTGCCATTGCATGGAATCATGAGGCGTCTCTATTGCTATACAGTGTGAATTACAGACACAGTGCATAGCCATGACTGTGTGCATACACAATACATATATACTGTGGACTGTGACCCAAGTCGCTGAGGTGTATACACACTAAACCATGATGTGGAATGTGTGACACAGGTCACTGAAGGACATATGGATGACACCCATGCAAATCTGCAAACATATTTTAGCTGCCTGGCAACCATGTCCACACATGGCAATACACCATGACCCACATGACATTTGTGTACCACACACATGAGGTGCACGGCTGACAGTGATGTCCAACAGCAGCAAGGGAAATTTACTGTATCTGTGGCCTGATGTGGTTGTCTGTGTATGTATGTGGATGCTGTACAGGTGACTACTGTCATGCTTTGACACAGTCATGATGTTCAACACATCTTATGTGGTCGAATGAAGTTACACCTCCACAAGCTGTGCACAGGCTTGTAGGATGTCCAGTGTTCCACATCTGCAATATAACCATTCAACAAAGGTTATTGTTGGACCATGTGTAGCCAATGTGCAACAGGGTGTACACACAAACACATCACATCTACTGTGTGTTGCTACATGTCTGTGACCATCCTCCATGGCCATGTGTGACCATGTGTTGGCCAAAAGGTTGTGATGGCCATCTACTTCACATGTCTGTGCTGTCCCATATGACATACACCCATAGATGTCATATACTCCACTGTCCACAGGGTTATGCAGTCAAAAGATTGTATGTTTGGTATGTGGGGTATTTTTTATGGGATAGTGAGACAATGTTGCAGCCGACCCACTACATGTCATGGACATGTCAGATGGCACATCACAATGTGTGCACTCATAGCACGGGCATAATCCACAATGGTGAATCCTGTGGGCTGCCCATACTCCAGCTCACGGTGTAGTACTGTTTGTGTACCCCACATGTGTAGTTCTGATGTGTAGTATATGTTCCTACATTGAACAACAGCTCCCCCGTTGTATGCACAGCTGTCCACACATCTAACAATGACGGTTTCTGAGGTTTCATGTTGGTGTTTCACTTAGTTTGTAAGTATTGCACATGGGTAGCCAGTGTGATGGATTGCAGATGCGACCTGTATATTGTGATCAGACCATATATTATGTGTACATGTGTTAACTGGCCATGTGACAAATAGATCTGTGCATTAATATGCCTGATACTTATAACTGTCTCACCTGCAACGGCCTGCTGTCTCAGCGGAACGCCAGAGGTACCTATATAGGGCTGACACAGCAGTATGATCATTATCCATGCCTGTATGACAGTTACAGGGTGCAATGTGCATGTTAACGCATTCGCCAGTACAATAGGATATACTATGGAGTATGCACATGTGTGCATACACACAGTAGCATACTATAGTATGCGGCATGTGTGTATACATGCCTTGCATATGATGTACATTACATATTGTACAATGACACATGCAACTATATGGGATATAATAGTTATATGTGCAGTAGTGACTTACCAGGCAACTCCAGGCTTGGTGGTTGAGAGACACCCACCTCCACGATGTCAGCTAAGGTTTGTGGATGCTGTTCTGACTGTGTCCCCAGATTGGCCATTAGCTCCTCGGTACGTGTGAGTGGGGGCTGGGTCGGTGGCCCACCACCTGTTGCACCTTGTTCCCTGGTGATTGCATTCAGACACTGTTTCACACATCTGATCAGGTCAATGCAGTGTCTGCGCACCTGCTGGTATGTGCGGTTATGGCCACCCACATCATTAACCCTCCTGCGAAGTTCCTGCCACAGGTCATCCTGCTGCTGTGCATCCTGTGGCACATGGATATACAGGACATCATAGTTGTCTTGGAGGTAAGGTATAAGGGCCTCATCCTCCAAGCGGGTATAGGCTGGGAGCCCTGCTTGTGGCATATCTAGAAGACATAATGATGGAGACAGGTCTCAGAGATGCACAGAGATACAGCTGCACATACATGTGTATCACATTTATTACATATAAACAGTTGTCTTTGAAAATCTTCATGACACTGACACCACTGACATGTTTGTGTCACACATATGTGACACCCAATGGGGATTGGATATTATCACCATATTTGTGTGTCACCTGATTACGTTGCTCATACTCCATGTGGATGCTGTCTTGATGTGGGCATGTCTGTATGCCTGTACTGGTGTTCTTACCTATCAGCACATGCCTGGATGTGTCCACATTAATGCTGTTGACCTTGATGCTGTGTATATGTCACATATAAATACATACACTGCCTTAACGGACATGATCTGTGACAATGCAGACATGCACACAGAAGCCTTTACATGCATGTGTTTTGCCATATACATCTACACGGCACTGTACAGCAGTTCAACATCCTGCCACGTATCGCCTGTGTTGCACATGTGATACACATGGGATACTGGCTAGCCTGATGGTATTTGCAGGGATGGTTATCAACTATAGCATGTACGGCCAAGGTCATCTAGTAGTCTGTATGCCCTGTGCCATGTATAAGCCTAGGATGTAAGGTTACCTAGCTGTAGCTGACAGCCATGTTTCCGGCGCCAGGTGAAGCAGTGCCACATAACTGATCCACACGGTTAATGATACATCTACCATGTGGTCATCACACCATGTCTGACAGAGGTGAAATGTGCATAGTATGGCAGAAGTATGTAACGTGTATGGCACAAGGATCTGTCCAGCATGTGGTGATCTTTGTACTAGGAAGGTGGATGTCCATGATGTATGTATTTCAGATCAGGATATGTACATGTAGGATGTCCAACATCACAGTGTTGGACATGTCTTTATGCAGGGTAGGCATCATGCTACATAGTGGAGATGAGGATTGTGAAGGCTGGTGTCGCCCAGCCAAACATGGCCAATACACCTTAAGGGTGATATGTGATCTGATATTGGTCACTTGAGTGATGAGTATGGCTGTACAATGATCTCCATGTTCATGGATGGCACCCTGTCATGACTAGGGTTACCTTTTATGACTACCTAATAGGCTTGGTGACGTCACTAGCTCAGTGAGGTAAACTGCACAGCAGCATCCCTAACACACAGTGTCCATTATGTTGACTGCTGCCTAGGTGGTAGTTCATGGGTACAGGGTTATTAACCTAGCGGTGAAAATGCAATATGCAGCTGTCAGACTGTGCACATACGTCACACACCTCACCCACAAAACCCTTCTGTATGTTGTGTACAACACTGTCAGCTATTGCTCCTAGATCATAGCCATTCACATACTTACATAGGCAGATGCCTCCCATTCGTCTGTGTGGTATGGGCTACAATGAGGGGGCGTACAACAAATTAACCCTGTTTTACTGTAGCTGCCACTGGTGTGATATGCACATATTACTCAGACACCTTTTGTAGTGTTGGTTCTGTCAACAGTCCACTGGCAGAACACTCCTGTGACATACAAAGGTACATCTAGTATACTGAGTGTAGGTGGAACACAGTATGGGTGATGATGTCCTATGACCTGTCACAGGTATGATATGCAGTGTGAAATCATCCGTACTGTCATCTATTTCTGTACTGCTAACAACATATACGTTGATTAAGGTTCATGGACTTTCAGACCAGACTCAGCACTCCTTGTAATTGACCACTTCGATATCTGTGCAGTGACTGGGACCTGCTTCTAGGCTCCTGAGAGCACCCCTGCACTACCAGGCTATTACTCATACCACACCTTTCAGTCATGTAACCAGGACCGGAACACTCACGGCGGAGGTGTGTCCATATTTGCCAAGGATATCCACACTTCCAGGCTGGTTGCTTAGCACAATGCATCAGAGGTAATCCAAGTGCTCTGGCCATAACTGCTATACAAATTGTAGCTTGCTACAGATCCCACACCATACCCCACAGTTAACGGTTCTCACTTCTTGGTGTACTGGAAAGTAGGGTTCAAATAGACACTACTGATGTGTGACTGACACTACCCCACCATTAAATGGGATACCTACTCATGTACCGACACATTAGACCAATGCATTCTGGGATTCATAACCTCCAATCGCCTGGATCAACCTATCCACACCACCACCAGGGCCAACAATATCCTAGACCTGGTCATTATCAACATGTGTGACTGGTGTTCCACACCTGGGGTTATCTCATTGGTCAGATCTGAACGTATGCTAATCACCCTTGTTATCCACATCCCGGCACCACACCCTTTACGGAAAACACAGTACAATATTTCTACAAAGCCAACTTCAGGCTTCTTATGACAGCAGTAGTAAACGTCATGACACCCATGCAGATGGACAATACAGTTACAACCACTGAATCATACACAACTGCACTTAATTAGCACTTGCACGACTGCATGGATCATGCTATCCCAAACAGAGCCATAACGGTACACACCAGAAAATGGACGCCACTCTGGTGGTCCACTGCCATGGACATAATGTACACCAGAAGGAGGAGACTGTTGCAAAGTAGAGTACAATCCTGTGAGTGGAGGAGCTCCCTGGTCAGCCTCAGTAAGAATCTGAGATCCCTTATCACATCCTCCAAAGCTAGCTACGTAAACATTACAATGACTAATTCCAAGGACTACCACAAAGCGTTCTAGAGGTATGTCACTATTCTCGATGGCGATACTCACATCTGCTCTGACATAAAGCAGTAAGGCACGAACATTACAGAACCGACTGATATTGGCAACATCCTGGCAGATAGGTTCAGTGTTAACTTTGCACCCCTCTCACACCCTAAAGGGCCCATATCTATACAGGAACGATGCAGAGTCCCTGCGATCGCAACTACGCAATTCAAAGCTGCACTCTCTAAAGCCAGGAACACAGCATCCATGTGACTGTACAACATCCCAGGCTGTGATTTCCACGAACTTCAGAATGAAATGGCTCCCCACTTGGGCACCATATTCACTAATAGCCTTGCATCAGGCATTGTGGCCCCTGAATGGTGCACAGCAACAGTTATCACACTCCACAAAGGTGGTGCCACAATGGACCAGGGGAACTGTTGCCCTATATGCCTGACTAGACTGTTCTGCAAGGCTATGGAGCACATCATCATGGATCTCATACATAGAGACATTGGTGGCCTCCAAATCTTTGATCCCACCCAGTTTGGATTTGTTAGGGTCAGACCATGCCCCTAAACCTGGTGGAGTCCTTTGAGACAGTTACCAAGGCAGTAGATGAGGGTAAGGAGGTCCACACAGCCTACCTTGACCTCTCAAAGGCTTTTAACACCGTTCCTCATTCTGGTATTGTCAGCATACACACCCACCTGCACATTAACCCCTACGTCACGAGATGTTATGCAAAGTGGCTCATGGACAGAACCCACACAGTGAGGGTAGCATACCCTAGTGCCTACTGTAAATCAGTTACATTTGGCGTCCCCCAGTCCTCGGTCCTAGGGCCCCTCATATTCGGTATATGCTTCTCTGAGGTACAGGCTAGCACAGGAGGACTTACCCTGAATAGGTTTGCAGATGTTACAAAAATCTATATATGCTGCTTAGAAAATATATTTACATACATGCTGCCTAGAAAAATATATTTACAATGTGTGCTGCTTAGAAAGATGTGTATTTAATCATTCAAACATATATAAGTTGTGTGATCAAATATATAGAGAAATGTGTGCTTTAGTTAGAAATAAATGTACTTAAAATAAAAAATAAAGGTTAGGTAATGCATTTAATTCTGTCTTACTAAAATAATAGTAAAAATAAACCTGCATATTATTGCTTGAAGCACAAGCTGCAGTGTAATCAAAAATTTGACCTTGGCAGCTTGCAGATGCAGTCTGGCTCATGTCTTTCAAGTAAAGATTATTTTGCAAAGTTAGAAAATAATAAATCTGTTCGCATGTGTGTCCTCTTTCCTGCCTCCACCAGGAGAGTAGCCTTGTGCGCACTATCTCTGATAGTGCGCAGCTGGGAACAAAAAAGACAAAGGGAGGCTTTAAAAAAGACATACATCTATTGTATTTAAACTAATCAGAAAACCTTAAATTGGCTACATCCTCAGGAGGTCATCGTGACTGACCAGCTGCTTGCAAGGCTGCAACATTCTCATGGGAAAAGGACTTTTTAAAAAACACAAATTCAGCACTTTTTATAAATTACTATGATGTAAAGACCCTGTCACTGACCACACCAGTGAGGTGGGCAAAACTAATAATAAAATGTATATAACCAATGTGTTTTGGTCAATAAAGCAGTCAAAATTCTATACAAACTTTGTGTATGGTTTTTTGCCTCCTAATGTACATTAGAGCTTTAAAATACTCAAGCTCTCCTGCATTATTGTTTGTTATTAATTAACATTGTGTTTAAATAACTCAATGATTTTTACAGTCTGACTCTAACAAATTTATTTAACAGCAGATGACTGCAAACTAGGGGCCATGATTGATTCCCCAGCTGATACAGACACCCTCCATAAGGGTGTCACTGGGATGGATACCTGGTGTCAATAACATGGCCTCAAGCTGCATGCCACAAGGTGCATAGACATCCCCTTTGGATTACACCAATCACCCACGGACTATCACATAGAAGGTAGTCCCCTACATACATAAGACATAATAACGGATCTTATAACCCAAGTAGATAGCAGTCATTCCTTTGATAACCATATTGCCAAAGTGGTGTGGATATCCTTCTACGTGGCCACCCTAATCTCTAATGGGTTTGTAGCCAGAACAAAGGCAGCCACTGTGCCTCTCTGCTCATGACTTATGAAACACATTAAAGGGTACAACACCCCATTTGGGATGTACCTTATGAGACAACAGCAACGGCTTTAAATACCACAACATTACCACACCAAGAGGAATACTGACCTCCAAAGGATGACGTATGCAGCTCAACTATAGAAACTCCAACTGTACTCGTTTGCATACTGCATACTCAGAGATGATCTCTGCTGAACATGCAAGGCCCATGTCCACAACAATATTGATGGATATGCTCCACATAAGCAAAAGCCCCTGAGAGCCACACGCTCTGGGATATGTACCTAAACGCAACGATAACTAGGATGTGCTGGATGGATAAATTCCTGACCCGGACACTCACCATGCTTTGGAACATGATTCCTATGTACATCAGGCATGGACCCTCACTACCACTCTTCAAGAGATACCTCGATGGGTGGATGGGAGACAGACATGTACACCAGGGATCACTGCAGTGGCTCTGCTGTACAGAGGTGCAGAAAACGAATGGCTCTGCTATTCACAGGCACAGGACACTAACCTAAGGAGGTGCCGCAAACACTGTAGTCAGGCTTACACGTGGCCTTGGCCAGACAGCATAGTACCTAACTATGAATCTATGAAGCTATTAAATGTCCTTTGTGCATGGATAATTGACTAGCTCTTCCATTTCAATTAGCTATCATGCTGATACACTGTCTGGTGACTACAAGTCATATGTATCCTGCTGTTGTGTATTGTACACGCCAATAGACATATCTGATGTTTGCATAACATAACAGTAATGCTATGTAAAATGTTAGACATATCTACCTACAATACTGTACATTTTACATTTTGCCACAATATCCCACAATGCAAATCATAATTGCTGAGCAGGACCACCTTAGACATGTTATTCTCAGTTATACGCCCATACATATGCCTACTGTTACAGTATATCAACATATACTATCCCCTGTTATGGCACGTACTTGTTGGACAAACCCTGCCACTGACAGCGACTGGAGTGGAATTGTTGTGTTTAAAGTCCTTATATAGCATCCATTGTGGTGTATGAGGTGTTTACCTTGTGGCCCACAGCAGTACACACAATTTCTACGAGCGTTACTATGCTCAACAATACATCACTACATAATAACTTTTCCCACTATATGCATTGCGTACACGTTAATTAATACAGAACAGGTACTACATACACTAACATACTGAGTGTTCTACATACCTTATTAGTATCCCGAGGTGACAATAATATAAGTCCTATTCGTTTTCTGTTGTAATGTTTTTTCTCGTATGTACATACAGTTTGAATGTATGACAAGCCATCCTTTTATACTTAGATATCAGTAACATGTGGTATCCTGCCACCAACTGGTGTTCCGGAGTAGATGATTACATGCACATCAGCTGTGCAGCTACTGCATTAGCCAATGGCATGGCAACAGTGGGGTACAATTTAATACTCCACTTAGGTACTGTCCCTTTGCCCTACCTTCGAGGAAGATGGCCTGGATGTGTTGTTTGTGATGAATTGCAACAGCTATATGGAGACACACAGAGATATATTAACTTCATGGCCCCCGTGGATTGTATGTAATGGCTAGAGGATGTAGTTCTATATGTGAGTCTAGCTGTTATATCAGCCGTCTGATACGGGATTATTGCAACCAAACCTTATAACATCGGCATCTGTTCCATTGTACAACGGCAATGATTTCACATAGGGCCATTATAGTGTGTCTCTCACAAGGTATGTTAAGGCTTCTGCAGATGTCATAGAGTGAGTGGATGTTTGTGATGTTATTACAGTCTGTATTGCAATTGTTTCGGGTGTGGGGGAGATGTAGGTGGGTGTACATAGCAGATGCAGGTGTGTAGGAACTGCATTTATACATATTCGATATGTGTGTGAGGGCTCCTTCCCTATTTGAAGACCTATCCTTTAGTAGACTAATCCTATGGTAATTGCAGGCTTATTCAATAAGCCATTGTTAATTGGTTCCTGTATAGCATGCGGGTGATGTTGGTCCTTCAATCCCTTCGGAAATACATCGATATGTAATGAAATGTTGCTACATGAAAGCTGTCTCATGTATTTCTGTCACAGATATTCTCACTCATTGGAGTTGTGTTGGTGACTGAACCTCTTTGGCTTGGGTTGCCACCTTTTCAAACGGCCATAGTGGGACATTTGCAGAACACACATTGGATTTTAGAGGCAGACACATACCCATGGTCAGTAGAAAGTATAGAACTTTACATATATGCCTATATAAAAGCTTAAATTCTTGCAGCGGTTTACTTGCTTATCCTGTTTCTTGTTACATGTAGGTATGTTAGATACAGATGACTATTTTATGCAACCATTACATTAACTATGGAACATGCAGAACGTCTCGAGATTGTAGGACATTAGTATTTGTACTCATTTTGGTCAGGAGTCTACCGCACATAGAGGCACCTCGCAAGGTGGGACAGGTGGTAGCCCTATCTTTGGATCATGTCCATAGCACATATTTGTAATAGTGTATAGACATATATACTCTCCATATCCTTTGTTCATAACATTCGGTTATGGCAGAATGTGTGATTGCTATGGTCCATGTTATGCACATATTTGAAGACTTCAACCACTGTATACGGCATACTCATGGATTCAGGAATGCACACACTTCCAACGACCACATTACCGTTCCCAGACTCCCAAACCCCACAATACCAAACACTCAAACTCGCGACAGTCAAACTCCCAGAACTAACACACACACAGATACACTGCTACCCATCACATCCAAACAAACCATCCTACACTACGTATGGCCAGCTGTCTATGCCCCCTTACACACTCCATGTGGGTGGCTGCGCCCCCCACACCACACCTACTGTAATAATCTACCTCCGAGATAGCACAATCAGACACACAAAGCAAACCCACACACACACATTACAGTCCCCAGGAAACACACACCACACTCGGAACACGCACTTACACACACTACAGCAACCAGAAACACACTTAAACACAGTACCTACCTGGACCGCAGCACCAGAAGCACTAACTAAATGTCCCTTAACATCATGATAATAGTACTCGCGGTTCTAGTGTTCTGGTACTGTGGTCTTTCAGTCTTTAAACCTCATGATTACGTGCGTCGGTATGTAAAACATTCAGTATTTGGTAGTATCCTATTTATATGTACCTCTATGGTCATGTACATGTTGTTAACCTATCTATATATTTGCATATATATATATGTATATCCATATATATCGACATATATCTCTCCATCACCCTTTCTCTCTCTATATTTTATATATATATATATATATATATAGAGAGAGAGAGAGAGAGAGAATACACCTTTCGTTGGATACATGGCAGTGTATACTATTTTCCAAACTCTGCCCTTTTGTGTTTTAACCTGTCACAATACACACCTGCCGTTGGTACATCTCAGGTAGCTTAGTGGTAGGTTATTGTGAAGATTGTGTACATGGTTGCATGTTCTACACCTGGCAGTGGTCGTTTTACCTCTCAAAGCAGGCACTATTAGTACAAGGGTAAATAACACATATTTCAGCGGTTCTGGGCAGCTTTGCCCGTGATCTGCATGATATTCAACAAAGGTTAGACCTGTGTTGCGCATATCCGTGTAGTCATGTTTAAACGACGCTTACCGGCACTTACTGACGCAAAAACCCGCTAACATGTGCTTAAATGTGCTCTAATGACCTGCATCCAACATCCATTATTCGGGACATCAGAATTACATAACAGCCCTTGCAGGTTGTGGAACTGGGACCATTCACAAGACAGTCAGTGGCTTTACCACTGGGGCATCTGGGATATGTACAAGTGTTATAGTGTTTAGTATGTAGACTGTACTACAGCTGTTCCTCCATACTGCAAACAAATGTGTAACTCAGTTAGTTTACATATGGATGATACCTATTAATGGTATGTCCAAGTGATGCTTAATGGATGTGCTCCAGCTATGGGAATCCATATTACAGTGAGCTACACACTGTAATGTGCTACACCTTGCCACAACCATAACTGGAGAATGCTGGGGTGACAGATACCTGTCATGGGTACTCCCCATGCTTTGGAACTACATCCCTGATTGCATTATATGGAGCCCCTCATTAACACATCAGGGAATCCTTGCAGAGTGGGTGGGGAACAGTGGTTACACTCCAAGGATCCCGCAATTGGCTCTGGTCTACAGAAGGACAGTTAGTTAATCAATGGGGTGGTGACAGCAGACACATTTTGGCTAGGCTTATGAATGGCCTCTGACAATTAGGCATGTACCTACCGATGTACCTAGGAACCTATACATACAGTATCAACACATCTTGTTAGCTTAATTTACTGTTCAGGTATTGACTTACCTTGTGCCAATAGAAGTTGTGTGTGCAATAGTTGAGGGCTGCCTATGTAGAATGCACACAGTAGACCACCTATACATGACAATTTACAGGTGGTCGTGTGTGTGTGCCATCCATTTTACTGTGTGTGTAGGTGGAGAAGTGTGTCAGTCCATAGAGGCCTACACTGTCAGTGTATGTGCTATACGTTCCCTCTTTGCCAAGGCATGGGTAAATTGGGCATGTCTCCATCTGCCTACTGGGGCTGGCACAGGGTGTTTGTGGTCTGAATCCCTCTGTGTCTGTGGTGCCCTTGGCAATTGCAGTGGACTGTGAGGGCCTTCACCATTATGTCCCTGCTGCAGCTGTTTCCGCAGGATCATATTATGTAGCATAGCACATACTATGAAGATGTGGGCACACATGCCTGGAGAGTACTGCAAGGCTCCACCAGATATGCCCAAGCAACGGAACCATGATTTCAGCATCCCAGACACATGCTCTAGGATGATTCTGGTTTGTGCGTGTGCCTCATTACAGCATTCTTGCATGGGTGTGTGTGCATTTCTGATGAGAGTCATCATCCACGGCTCCAGTGCCTAGCCAGCATCCTCCACAAGGTGGCCATATGGGATGCCCCCCCTGACAAATACCTGGTACAGCTGTGAGGCATGCCAGATGTGGGAATTGTGGTAGCTTCCAGGGCTGCCAGCACACACATCCATGATAATGCCCTGGGCATTGCACACGACCTGGCAGCTGATGGAGTGGTACCTCTTGCGGTTTATGTAGCGCCTATCATGCTCACCAGGTAGTGACTTCATATGTATGTGCGTGCAGTCTATTGCACCCAGTACCTCCAGGTAGTCTGCCACATGGTGGAAGAGACACATATTGCTGGCCAACTCCTCCTGAGTTTGGGGGAAGTATATATGCTCATTGGCATGTGGTAACATGGCATCTAGG
The DNA here is from genome assembly GCF_019279795.1 of Protopterus annectens. NCBI lineage: Eukaryota > Metazoa > Chordata > Ceratodontiformes > Protopteridae > Protopterus > Protopterus annectens. The sequence goes on along the minus strand of NC_056744.1, from coordinate 1,786,806,228 downwards.
AACTGGTGGAGTACCCTGGATGCTGATGCCTGTGAGATCCCCATGATATCTCCAGTTGGCCTTTGAAAGGTACCTATGGCTAGTATTCTCAAGCTTACACATACCTTCATGTCCACTGGGATGGGTTCCCCTCTGTTGTTTCTGGCTCTGAGGCATGGCCGGCACAGCTCAACAATTTGCTGTATGATGTCCCTGTCCACCCTGTAACGCTCTACTATCTCCAGATCATCTAGCCCCTGGAAAGTTACCCTTGGTCTGAACACTCTTCTCCTCCTCCGGTGCCTGAGGTGGTTGTCAGCATCATCCTCCACACCACCTTCAGTCTCCAACACATGCTGATGAATCACAGCTATGGCAGCTCCCAACATGTACATTGTAAAAGTTCCCTGTCTGTTTACACCAATGGTGCAGTGTTTGGGAATACACGAGTGTGTGTGAGGTGCCTTCACACTTTATACTATTGTGCTTTGGAAGCTGATGATGTCATAGGGTGTGTATGTACAATTTGAGCTGCAGGGTATCTTACTTATGTGTTTTACCGCAGGTACTGCTATTGTGGTGCCTTTGGTGTTGAATTACATTTGGCTGCCATGGATTACCTCTTGCCCTTGCCTTCACTTTTCAAACCGATTCCCCTCCCATTGTCAGGCATGCATCCAGCAGCCTGCTTTCTTGTTTTGTACTTTGCCAACCCAAGATTGTGTTGCGAAATGTGTTCTATAGCTGATCTACTGTAGGTTTGTTTTGCTCTGCTGTGACAGTTCTCTTTTCTTTGCAATCTGGCACCTCCCCTTTCCTGTTCTGCAGGTTGCTGCTAGCAGCCTTGCTAGCTACTATCAATGGCTCACTGTGAGTTAATAGGTGTTAATTACTTAGCTGTACTCCAATTACCCTAATGTGGCATTTCCTTATTGTCTTATCGTAACCTTCCTGTTTCAGCTGTGGTGCGTGCCACGCGCAGCCATTTACTGTGTTTCGAGCGTGTTGTCATCCATGTACACATGCGCTTTCAGTCACCTTGCGTGCTCTCAGCTAAGCAAAGTTATGGTTACATCCACACCCCTATCCTGCAGCTTTGCTTAGCAACAGGCAACCCAGATTAGCAATGCTCCAATGTGCTTACAGCTACGGTGGCACACCCCTCTGCTGATGTCATGTATACTTCCAGGCCACTCCTCAGTGTTATACTGCTACGCTGTGTGGTATGGCCTTACGCCGGAAAGGCGTTTGCGATTCAGTATTACTTGCCTCATTTGCATGGCATTGACTACTAATTCATAATTACCACGCCGAACACTGTCACAGACCCTTAGCAACCCTTGCGCCTTGGTTGTGGTGTAACATGCATACCATTGACTATTATGGCAAAATCATGATTTGTGTTACATTGCAATTTTATGACATTTATATATATGTTCCTTGTGTTCCCGTTTGCGCACACATGCCCTGCGGTTGTACTTTGCGCTAGTGTGACCATGACATTAAATGTTAGTTTTTATGTGTTGTGCATGTTTTTTTATGCCATTGGCTGTATATTTAGCCATTGGCATATGTTAACTTTGTAATATGTAAGTTTAGCCCGCTTTCATGGCTCCGATGTTCTGTTTGAAAAAATGTAAACCTTTTTTTGGTTTACATTTCTGTATGCTTACGCTACACCTGCACCACTTCATGAATCGCTATGTACCTTCATTTGCATGCTGCACTACTGTGCATGGGGTGATTAGCATACATGCACAGAGAGCTGAGCAGATCTGGCGTACGCTGGTAGTGCACGTGGAATCGGATCGTACCTGAATCGCTCGGCGGCCATATTTGGCGTTAGACCACCTACACTACGCCTGCATCTGGCACAAGCTTCATGAAACCTGGGGAACATTTTAAATGGTGTCTAGTGCTTTATGAACTAATTCTATTGAATTATTTTACCAATATGTATAGTTGTGAAATTTCTAATCACCAAACTCTAATGTTGTCATCCTCTTTTTGATTTGGACATTGTGATGTTTAGTATCTATCAAAGAACTTGTCTCATGTATAACTGGTCTACTTTCCTGCAACAAAACCATTTGGCTTACATGTAACTTGTACATAGTACCCTAGGACATATCATAACATTTGAGTGTAGGTACTGCAATATGACAAAACATTTCAAAATGTCAAAGCCATGTTTTTCTTCTGTTGACCAAAACAATTCTATATCACTCTGTAGAAGCTTCATTGATGACACTGCTATATTTGATAAGTTTGGAATAAACTTAGACAGAAACTGAACTGTGCCTGGAAATACATTAGAAATTATTTATCATAAGACATTTGTATGCTATCAGTGTCAAGTTTAAGTCCTTCTAAAGATAAAATATGGTTATTGTACTTGAATGAAGTTACAGAGTTTTTGCATTTGTTTCAGTTTATCATCAACTCTTCCTGCCTTACCCTGTTCGGTGGTTTAAGTAGCACATGATCACGTTCCAGTTTTGGGGTATCCAGCAGTAAGATGTCTTGAATGAGATTTATTCCACCATCTAGCTCTTCTTCTGTATTACTAACAGCTCCCTGGAAGACACTTGGAGATAATATGATTCTAAATGGCATCTTTAGAAATCTCTGCCTAGAGATTTATTAAATATGCACATCTTGGAAGAATATTAATCTAGCTTGAAGTGTGTTGGTCATGTTTTAACCAAATGAAAGTGACAAACATTTGAACATGAATATCCCCTCCTTACCATATACAAAACCAAAACTTTAACATTTACACTGGCTGGAGTCTCCTCGAAATAATTTCATCAAATTAAGAGTTTTCATTCAAACAAAGTTGAAGTTAATTATAATAAATTTGTTACAAGCAAACATACTTGAATAAGGTAAATACACTTGCCTAATGATTCATAGACCAAACATATCACAAACATAATATTGTGTGATCTTACATTACAATCAATACTACAATAATCAATTATATTAAATTTATAAAAATAATTAAAACTGTTTATGTATACATACTTCAAATTCTATTTTGTTTCATTTTTTTAAATACTTTTGATATAAACATTATCATGAAGACATGTTGTTATCTTATCTGCATTAAGCTTTATTTGCCAAGTTAACTCCTCATATAATAATGTCTCCCAATCACCTCCTACATTAACTTTTTCAAGGACACAAATTAAATTTGTTAAAATTATTACATTGTGCACTAAGCTTAGCAAGTGCAATATTCATATCATAATTTTTAATTCTGTAATTGTGCCGATAAATCCTTTTTAGTAAAGAGTTAATGGATTTGTCAAAGGACAAACCTGGATAGGATACACAGGTTACCAGACAAATTATTCCTTTTGTCAAGCGATTAAAATATCCATCAAATGTAATGTTGAAATCTCCTAAAACTAATGTCTTGATGTTGTAAATACATTTACTTTGCCAACAAAGTTCACATTTATGCAATCAATGTAGTTTACTGGAAACTTCTACTCAGGCTTGTTTCTGTAAAATGCTGTTAACATTTTATTTTATTTTATTTTTTTGTTAAATTGACACAGTTCAAAGATGGCTAATTTGATTCCCCCATACCTCTTAATACATTTTAATCTTTTAACAGTATTTTAATACCTTTGTTGTCTGTAGAAAAATATATTATCATAGACATAGTATGTTAGAGTTTGATTTTGTTGCTATTGGTTTGTCCAAAGTTGTGCTAATCTGTCATTTTTCTTGCTGATAACTTAATCAATTACTGAACTGATTAATTTCTCAGGATATATTCTATTTTTAAAAAATATCTTTAAATCGTTAATTTCTACTAAAAATGTGCCATTTTGGATATAAGCCTTGCAATTCTAGCTAATTCCTTTTATAATATTTTCTTTATTCTACAAGGGTGATTACTGTAAAAATGTAAATATTCATTTGAAAATGGCTTCCTAAAATAGTTGACTCAAAACAGTCTTTACTATTATTTTTATTAATTATCATATGAAGACTGTTGCATGAGGGCAGAATGAGAGAATTTAAAAAGATTAGTTTAACAACATTAAATTACCAGACCACAAAATAAAGATATAATCTTGATAGCATCAATAAATAACCAAATATTGTTTGCAATCACTGTTCAAAACATAATTATTTTCCCAAAAATACAAGAACTAAACTGGCAAACAGTGTGTATGTGTGTGTGTGTGTGGGGGGGGGGGCTACTCCAGAACACCTTTTAAACATCTTTTCTTCAAAGAAAGATAAATCATTATTAAGAACAAGTTCCATAAAAAAACAGAAAATATCTATATTCTCCAAAAACAGACTTAGTATCAAGAAACATGTTTCTGAACCAGTCCATGCCCACATTTTGCGGTATTATAGCATAAAGATCAACTGCTCATATCTGTATGCTGCATACCCACACCAAGCACAAGTAATCATAGATTTCTGTGTTTTTGTATAAAATAAGGCATCACTGTACGTTATGGTAAATTAAGTTTTCTTTATCTATACATATTGTAATCTTCTCTCTCTCTCTCTCTATATATATATATATATATATATATACATACACACACACACACACACACACACACACACACACACACACACACACACACACACACACACAACATAAATGTGCACCTGTGCTTGTGTGTGCACCTGTGTGTCTGTGTGAGATTAAAACCATAATGTAAGCAAAGGCAACATACACTGCATTAGTGCCTGATGTATAAATCTGCATTGTACATATTACAATTTGTGTGCATGTTACAGTGCCCCTTTAATTGCTCAAAAAACATTACATCACCTCTTTAATTACTCTAAACTCTTGACGTAGTGCAGTGTAAGGCCCTTTGGAATCTTACCCTCTATAATGTTATGAAGTTAGTGTTTAAAATTCTGTACTTTCAATAAGGAACAGAGGTGACTGTCAGGATTATATGGGATACCTGGCAGGATTATATGAGATAGCCTGGCAGGATTATATTGGATAATTATATGGGATACCTGGCAGGATTACATGGGATATCTAGCTTTCAATCCATAACTATCCAGGCACGGATATCAAAGCCAGACAAACTGAGTGAAACAGATACATTTAAACAGTTGGTTTATTCATGCATTTATTGGTTGTTTGGCTCAGTTTTTTTTTTTTTTTTGATGTACCCAAACCTCTCATAATGCCACAATTTGGCCAAGATATCCCAATTTAAAACTTTTATACTGTTTCATTTGGTGATAACCCTGAATCCCTGAATGCCGAATCCATTCACATTTTGGGACTGACACTAGAAGCAGCCACACATCAGCAAACATTTAATGTTTTTTTTTTCCTCTACTTGAAATTGAATTTCATCTTCTCTGGCTGGACTTTCCCTCTTCCCAAGTGATATAACAGATAACTGCAATTTCTTTCCTACGGTTTTCTTTTATACTGTTAGTACACCTGTATGCTATTAGTCTTGATGTGGTTTAGGAAAAGGAATTAGTAAGGCCAGTGAACTTTGTTTTCTGAAATAATGTTTAAAAGACGTTGGGCAGGATTCACGAAGCCTCCGTGTAAGAGATACATGGCTTACACGGAGGCTGCAGTTAAACGGTGTGACGTCAGCATGTCATGCATATGCATGAGGGCATGCTGAATCACACCTAAGGCTAACACGGTCCGTGGAAGACAGTAGGGGGCGTGTTTGTATGCCGTGCCCTGCAAGCGGACACGCCCCCAGAAGAGTAAAATTGCCCAAAGTAAACACCCATGACAGAGGCCATGGAAATGTGAATAAACACAACACAACACATGCCCCCACAGACTATGAGCATAAAATATATAAATGAACATGTTATATATTTTTTTTAAATCGTAAAGATGTTTGCCTGTGAGTGCGCTCGTTTACGCGGGCATGCCCGTAGCTTAGCCACAGTTAGCAGTCAGTGGAAAAGGATATAAGAACTAAATATGCAAAGTAAGCCAAGAAGCAATAGTGTAGCGGTAGAGACGTCGGCTGAAGAGCAGGCATTCATGGTTCGAGCCCCCACAACATCAATTTTTATTTTTAGTAAAATAAGCACGAAACAAGTCCCTGACAAACATGTGCACATATAAAATCATAGTTTATGTAAAATGTAATGAAATAGTCCATTTATTTTGAAGAAATGTGAGATAACAAAACAATAAAAAATGCGAGATGTGCCTATAGCTGAGCTACAGTTTAACAAGGTGAGTGCATCTGCCCGTAGGTGAGCAGTAGTTTAACAGGTGTAAAATGAGTGCCTGTAGGTGAGCAGTGGTTTAACAGGTGTAAAATGAGTGCCCCTAGCTGAGCTGAGCGTAATATGCGTGCTAACAGCCAAATGAAGCGTAAACCAGCGTAAACCATTTGCGCGGAGCTGCGCACCGCGCCAACAAGCTAACCGACGGGCAACATTGAGCAAGCTGTATCAAAACTGCCTTTACACAGACACACCCCTTAGCCTGTCTAGACAGTCATAAAAAATAAAAAGCAGTGGCCTGGTTCGAACCCAGGATACTATGCACCATAGTCAAGGTACTGAACCACTAAACAATGACAGCAGTACCTAGAAATGCAGTAATAGCAAATATATAGTAATGAATACAAAGTGGAGTAGGTTTTGTGAAGTTGATACAATTCCAAAATGGCCAATCACAGATATGTGCGGGAAAAACGGCATATATAAGCCCCATAAGCGGGAATACACAGCATAAACGATTGTAGAACTAACTTGCAGCCAGAATGTCAGGAGTAGGTGAGGGTAGTTGCTTTCGAGTACAGAGGTGGGGCGTTGAGGAGTCCAGATACATGGTCTGGCTCCTAGTCCACAATCATGAGGCCCAACTCATGCAGGGCCAGGTCCTGTGGGGAGCATATAGGGCTGAGGCGTGGGACCAGTTGGCTCATGATCTCACCAGTGCCACAGGGATTCCAAGGACTGGTGAGCAGGTCTGTCACCACCATGCGGACCTGAAGAGACGCAAGCAGGACCAATTGAACCTTTGGATCCAGGAGGCCCGGCAAATGCCCAACGCCCCACTACTAAGTTACATTTAATTATATATGTAAGAAATTAAACTAGCTGATACTATGGTGATGTGTATTCCAATATTACTTCATTTATATTACAGCTGCAGGTGTCCGTTCTGCGAACTGCAGAGCCTATGGCGATAGGCTGGTGCGGTTGCGCCACCAGGCAGGTCAGTAATCCTCTCCCAGTAACTGTAAAGAAATATAAAAGTATGACAGTTAGCAAAAGAGTGCAGTGTAGTCACTAAGTAATAAAATGTGCAAGTAACAGTGTAAGAGTGTTTGCAAGTATTGCTTGATTACAAAAGTGTGTTGCAGTCTGTAATCCAAACAGAAAAATGAAAATGTCTGAAATAAAGTCTGAAATAAAGATGCCCCACCTGTAATATAATAGTACACAACCTGAAGCAGGCTGAAAAGTACAGCTGCAGAAGATGAGCAAATCACATGTGTGAAATATACTCCTGTTGAAATACTGAAACATGACAGAAGTGAGACTGCTGGAAAGGATTGTAATAACTACAGGTAAAACATATCAATAAAGCCTAGAAGTAAGTACCATCCTGAATAGTAAAATGAAAACAAGTGAGAGAGTGTGAGAAAGAGTTATGAACCCACCAATAAAGTAGTAATAACCCCTGAATAAAGTACACTGCAGTCAGTACAGAATTAAATGAATGTGAGAAGCAGAACCAAACAGCGAAATCTGTTCAAAGTGTTGCTGCAGCTGGAATGTGTATCCCAAAATCTGGATATGTTGCTCTCAGTCTGCAATATGCAGATAGTATGATTGTCTGACATACCAAACATCCACAGTTGTCTATAGCTATATAAAGCAAATGTAGCAGGATGATGTAGCTGAACAAAGCCAGATATGAATGTGTATGAAGAACAATAAAATGTATATTGCTGTAGCAGTAACAGTCCTATCACCAAATTGAAGTAGTTATCATATAGGAAACTGTAGTTAGAACAGTAGTGTGTATATATGTGCAGCTATTAGAAATGTACAGCATATGTATTGGTATTTGAAGGTGTTAATATTATTTTCTTCACCCCACCCTATAACCACATATAACCCATTCCACGTGAAAATGGTATGTGCAATCACAATTAACACCCCTGGACATTTGTCCTGTTGGGTCATAAATATTTGCATGTCCGTTGATGCATCTGCCCTGTTCATACCTCCAAACCTGATGGCCTGTTGCCATCGATCAACCCTGCATCTTGTTGGACTGTGTATTGCTGTTCAAATTATGCATGTGTTATGCTCGCTGTTCAATGGTGTGAATATCTGGGTGTTTGGTTAATGGGAATACTAATGCATGCTGTTACAATGTAGAAAACAGAAGCAACTAAACCGCTAAAAGGATCTGCAGCCAAACAGAGCAGGTAAATCAAGCAGACAAACTGAAGATCCAACCACGATGTAAAATCCAATACAGAAAGTAAGAAATCCAAACGAATTCTGAAGCTAAAGCAAAACCTTCTTTATTTTGACATAAAAATGTGGTAAGCGCTTTCGCGTAGGAATACCCACGCTTCATCAGACAACATTATGTAAAAAAACAAGCTCTTAAATACCTCCAAAGGCGGGAAATCATTCAATTAACAGAGCAATTAATTAAAATATATATAAGGCTAGTTTAAAGGTAAACTTCACTAAAAAGCACTATAAGATCACGTAAATATAAAAGTGCATTGAAAGCTGTGCAAAGCTGCATGAAAAATCTTCATATCAGGGCATCATGTACTTAATAAAGAAGGAATATATTCCTAAACACGTAATGATGTATACAGATTTAATAAGGAGATACACATCTAAATACAAGCAAAATATATATGCTGTTACAACTAATTGCGAATGGTATTGTATGTTACTAACCCAAACTGTCATGACATAATGCAAAACATAGGACAACAGGGAAGGCGGGTTCCAGTGGACCCACCTCTCCCACCTCAGCTGGCGAGTGCACCTGGCACTACTGCCCAGTCTGGACCCTCCTCCGGTGGCCCTGTGCCACCTGCGGGTGGAAGCGCTGCAGGGGATGGGGCTCATCCCCCCTCTGCAAGCGTGGCCGGAGGAGAACCACCACTCACCCTCCGTAGCGTCCGGACTGTGGTGCGTAGGGAGATCTGGTACTCTGTTCTTGGGCCCCTACGCCAGCTTGAGGCACAGATGGCACAACTTACGGGCATGCCTGTTGCCCGGCCTACACAGTCCCCAGCACAGCCCCATCCTGGGCAGTGAAGGAACAGTGGCAACTGCCCAAGGGTGGGGATATCAGTTCCACTGTTGCCATCTGTGGGCTCATGGGCTCTGGATATCCAAACATCCATCCCCGTCAATTGTGTAACCCCCCCACACGTGTCATACACTGCCCCTGTATGCGTCTTTTTTGCCTTGTCTGTTGACCTACCCAGCCTACCTTCCCAGCTATACCGACTTCCTTCACCTGACATACCACTCTCACCTGAAAAAAAAAAAAAAAAAAGGGCACTCTGTACCCACAAAAAAATTACGCCCCATACATAGCTGCCCATTCCGCACACATGTCTGCTGGACATGGAAACTATCAATTACAATTGGCTGTACAAGTATTATTGTTGTCCTGACACCTCTCTCAGGGGTGGAAGGTTTCAAATGTCACACCAAATTACATACATATGCACAGCTGTTGCTGATGAAGAAATGGGCAACTATGGGCCTTACCTACATCCCTCCTGCAAATCCCAAGCTTGTTTTCCTACTGTCTTACCCTCTTTGTGACCCCTTTTTCACCACTTTCCTGTCTCCCCATTTTCATTTCTTTCAAAGAAAATAGCGCGGGTGTGCGCCAGAGTAAGCACTGTTAAGCTGTTGTAAGCGGGTTTGCACGTGTGTGTTAAACACCAGTGCGCATGCGTGAGCTCCGCGCAAACTAGCGCTAACCCGTTTACAACTGCTTAAAAGTGCCTTAGTCACTCTGATTAACAGGTCCTGTAGTCAGTTCAAAAGCAAAATAAAATCCCACTGTCAGTCCCAAACCCAGGAAACAGTAGTCTGCATGACCTACCACTAAGCCATGACTCTTACACAAGAACATTGTGCTAAAATAAATATATCATGTAATAGTAGGAATGAATGTAAAGGGAATATAGGATGTGTAGTACACAAAGCATGTCATTTATACTTACTGTCAAAACTAGTGGATTTCCATAATAGTAGTGTCTGAACAGAAACAGTCATGCTAGTTGGTAGCTAGTAGGTAATAATGTCAGTTAATGTACATATATAAATGTATATAATCAGGAGAGAGGAATGGAGAAATGTGAATCTACAACACAGCCTGAATCATGAGAGAGATACTAACCATTACACTCACAGAACAGTGTCCACAGCATACTAGCATGGTCCCCGCCCTTACAATCTGAAAGGGCAACGCCTATCTCACATACCCTTTTATAGCACTGTCCTGAAATCACAGTGAGAACTGCAATCAGTACACAACTGGCAGTATGCAATTAGCAAATGCTGGCTTACAATTGGTGCAGAGGCCATCACATGGACTCATGCAGATACCTACAAAAGCATCCTGTACTCACACTCCACACATGCAATACGTTCATTGCACTGTCTGGAGGCAGACAGAGAGAGAGAGAGAGAGAGACAGAGACAGAGAGAGAGAGAAAAAAAAACACAAACAACAACACGGTACACACACTGAGTCTAGGCTGTCAGCAGTGACAGTAGCAAGCCATGCCAGCAGCAGCAGGAAGCAGTAGTAGCAGTAACGCAACCAGCTGCGACAAACACAGGTAATGTAAAGTAACAGGTTAATAGTCTGCATACTGTGAACCCTCCATATGTGTCATAGGTCTGTATTTATAGGTATGTCCATGTGATATGTTGTGTGCACGTAGTTCCACCAAAAGGGGATGACTATACATTACATGTCATTCAGTGTTAGGCTGTTTAATCTCAGCCTTACCACAGGATACGTGCCCAAGGAGTGGCGTACGGCAACTGTGGTCCCTATCCACAAAGGCGGTGCCTCTACGGACCCTGGTAATTACCGCCCCATAAGCTTAACAAGTCTAGTCTGCAAAGCTATGGAGAGGATCATAATGGAGCTCATAAACAAAGATATAGGGGACTTGCAGACATTGGACCCGACCCAGTTTGGCTTCGTCAAGGGCAGATCATGCCTTTTGAACTTGGTCGACTTCTTCGAAGCAGTCACCAAGGCCATTGATGAGGGAAAGGTAGTCCATACAGTCTACCTTGACCTTGCAAAGGCTTTCGACACAATACCCCACTCGGGTATTGTAGAAAACTTACCAGCTTAAATGTAAACCCATATGTCACAAGATGGGTTGCAAACTGGCTTAAGGACAGAACCCACAGGGTTAGAGTTGCTGGCGCTATGTCAGACTCCAAGCCGGTCACAAGTGGTGTCCCACAGGGCTCGGTCCTGGCCCCTATTGTTCGGCATCTACTTCTCAGAAGTACAGGCCAACATGGGAGGACTTTGGCTGACAAAGTTTGCAGACGACTGCAAACTGGGCGCCATAGTGGAAAGTGCATCAGACACGGATATCCTTCAGAAGGGACTCACGGAAACAGATAGCTGGTGCTAGAGCCATGGCCTGAAGTTAAACGCCAAAAAATGTATAGTCATACCCTTTGGGAAAAACAAGGTAACCCCAAGCTACCATATAGGTGGCAATCCACTAAGCACAGAAGAGGTTATCAGGGACCTGAGGACCCAAGTTGACAGTGGCCTTTCTTTTGACACTCACGTTGCTAAAGTGGTTAGAAAGACCTTCTACATTGCCCACCTGATCATGAAGGGATTCACATTCAGATCTAGTGAGGTCATTGTTCCCCTGTACTCTTCACTTATCAGACCAATGATCGAGTACAATGCCCCATTCGGGATGTATCTCACCCGACATCTGCAGCAATTGGAGAGACCCCAAAAGTTCCTCACCAAAAGGATAAAGGGACTGCAAAATCTGTCATATGCTGCCAGATTGAAGAAACTCCAGCTCTATTCAGTCGCATACCGTCTGCTCAGAGGTGACATGTGCCTGACATACAAGGCCATGTCCAACCCGGAATTAATGGACATGCTCCACCTCAAAAAATCCAAATCCACCAAAACCACTAGAGCAAGCAACTTAAACCTTAGCACGGATATAAATAGGACGTGCTGGAGGGATAGATTTATCACTCAGAGACTCCCTATGCTGTGGAATAAAATCCCGGTCCATGTGAGGCAGAGTACCTCGCTGGCTCTGTTCAAGAGAAATCTTGACCTATGGATGGGAGATCGTAGGTTTACCCCGGGAATCATCTCTGTGTCACTGCTGGACAGAAGCACAACAAACTAATGGGCACAGTATTTTTCTCATATAAGGGGTGGCGTAAGCCACAAAACTTTGGGCTAGGCTTATAAATGCCTTAGGGCAGATAGCCTAGTATAAACCTATGAACCTATGATCCTGGCAGCAGTTTTCCATTGCAGTGAGGCCTGTCTGTAGGATGTGTGTGTCAGCTGGTGTAACGACTATGGCGCTTAGTTAGCAGTCATCTGGGAACTTTGTCATCCACAACCCGCACATGTTCGCTTTTACATCTGAGAAATAAATGCCAAACAAGAGGGGTCCTAGGACAGAGGCCTGTGGGATACCACATGTGACTGGCATTGAGTCTGACATGGCTCCTACAATATCGATATTATGGATTCTGTATGTCAACCAGTGTGCAACCCATCATGTGACATATGTAGTAACATGTAAGCTAATGAGCTTGTCTATGATACCTGAGTGGAGTACTGTGTTGAAGGCCTTAGGCAAGTCCAGGTAGGCTGTATGGATTGCGTTGCCCTCATCAATGGCTGTAGTGACTGTTTTGAAAGGTCAACCAGGTTCAAAAGGCAAAATCAGCCCATCACAAAGGCAAACTGGCCAGGAACAAGTGTCTGCAAGTACCCAATGTCGCTGTATATGCGTCCCATACTGAATCATTCCATAGCTTTGCAGACCAGGCTGGTTAAGCTTATGGTGCAGTAGTTCCCAGGGTCAGTAGAGGTGCCTCCTTAGTGGAGTGGGACCACTATTGCTGTATGCCAGTGTTCAGGTACATATCCTGTAGTACGGCCAAGGTTAAATATCAGTCTTATATGCGGTTGTATGTCCTCTTGGAGTTCACATAGCACACATCCAGGGATACCATCAGGTCACATTGATGCTGTGTGTCCTGCTTTGCTGAGGGCGGCCCTCACCTGGACATGTGAGATGATAGGGAGGTTACATTCAGCTGTGATAAGTATTTCTACTTGTGGGGGAGAAGGAGGGGGGAATACGTGCACCGAACCTGTCTGCAAGAATGTTGCCAATATCTGTGTGTTCAGTGAATGTTAAGTAGGTGTGTATTAACTCAGAGCATATCTGAGGCGTTTGGTCCATATGTGTAACATAACTGAAGAAGGCCTTGTGGTTATCTATAGTGTTTGTGGCCATTTCCCTCCCAGAGTAGGCCGTGGATGTTGTTATGAGAGACCGTAGCTTATTACCAGTGCTGACCACAGATGCCTTCCCTTAATGTGAATCTGCTCTGTCCTGCAGTAGCCTCCTTCTATTGTTATACAATCTGCCTTTGGCTGGGGTCCACCAGACAGGATGCGTAACCTTTGTGCATAGGGTCTGGGTTAGAAATGTGTGTGCATGTTCCATGCAATCTTTGGGATGTCCGTGGGAAGCAATCGCAAAGGGGTCAGCAGTGTGGGTTGTGGCTTCCACTGGCCCAGTGGGCTGCATGGATACCATCTCAGTCCTAACAAGTGAATAACTGTCTAATCACATACATATCAAAGTAGTCTACTGTGCTGGTGGTGGTGGTGGTGGTGGGATATGTATATCCAGGCCGAGTAACTTGTGTCCAGATCACACTAGTGGATGGCGTTCCACATACAGTACCTTGGTATGAACCCCCAGAGTGAGGTTGTGCATTGCACCTGTCGCAGTGTGCTGACTGATGGGGCATGCTACTATGTTGTATGGAATGTTTCCGGTATTGTTGCACAGGTGTTGGCTGAGCACTGATATCTGGCCATGTACTTGTGTATCCACCAAGAGACACACACATGCTACATATGGGAGTAGTAGTATATCACTACAGTTGACTATTATGTATAGTATGTGTGCCATATATTGCTGACATAGTCTGCTGATATCCTGTTTGTGTTCTCTTCCAGGGACATGGCACGTCAGCATAATCCCGCCTACTCTGCAGCAGAAGATGAGGAGATACACCAGAGCCTGGTGCGGGATTATGACATACTGTTTTCCCGCACCAGCCAGAATCAGCAGGAGAGGGCTACACTGTGGCAAGACCTTGTCCGTAGGGTAAATGACACTGGCACGCATAATAGGGACATATGAGCAGGTACGACATCACTGCAGTGATTTAATCAGAAATGTCCGTCAGCGTGTGTCGGATATCCACAGGCAACAGGTTGCCACAGGAGGTGGGGTGGCCACACATCCCCCCCTCACCAGACTGGAGGGGCTACTCCTAAGTGTTGTGGCTCCAGCCCCGGAACAGCAACAGCAATACACCTGCATCATGATGGAGGCTGGATCCACACAGCAGCACGACATGGAGTGTGCAGGTAATATGCCATATGTACACTTGACTGTTCTGTACACTGTTAGTTTATGCATGTGTAAGGTGTGTCCGTGGTATGTAGCTGTCAACATGGTATGTAATTGTGCAGGTGTGATATTGGCAATATCAGCAGCTGACGTGTGAAAGGCAACTGGTGTACTACTGCACTGTATCATATGCAGTATCAATGGCACAGTTGTGCCCACTGACATTTATCTCCTCATTTCTGCAGGTCCCTCCGGTGTTACAGCAAGGCAGGCCATCCATGCTGGTGAGTGTGTTTTAACAATACCTATAATAGTCCTGATAGTGCTAGTAATACTAGTGTAACTCAGTAGTGCTCTGTGTGTATACTGCGGGGTGTGCATGTGTGCCTGTGTCCACGTGTGCATGTGTGCATGTGTGCCTGTGTCCACGTGTGCATGTGTGCATGCATGCCTGTGTCCACGTGTGCATGTGTGCATAAGTGCATCACTGGTAACATTGTGTGGACACTGTAAACTGTGTTTCCTGTCTTCCTCCCACAGGTTCTGTTGCTGCTCTGGTGTCCTGCAGCAGGGAACCTGAATCTGGTGCCACAGGTACTGATAATGATGATATCTGTGTAATGGCACAGGAAGGTGTGTCAGGGTCCGCCATTGGTCAGCCAATTGACAGTACACAGCTGTCAACCCCATCATTGTGCACAGTCATCCTGCCAGTACATCCTATGTCACCATTGTCCCTAGGTGATCTACAGGATACAGTGGGCATTGACCAGGGTAATGTGGTATCTGTGGCACATGCTTCCCCACACAGCAGCCATGGGCAGGGTCCTGCGATGGTACCACACAGACAGTTGCCCATGGGTTCTCGTGGGAGCATCCGTGGGAGTACTGCCTCTGGCAGATGTGCCCAAAGAGGTCTGTCAACCTCAGCTATGTTTCGGGCTGTCATGTAGGCACAGTCGCATATGGAAAGGTACACCAGACAGGGTCTGAGGGAACTGAGAGCATGTTGTACAGCCATGACTGACAGTATGCGTGACATCGCGGATGCTATCCGTAATTTCACTGATGTCATAGACAGACGTTGTGGGGACATATTACAGCAGTTCCACAACCACATGTCCATGAGCCAGGGCAATGTTGGGCGGTTGCGGCATCGACGTGGCCGTATGCCAGCAACAGCAGCAGCTGGCACTTGGCGTGGACAACAACAGGCCTGCGGACGCCCCCATAGTGCCAGCAGCAGCCCCAGCAATGCTGGGTCTGTGCTGTCATCGGAACGTCCCAGGAGACCACGTGCACATGGCTCTGGACAGTCCCAACAGGGACCTGTGTCCAGTCAACACACTCCCGCTTCTGATGACAGTACCCAGTCGGGCTTAGTACCGGATATGGTCCGTAGCACCCCTGCCAGGCACAGGTACCGTGTCCGTGCCCACAGACACTGATCTGTATGACCTGCCAGGTGCAGTCTGTGGCTGTCCACAAACTCCTGTATATGGCATCCATGAGGTGGAACTGTGTGCGTGCATACACACATGTGAAATGTTAACACCTAGGGCTACCGCATACACGCACACACTGCACCAACAGTGCCCCACCCTGTACTGCTGTCCCTCACCAACACACATGTCAATTGGTAGTATCAGTGGCAGACTCAGGCATACCTAATTAACACCCTGTGCATATGATGAAACTGTGCCACCTCCTGCAATCTCCAACATCAGTGCAGGAACAGGTAAACACGTTGCTGATGCACAGGGTGGCTACATAGAAGTGTATTAGTAGTATCATGTTGGTAACAGTACAGTGTGCTGATATGACTGTGTGTGTATATCCCAGCATGCCTGATGCAGTAACCGTATGACTGTCCTGAATTGTTATCTACACCCATAGTACGTACCAAAGTGTAACAGCTGCACAATATTGCATACCGGTGGTAAGGATGTCAACAGATAGCCACATACATGGGTAGCACAGGGGGGAAGCTAATGCAAGTAGTGATACGCAATGATGGACATGTACAGTAATGGTGGCAAGTTGCCCACAACGACTATGCAATGTGGATGTTTGCGCATGTTGATATGTGTGCAGTACCAATGTAATCCAAATCACAGTTAACTATGACATAATATCAGTTCTACCATGGACATCTGAGCTGTGCATTCCTGGGTACATGTTGATAGTGCCTACATATTTGCACTGTTACCTACTGTTAGTGTTACCCCTTCTTTGTTGTACAATGGACTACTTCCAGTCCTGCTTACTGTAGCTTTGTTTGCATGCATGTTCGCTTGGGGTTCCCTGGAACACTGCTTCCACCTGCAATGCAGAGTTACAGTGCTTCTGTGGACTCCTAGTGACATCTGCATAGCGTATGATACGTATGTCAAGTTTACACATGACAGAACGTCACTGTCTGTCCCGTTTGCATGTACGTTGCCTGTGACACATGCATGTCTTACCTGGCATTTACCCACGTGTGCAGTCATATATGCCAGTGCTATAAAATCAGTAGCAGAACACCCACACATACACACCTTCAGTATGTTGTTCCCCATTGGCCCTATGTGTTGGTAATCACCATGGAAATCACACTACTATGGTAGCATGTGCAAAGGTAACCTGTGAATCACCTCTATGGTCCAGTTGTGGTTTATGTGAGTCATGTGGCAATGTCACAGCTGCCACATGTATGCAGTCAACCCTCACCCCTGGCCAGGAACGTACAACACATGTGTGGGATGCCACCACATAGCCAATCTGGGGACTGAGCACTCTGAACCCAGTAATGCCATACCCTGTCAGGTGGCATGACATACTACAGTGACTACAATACCAGTCAGATATAGACCCGCACTGACAGCAATCTGAACACACTGGGGCATACTTGGAGACTCAGAATAGCATCCTGCCTGAGCATCACACACCTCCGCAGCTGGCACACAGGCATACATTACGCCGAACAGAGCACATGCCACACATGGCACACACATCCTGTGCCACACACTCACAGCCTGTAGGGCTACACAACACACCTGCTACAGATGTGTCAGGTACCTCTCTTGGCCACTGCAGTGGGGTCCCGCTCAACAGGCTGTACATGGTGAAGGTCACAGTGATATGCCTGTGGGGCACTATGGTCCACCACAAAACACATGCATACAGGTCAGTCAGAGGCATGGACACATATGACTGAGTCATTGACCATGCCACTATGGATGACCTGAGACATACCTCCCTGGACTACATGATAGGGAACATAAAAGGGATCTCTCAACATGTGGCATGGGCCAGTATGAGCCTGATCTTGGTTGCCATCATACCCTCACCAGGTATGCTACCACTATATGTAGGAAGGGTGTTCTATGTCTACATTCTGCTCAATCTCCAATGTCATTCATAGGGTATCCACTGGCTGTCAACGTGTGCTTACATGCTAGGGAAGCCACAATGATTTCTGAGGGCAGCTTGCACGTGACACCCATGGGCCAATGTATATTGGTGAAGCCCCTTGATACACACATAGTGCCTTATGCTGCAGGACACGGATTACATAGCCACCTCCGTGGGTATCACACAGGATAGGACACTAACAGTGATGCTACACAACACCAGCAGTGTACACCACAAGATGCATGCACTGGACACTGTCCTCAGCACGGTGAACTGCAATGTCTGTGCAGTACCAGAGTCCTGATGCACGGCTCACAGGTGCAACCCATCACTGCCAGGTTATACCTCATACCATGCCTGTCATCCCCTACACATGCAACACACACGGACAGGGGAGTGGTATCCCAAGGCACCACAGATACACACACCTCCAGGTTGTTGGCACAGCACAAAGCATCAGGGCCTATTCATGTGCAGCTAACAGTGTGTCGGACTGCCTTCTGGTTCATAGCCTGGCACACACAACCCTCCCATACACAGGAAACCCACCTATCCTCCATAACAACACTGGCAATATGACAGTCTCAAGAACTGTCTTTATATGGCTGGACTGCATCCAGCCAAATATTGTGCGTGAGCATTACTGTAGCTACAACACACTAGTTGAAAGGTTCCCAGCATGTGGTCACTGAATTGCAGTGGAATAACATGTTACCACTCCCACAACAGGTGAGAACATGCAGCACCTGTACATCAACTACATGTAGACTATATGGCCCAGACCAGATGTGTATCCCCTGCTGTACGTATTTTACCATATACACCCACACTGTATAAACACATACCGCGTGCGGCCCCTGCACAGTAAGACACAGTCATATTGTTATGCATTGCAAACACCATTTATCCACTCGAGACACATGTCAGACATGGTAACTACTGCAAGTCACAGGTATTTATGTGTATGTGTCACACACATACATCATGTGTGCATTGCCATTGCTGGTTTAGGCAATGGCATGCATTGTTATGCACAAAGACCCACACAAGGTCATAATGTGTGACACAACCACACATGGCAGTTGTGGGTTTCCAAAACATACCTGTCTGTACTCTGACAATGGTAATAGACCCAGTAGCGGAGCGCACTATTGGCATTACTGGCCAACTAGCCCTGCTTGGCTGTGCTGATAGTGTGGTGACATCCCCTGTGTTTACTGGGGGAATATGCAGCATCTGGTGTATTGTAGTATTTGCCAAAAGGATCTGCTCTCTCACACTTGCAATTACACACACCCTACTACCACCACACACACACACTTGCAGGATTCATACCCCTACCTCACTATGTCACGACACGTGAGAGAGATGCATTAGCGAAGCGCACTATTCGGATTACTAGGAGGTTCCTCTTCTCCGGCTGTTCTTATAGGGTGCTGACATCATCAGTGTTTGGAAAGGGTAATGTGCATCATGCAGTGTGATCTCCTGATTGCAAAAAAGCACATGTCTTGCACACACACAAACTCCCCACATCCAAACACACACACACACACTTGCCATTTGTAGGTTTTAAACTCCTACCTAACTATGTTATGACACTTGAGAGAGATGCATTAGCAGAGTGCGCTATCTGAATTACTGGGAGGTGTCCCTTCACCAGCTGTATGTATAGGGTGCTGAAATCATCAGTGCTTGGAAAGGGTAATGTGCATCATGTAGTGTGATCTCCTGATTGCAAAAATGCACATGTCTTTCATACAGAATTACACACACACAAACCCCCCACATCCAAACACACACACCATTTGCAGGTTTCAAACTCCTACCTAACTATGTTATGACACTTGAGAAAGACGCATTAGCAGAGTGCGCTATTCGAATTACTGGGAGGTTTCTCTTCTCCTGCTGTACTTATAGGGTGCTGACATCATCCGTGCTTAGCTAGGGGAATGTGCATCCTGTAGAGTGCTTTCACAGTTGCCAAAAGGGACATCTCCCTCACACAGACACTAACCCCCCTCCACACACACTGGGCAGTTGCAGGATTCAAACCCCTACCTAACTAGGTTATGACACTCATGACAGATGCATTAGCAGAGCGCGCTATTCGAATTACTGGGAGGTTTCCCTTCTCCTGCTGTACTTATAGGGTGCTGACATCATCCATGCTTAGATAGGGGAATGTGCATCCTGTAGAGTGCTTTCACAGTTGCCAAAAGGGACATCTCCCTCACACAGACTTGCACACACACTAACCCCCCTTCATACACACTGGGCAGTTGCAGGATTCAAACCCCTACCTAACTATGTTATGACACTCGTGACAAATGCATTAGCAGAGCACGCTATTTGAATTACTGGGAGGTTTCCTTTCTCCTGCTGTACTTATAGGGTGCTGACATCATCCGTGCTTAGATAGGGGAATGTGCATCCTGTAGAGTGCTTTCACAGTTGTCAAAAGGGACATCTCCCTCCCACAGACTTGCACACACACTAACCCCCCTCCACACACACTGGGCAGTTGCAGGATTCAAACCCCTACCTAACTATATTATGTCACTCATGACAGACGCATTAGCAGAGCACGCTATTCAAATCACTGGGAGGTTCCCTTCTCCTGCTGTACTTATAGGGTGCTGACATCATCCGTGCTTAGATAGGGGAATGTGCATCCTGTAGATTACTTTCACAGTTGCCAAAAGGGACATCTCCCTCACACAGACTTGCACACACATCAACCTCGCTCACCCACACACCCACCCACACACACACACACACACACACACACACACACACACACACACACACACACACACACACACACTGAGCATTTGCATGGTTCGAACTCCTACCTACCTATATTATGACACTTGAGGGAGACGCATTAGCAGAGCATGCTAACCGAATTACTGGGCATCTGGTCTGCACCTGCAGTATTTATAGGGTGCTGACATCTTTATTTCTACAGAGGTATGTACATCTAGTACTACCTGTCAGATGGGGGATAGCATATATATGCATTTGCAGCCACCTACGTCAGGGTCAGATATGCACATCGCACTGGCAGGTTATGTTCTACACCATGCTTCGTGACCACAGGACCTGTAACACACAACACAACCAGTCCAGAACACCACTCCCACATCCAGGACACACACTTTGCTTCCCTGGGAACAGTGCCAGGATATGCAGGTGTTCACATACACCATTCCAGTTGTTAACATCAGGTACAGGCATATTGTGTGTGAGAACTACTCAGGCCTCTACCACTTTACCCTACAGCCACTACAATTTGTGGGTCCATGTGCTATGGCAGAACCACACACCACAGCCACATGGGGGAATACATATTGCACCTGTCCATCTGCAACATGGGTACTCACTGTTCCACACCAGAGGTAGACCACCATTGTTGATATCTGACCATACCCACCTTTTCCTGGACATCCATATACCATCCCCACCCCCAGGCAAGGTTGTCACTGCAAACAAACTGTATTTAGCACAAGCAGACTCTACACTTGTGAAGACTGGGGTGGGCGACTTCAAAGGACCCATGCTGGGGGACTATACTGGCCACTCTGCATAATCCTTGACAATTGCATTCTATGAGCATGTGTAGGGTTTGCATTGATCATGCTATCCCACATATACCCATGACTGCTCCACAACAGGACACCTGTCAGGTGTACACTAGCCATATATGAGCCGTCCAACAGACAGAGTGAGCTAATACATTGCAGAGCTGTAGCCCACAGAGGGGAGGACATCTGTGAACAGTACCGGCATGACACTTCATTCCCACATAATCATCACAACACAGTGTTGACAGTGGAATTGTCCAGACAATGCAGATAGGGCTCCCCTCAGTCTATTATTGACGGCCACTTACTGTTAGAGGTCCTCAGCAACCCTCTTCCAGCATACACCAACAAAATGGCTGTGGCTTAGCACATTCAAACCCTGGGATCTCCACTGTGCCCCTGCTTGACAGAGGCACAGCTCACTAGCCTCACACATTGCCTTATGTGACCTACTTTACAGTGGCACAGTAGCCTACTGTACTGGGGATGCAGATGCCAAGCACACTCTGGCTAAGCTGTCATTCCCTAGGACAACAAGCCTAGTATTGACCTCTGCACCCATATGTTCAATTGGCAGATGCACAATATTTGTTGTGCTGTTATACTGTTTGCAGGTCTTTATTGCCATAGCATTCCCTGTTCCTATGAACAACTTGTGTATCTGTGGAAGATGTTTGAATATGAGGGCGATCCACTATATCACTTATGTCTCTGTAGTCATTTACTGTGTGCACTGGGCAGATTGCTGTGTTATGGTTGGTTCCTGGAATGACACGTACAAATACCAGATATGTGTGGCCAACTGCTAAACGGAGATATGACCTACGTGTGTGAGCATGTCCAGTTCAGCCTTTCCATGGCATGTTGTCTGACATGCCTCATTTATCCAAGTGTGCGAGCATGCCCAGTGTGAGCTTTCCATATGTTGAACTCTGAAGTCCACCACATATTTGGGTGTGTGTGAACTTCAACAATATCTCACGTTTATGGTTGTGTGTTGGGTGTCATGTTGTGTGCTAACTGGCCAACTGCTTCGTGTCTGCCACAACAGGGATTATAATGTGCCTGCAGGGATTGCATGGGATACTTTGCATACAGTTGTCAACATCCTTTCATAATGACCTAACACTGTAGTACCGTATAGTGTACTGGTTCAGTACTTTCACTGTGGTGGACAGTATCCTGGGCTTTAGTCCTATCACTGCTTGACATCTTCATAGTGAGCACAACAGACTGTGTAGGGGCCAGTTGTGCACATATGACCATGTTGCATTATGTTCAGATATGGACTACCTACACCAGGCTTGTCCAACATTGGTAGTGTATTCCACAACATAGGTGGACATTGGCAGACACTAGCGATGTTCCCTAAGCCATTTCTGATGCTAGTCACAGGGTGTGTTTGTCCTTCGACACACATTATAACTGGAGTTTGCCATGACATATGTCATGGTTAGTATACTGTGCCTCCGTCTACCTCTGACATAACAGTGATACCCAGGGTTAACCTACCATCTCCCATCCACTCATCGGGATTACTCTTGAGGGGTGTCAATTGGTGACTCTCTGGCTAACCTGTACTGGGAGTTTACTCAAGAGTGGGGGTGCCTTCTGTGTTATGGATCACTCTGTACAGCTTGTCCTATGTATGTCAGTGCTGGGGTTCAGGTCTCTCATGTGCATAGCTCACTGCCATTCAGATTGTACAAGGTGCAGCATGTTCATTGATTCCAGCTTGGACATGGCTTCATACATCAGGCACAGCTTGCCTCTGGCTGGGCAGTATGGCAGTGTGTGGAGCTGCAGTTTGTTTACTCAGGCAACACATGGCATCTGTTCATGCTCTTTGCTACTCCTGGTGGGGTACTGTTGTGGACTTTACAGCTGATGGAGGTGTCTGCTGAGGTATATCCCTCAGGGGCTATTGTAGTCAATTGTGACACTGATGAAGGATGACTGCAGAGCCACAGTGACCTCCCCTTATCTACATCTGACAACCTTCATGATTGGGTGGGTATATGGTATGTTTCTGTGAACACTACAGCCACATGTTTGTCCAGTGCAGGATATCTATCACCTTGTGTCCCCAGGTCTCTCATTACATGTTAGGTACGTAATGGGTTAACACCTGTGTGGTAATTTGTGGGCACTTACTGTGTATCCATGGTGGTTGTCTATACACAGTTCTGCAATTAGCTTGCTGACATGGCTATGGCTCCAGTTGTCTGTTTCTAGGTGGCCCTTTTGTGGGTTGCTTGTGTCAGCTGAGGGTCGGATATGGTGGGCTGTTTGTACTCCTCTGCATACATGTTCAGTCACAGTCCTTCCATGTTGGCCTGTACCTATGGGACATATATACGGAACGGGGGGGTCCCAGGACCAAGCCTTGTGGGATGCCACTCATATCTGCTTTGTAGTCTGACATGGATGCAGCATGTCTGACCATGTCAGTTCTGTCCTTGGTCTGGTTTGCAACCCCTCTACTGACATAGGGATATATATTTAAGCTGGTGAACATATCCATACTGAACTCGTAGGGTATTGTCTGGAAGCATACGCACGGTCCAGCTACGCTGTGTGGACCACATTGCCCTCATCAATTACCTTAATGACTGTTTCAAATGGGTCAAACAAGTTTAGGGGCAGGATCTGCAGTTATGACAGCCACATTGTGTAGTGTCCGGTATCAGTAGGTCCACGATAGCTTTATGTCTGTGGTACATACTGATCCTTTCCATAGCTGTGCAGACCAAGTTTGTCAAGATCCTGGGGTGGTAGTTTGCAGTATCCATTCAGGCAACACCTTTGTTGTGAAGGACCACTGTTGTTGTACACTGCTCTTTGGGTACATATCCTGTGGTGAGGCTGACATTGGGCAGTAGTGTGATTTGGCATTCCATTATTCTTGGAGTCCATGTTGGCCTCAGCCCAGGACACCATCACATACCTTTGCTGCTGTGTGTTTTGCTTGCAGATGATGGCTGTTACCTCAGCATCTGCAATGTCAGGGGACCAGCAGTCTGCTGGGATAGATATTTTGCATTCTGGGGGGGGCGGGGGTTTGCACTGCACCTGTCAGGTTGTATGTTGGCAATATGTGTGTGTGTTTGGTATGTTGTTTGTAATATCTGTGTGATTCGGAGCACATCTGTGGATTCCCAACATGGTTCCTACCATCAGTTAAGTAAGCCTTGTGATTATCCTTAGTGTCCCTGTACAATTTGTATCTTCATAGGTTCATGAGTTCATACTAGGCTATCCACCCTAGGGCATTAGCAAGCCAAGCCAGAGTGTGTGTCTTTCGCCACCCCTTGCTATGTGACTATTATGGCCATTTATGATTTTCTTTACTGTGCCTCTGTCTGGACGTGACACAGTGAAGACCCCCAGTGTACATGTACAATCATCCATCCACTTGGCAATATTCCTGTTGAGGGGTGTCAGTGAGGGGCTCTGCCTAACATGGATTGGGATCCTGTTTCTGGGTGTGGGGAGCCTCTGGGTTATGTATCTGTCCCTCCAGCACATCCTATTTCATTATGTGTTGAGGCTGACATCTGTCACTCTCACAGCTCCAATGGCTTTGATTTCCTGTGGTGGAGCATGTGCATTACTCCTGTGTTAGACATGGCCTTGTACAACAGACACACAATGCCTCTGTGTAGGCAGTCTGTGACTGCATTCAGCTGGGGTGTCTACAGCCAGGCAGCATATGACATATATTTGACACCCTTTATCCTCTTGGTGGGGTACCTTTGAGGTCTTCCGAACCGCTGCAGGTGTCAGGTATGGTACATCCCATATGAGTCATTGTACTAGATTATGGGTCTGATAAGGGAACAGTACAGAGGCACAGTGACCTCTGTTGATGTAGATGTGAATCCTTTCATGATACGGTGTCCAATATCGACAGTCTTCCTAGCCACATTGGCATTGTGAGTGTCACATGACAGGTTACTGTCGACTTGTGTCCCTAGGTCCCTGATTACTCCTTGCATACATAATGGTTTACCACCTATGTGGTAATTTGTGAGTACCTTGTCTGGTATTTGGTGGGACATTCATACTGTTCAGTGTCTTCAGGATGTCTGGGTGGGGTTCTTGTGTGTGAGAGTGTGGTCTGTCGCATGCTACAGACTGTACAGCAGTTTTGACTACACTTAGGTGCACATGGGTGGTCTCCGCTGCTTCGTGCATTGTCAGTTACCTGGCCGTATGGGTGTCTGTGCTGCATATTGATACTCCCCCTCCTTTGATGTTTTGGTCCAGGTGTTGGGGCCATAACGCATGATATGTGGTATAACCTGGTAGTGCTGGTGTGCTATCAGTAGGCTTGCAGCAGGCTTCTGTCACTGCACAGACATCGATGTTCTCCATACTGGGAAGTGCCTCAGGGGCATGCATATTGCAGTTTACACATCTGGCATTGGTCAACATTACCCTTATGTTTCTTACCACTTATGTTTTCTAGGGTGGTGGGTTAGTCTTTTTGGCCTTGCCTACGTACAGCTCTATGGAGGTGGCAAAGGCCTTATCCAGTATCCAGATGCCCAGGGGTAACAGGTGCAAGCCATCCCTGGAACAGCAGCATGGCTTGTCATGCATGACATCTCAAGCAGACAGACATTAGACCCTCTTGGACTGACAGCTGCAACTGTGCCACCTGTTAAAGCTGATCATTCTGTGTTTGTACTGTGGCATCATTCTTGGTGAGGGTTGGATGCTGCAAATGGTCAGTGTCATACCGGCCTGGGGTACATACTCAGAGAGCTCATCCATGTCTCTTTTCATGTAGTCCAGGGAGGTACATCTCAGGTCATTCACACCAGCATGGACAATGAGTGCATCATATTTCTGCTTACTTTGGGGTGACCTGCGTACTTGTGTTATGTGGCATATTGTGGCAGCCTACAGGCAGCTTACTGTACCCTTTCCCTTGTTCAGTCTGTTGAGTGGGACAGCAGTGTGTCTGCCTATAGAGACACCTATTACAACTGTATCAGGCATGTTGTTTCTCCTTCTGGCCTGTGACTGTTTGGCACACCAGCTTTGTGTACTATGTGTTGCATGTGCTATGTTTGGAGGTTGTGGTTGCTTGGGATCTGCTTTGGAGGCTTCTGTTGGTGTGTTGTGTTTGCAATTAGGGCCTCTGGGAATGTTTTTCTGTGTTTATGTATTTGGTTTACAGTTGTGATAGGTCTATGTGGGGCTGGGTTTGTGGTGTATGTGGTTACCTTCTCCTCCTGACTAGTTTTGACAGTACTGAGTTGGGGGAGCTCAGCCTCCGGTTTGGATACATGGTTGCATCTCTCACATATATTTGTATTTATTGGGGGGGGGTTGTGGGTTGTCTGTGTACTTGGACCAGGTGTCACATTGCCTCTGGATTCACAGATTCTACTTGTTGTGGCTGGCCTTAGTGGATTGTATGTGTGGACATATTTTATTGCCATACTACTGATCAGTGATTACTTCCCTTTTTATGTTTGCTCTATCATGTAGTAGCTTCCTCATTCTCTTGCATGGTTTGGTAATGGCTGGAGTCCAGCATGCCAGATGCCTGCGTGTATGGCATTGTGTCTTGTTGTTATTTGTGATTGCATACTCCAAGCATTCCTGGCTGTGTTCATGGAATGCCTGTATAACATGTTCTGTGGTGTGTCCCATATTCTGCACTTGCACAGGGCCTTTCGTGGATTCCACATCGGTTTGGAGGGGTACAACCTATGCTTTACACATGTTTTTCACTGTGGTTTTCTGGCCAGGGACTGTGGTCTGGATGTGTACATCCAGTGTGATTACTCTATGGTCTGGTCTTACCAATGAGGGATACACTTCTCATCTTGCCATCCAGTACACATGTTGCTGATTATCACATCCAGTATGCTTACCCCTCTTGTGGGAGTGGTACGTTGTTCCTGGGCATTTTGGTTTATGGATTCTGGGAACTTTTCTCCTACTGTGTTGGTGCTAGTATAATGCTCCCAGTGTATGTCTGGGTATTTTCAGTCAAGCAATATAATGTGGTTTGGGGGGCTTGATATATTCATGTATTCCAACATAGGCCAGGTGCAGTTCATGGTATTAGGACAGTAGTCTGCAGCAGGCTATATACTGGGAGGCGGTTTTAGCCGTTGGTATTTGACCATGGCTAATCCATGCTGCTTCTTGTTGTGGTACCAACATGGGGGTGTGGTTATCCTTGACATTTATTGCTAGTCTCCCTCCTTTTGTAGCTTGTTCCATGTTTTGCGGCTGTACAGCACAGTATGAGGTGTAACCTGGTAGTGTTAGGGTGCTGATGTGAGCCTTGACCCAGTTTTCTATTACAGGACTGATATCAACATTCTCCATACGGTGCGCGTTTACACTGCACACATCTTGCTGTTTAGACTTCTGGCATTGGGTTGCATTACATCTAGGTTCCTATCCCCTGTGGTACCTATGAAGGTGGGTTTGTGTTTTGAGACTTACCTATTCAGGGCATGCTGTGGGTAGTGACAGCCTTTGCCAGTATCCATGGGGCCTGGACTGATAGGTGCACGCCACCCCTAGCAGGTGGTGCATCATGTCATGCTCTGCATGTCTTCCCAGGCTGAAACACACTGGCTCCCCTTTGACTAACTGCATTACTTCAGCCAGTTATTGCAATTGATCATCCCATCGTCATTTTGTGGCTTCATGCTTGGTGAGGGTGGATGTTAGTCAGGTTCCTCAGGTGTGCATATAGTACATGGTGTTACATTACTTAACACATGGCATTCATGCCTCAGGTGGTGCTGCAGGGCTGCCTCTGTCGGATGCATATTACACTCCCTGTACATGTTTGTGAGCAGGTCATGTCATTTTAGGCATCCCTGTTATTATTTGAGTGAGTCAGGGGGGTATCATTCCCAGGGTTCCTACTGAGCCAGTGTATGTGCTATGCGTTGCCTCTTTGCCAAGGCCAGGGCATACTGGGCACGCCTCCTTCTGCCTACTGGAGCAGGCTCAGGTTGTTCCTCCTCCGAGTCATGCTCTGCCTGTGATGGCTTTGGCAATGGTGGGGGGCTGTTTGGCCCAGCCCTATGCTGGTCCTGCTGCAGCTGTTTTCGCAAGATCATATTATGTAGCATAGCACATACCATGACAATTTGGGTACATGTAGTTGGTGTGTATTGCAAGGCTCCACCAGATGTGTCCAGACACTGGAACCATGACTTGAGCAGCCCAAACACACACTCTATTACATTACGTGTTTGCGCATGTGCCTCATTATAGCGTTCCTGTTCAGGTGTGTGTGCGTTTCTGATGGGTGTCATCAGCCACAGCTTCAGTGCATAACCTGCATCCCCCACTAGGTGTCCGTGTGGGATGTCCCCATTGGCAAATGTCTGGTACAGCTGTGTCAAATGCCAGATGTGGGAATCATGGTAGCTCCCAGTGCAGCCAGCACACACATTCATTATTATGCCCTGGGCATCACACACGACCTGGCAGTTGATGGAGGGGAAGCCCTTGCGGTTAATGTAGGCCCTACCCTGCTCACCGGCTGGTGCTTTGATGCATATGTGCGTGCAGTCTATTGCACCCACTACCTCAGGGTATTCCGCTATTTGCTGGATGAGACGCATATTGCTGGCCAATACCTCACGGGCATTGAGGAAATATACATGATCACCGACATGTGCTGACATGGCATCCAGGAACTGGTGCAGTACCCTGGAGGCTGATGCCTGTGATATCCCCATCATATCACCAGTTGGTCTTTGGAAGGTACCTGTTGCTAGTATTTTTAGGCCAACACATACCTTGGTTTCCACTGGGATGGGTTCCCCTCTGTTGGTTCTGTGTGTGAGGCATGGCCTGCACAGCTCAACTATTTGCTGCAGGAGCTCTCTGTCCACTCTATAGCGCTCTACTATCTCCAGCTCATGTAACCCGTGGTAGGTGACCCTGGGCCTGCACACTCTTCTCCGTCTCCTCACTGTGGGTTGTCTGGCACCATCTGCATTGTCACCACCCTCAGCAAGTCGCCTATGTCTCATTATGACAGCTATGGCAGCCCCTAACATTTCTGCTCTGAGTTCAGCTTTTTCAGTTTTCACTTCTAATAGCTTACTCCTGTCTTGCAGTGTCTCTTGAGAGAAACATCCTGCACTGCTGTCTGCAGAGTTTTAAGTGCTGGGCTGGGCTACTATTCTGCCTGTGTAATTGCCTGCTTCTAATTGCTTTCACCTGCTAGCTCCAGCAGTATTCCCTGCTAGCTTCCTACTAATTATGTTGCTTCCTTTTTCCTTTCTGTTTCCTCAGGGGGGAGCAGCGTGCATACCAGCAGAAACACGCTCACAGTGGCTTACACGCGTGCACACATGCTTACACGGTTCAGGATCTGCCTATTCGGGTTAAAACGCGCACACACCAGCGCAAACAGTGTTACAAGTCTGCCAACAGGCTCCTACATGCTCAGTCTGCCCTACACATGCGCACACCAGAGCAAACAGTGTTAAACATCTACCAACACACTCCCACATGCTCAGTCTGCCTTACACGCGTGCACACTGCCCTCCTCGTGCTTCATGGCGCGCACACGTGCGCATGCACGACCAGCAAGAAACTTTGGTGTAAGTAACAGTGTACACCTTCCATTTCTTGACTTTCCCATGCTTATCTTGTGGCACTCCTCTTTCCCTGATCTGTGTCTGTCATCTGTCATGTTACACTGACCTCCAATGAACTGCATTTCTTTCTACCATTCCCCCCTGTGATGTCACCTATCTCCTACTCTATTCCTCCCCCTTATGTATCTCTTACACTACTCAGACTGTGCTCATTTGCTATGTGACTGTGGGATTCAGTATGCTAGCCCTCATTTACATGAGATTGCATACTAATGCTTAGTTACATGTCTTAGACTCAGCTTCCCCCCTTAGCAACCACTACACGGTGACCATGTTGTTTTTGGTCTGCTGGTCCCTGCATTGTCATTCCATGTATTGCATAAAACCCACATTTGTGGGTTTATAACCTTCATTTTTATGTTTTATACAGCGCAGCCCGTTTGCGCGGGGCTGCACTGCGTTTAAACATATATATTTTTTTATAATTTTTGCATCGGGTTACCTTGCCAATGGCCACATATTTGGCCATTGGCATGCTGCCTGACACATATGCACCCTTTATTTAGAGCTGACATGGCTCTGTTGTGATTTTTGCAGAAACGTACTCAGTTGTCAACTGAGTACATTTCTGCAGCTAAAACTTTTAGTTATGTACTCACCATAACTTCAGATGTTTGGGATCCATCTCGCCTACATTCTGACTGATGGGCTCGGAGCCGATCCCTCGGCTCTGACACGGCACGCTTATGCTATAGAGCGAGGCCTCTAATTGGCTGAGCTATCTTTATCCCAGGATGCACCACCACTAATCCCCCAGATCTTGTTTGTCCGCATTCATGCACACATGCACAGCTTGATTATATAACATTGTTAGATGTTTCAAGATGAAACAACAGGATTCGGACCTTCTGATATCCTCTGATCTCCAAGGAAGGGGGAAGGAGGGTGGGTTATTAGGCATGTAGGAGATGGATCCCAAACATCTGAAGTTATGGTGAGTACATAACTAAAAGATGTTATGTGATCCTATCTCGCCTACATTCTGACTGATGGGACAGCGTCCCTAGCACCTAAATCCTGGGTGGCTCATTGGAAACACTCCTGAGCACTGTGGAACCAAATGAAGCTCGTCCTCTAGATGCCACATCTAATTTGTAGTGAGAAATGAAGGTATGCGGGTAAGACCATGTAGCCGCAGCACAAATGTCACTAATAGCAAGCTTAGAATGAAATGCTACCGAAGTAGCCATAGCCCTTGTAAAATGAGCCTTGACAGAGGTGGAAAGCTCCTTGTTAGAAAAAACATAAGCTTGAGTAATACAGTCCCTGATCCATTTGGCAATAGTGACCTTTGTGACCGCGTTGCCCAATTTGTTTTCTGCAAAGGACACAAACAACTGATCTGTATTCCTTGATTGTTTGGTCCTATCCAAATAAAAACGTAACTGCCTGTGGACATCTAGTGTGTGGAAAATAAATTCCGCTTTATTGGAGTATTTTGGGAAAAAAACTGGGAGCTCTAATGACTGTTGCAAGCATAAAGTAGAAGAGACTTTAGGAACAAAAGAAGGATTTGGTCTGAGGGAAACTCTGTCTGTATGAAAAACCAAGTACGGACGTTTTACTGACAAAGCTTGAAGTTCTGAAACCCTTCTGGCTGAAGTAATTGCCACTAGAAAAGCTGTCTTCCATGATAGAAACTTTAAATCACAGGTAGCTGCCGGTTCAAAGGGGGAAGAAGTCAAGGCACGTAATACTATATCGAGATCCCATGGAGGTGCAGGATGAGAAACTGGAGGTCTTAATAGAGCAGCACCTTTCAAGAAGGTCTTACACAACCTGTTGCTCATTAATGGTGGGTCTATGGATTCATGAAAATTAGAAATTGCTGCCAATTGTACTTTGATGGTAGAAACAGAAGAGCCTTGGTTGAAAAGAGAGGTTAGGAACTTGAGTACTTCTGCTACGGGGGTTGAAATGGGGTTCAGGCCCCGGAGTTGAGCCCATATAGCAAATCTTTTCCATTTGCTAGAATAAAGTTTCTTCGTAGCCGACTTGTGGGCTGAAGACAATATGTGCACTACATCTGGGTCTAGTGCATGTCTCCTGACTATGGTTGGAAGAGGAGGAGCCAAGCCGTCAACCTTAATGTGTGTAGGGACTGGTGTAGTAGTCCCGACTGATGAATCAGTAGGTCTGGGACCTGGTCCAGGAACCATGGACCTTCCAGAGCATGTTTCCGAAGATAGGGAAACCAGACTTGACGAGGCCAGTAAGGAGCAATTAAGATCATCTTGCTCCCTAAGAGAAGCCTTCTGAATTACCTTGGGTAGGAGAGGAACTGGAGGAAGGCATAAAGCAGGCCGGTGGGCCAGGCGGACTAATGCGTCCATAGGGCTCTTCCCGGGCCGGGTTAGGGAAAAAATCTTTGCACTTCATTCAGAGGAGTCGCGAAGAGGTCGCAGCACGGAACTCCCCATTCGCTGAAAATCTGTCTTGTAATAGTCATGTTCAGAGACCACTTGTGAGGAGAGAGGATGGTCCTGCTCAACCTGTCGGCTATGACATTGGATTTGCCCAGTATGTGAGTAGCCACTAGGAAGCGTTTGGTTGAGATTGCCCATTCCCAGACCCTCATCGCTTCTCTGCAAAGAGGATAGGATCTGGTCCCTCCCTGCTTGTTCAGGTACCAGACAACTGACATGTTGTCCGAGTGAACAGCAATTACGCCCTGAGGGAGGTAACAGTGAAGGGCTTGAAGGGACAGGAGTACTGCTCTCATTTCTAGGATGTTGATGTGGAGAGAGGTCTCTTCCGGATGCCATTTGCCCTGGACTGACCTGCCCAGGGAATGCCCCCCCCCACCCCATCTGGGAGGCGTCCGCGGTCAAAGTGGCCGGAGGAGGAAGAACAAAGGGTCGCCCCTGATCCAAATTGGAAGACACTAGCCACCAGCGAAGGTCCCGTCTGCAAGATTCTGTGATCCATATTAGATGATTGAGAGGGAGTTCCTGAAAGGACCACTGAGTTGAAAGAAGCCACTGGAGGATTCTCATGTGTAACCTTGCCAAGGGAACTAGCAGAACTGTGGCAGACATCGATCCCAATAGTTGCATGACCATTCTGGCTGGGGCTTTGGACCTGGGGAGTAAGGCTCGAACCTGATTTTGTATGATCTGAATTCTGTCTGCAGGTAGATAGACCCGCATCTGGTTTGAATCTATCTCAGCCCCTATGAATCTTATTCTTTGAGATGGCCGTAACACAGACTTTGGCCAATTGAAGGTGATTCCGAGGGAATTGCCCAGTGATGTTGTGGCTTGCAGGCTCCATAGAAGTAGATGCTTGGAGGTGGCAGTTAGAAGCCAGTCGTCTACGTACGGAAACACCTGGAATCCTAGACTCCTCAAGTGAGCAGTCACTACTGCCAAGCATTTGGTGAACACCCTGGGGGCTGTGGTGAGACCAAAGGGCAGCGCACGGAACTGAAAATGACTGCTTCCTAGGCTGAAGCCCAAGTGTCTCCTGGACGTTTGATGTATTTTGATATGGTAATACGCGTCCTTGAGGTCTATGGAGCACATCCAAACACCTTTCTCCAACAACGGGAGAATGGTTTGTAAAGTAACCATTCGGAACTTGGACTTCTTGACTGAACGGTTTAGGTTGCTTAGGTCCAAAATGGGCCTCAAGTCCCCGGTCTTTTTTGGCACTAAAAAGAATCTTGAGTAAGTCCCTAATCCGATCTCGTCTGCGGGGACCGGTTGGATGGCTCCTTTTTGCAGCAGTTTTGAAATTTCTATGGCTGCGGTATCCCGTTGACTGGGTGGCGGGTCCGGGATTCTTTTGGACTGGGGGGGGGCAACAGAATGGGATGGAGTAACCTCCGGCGATAATTCAAAGCACCCATCAGTCCTGAGTGATCCCTTCCCAGGCCTTTAGGTGCTTCGAAAAACGACCCCCGAATGGCTCCGGAGCAGCACAGTCGGGCAATCCCTCAGGGACTATGAAAGGTTGAAGAGCCATGAAAGGACTCGCGGTCTCCAGTATTGCGAGGGCCTCTGCCGCCTCTGGGACGGCGTCTTCCTGAT
The DNA here is from genome assembly GCF_019279795.1 of Protopterus annectens. NCBI lineage: Eukaryota > Metazoa > Chordata > Ceratodontiformes > Protopteridae > Protopterus > Protopterus annectens. The sequence continues at coordinate 1,786,771,885 of NC_056744.1, read as the reverse complement.
GAATTTCCCCCTCCTCTGCCTCTGGAGGGGGAACCTTCCTGCTGAGAGGGGTAAGACTTCTGCGATCTCCGGAACCACATCTTCCCTCCTCTTTTAGCCTTGGGATAAGGCCGAAAGGGAGTGGAAAATCGTGCCCCTACGGCAGTCAGAGTCTTACCCTCCTGTTCACAGCGGGTAAGTGTGTCTTTCACCTTGGGCCCAAACAGGGAGGACCCATCAAAGGCGTCGAATGAAGACTTGAAGGCCTCCGAAATGACACAGGCGGAGCCAGGCTTGTCTCCGTGAGCAATGCCTGTACCCGCCGCTCTACTCGCCCCCTCGGCCGCATACGAGATGAGCCTCATGGACGAGTTCGAAATGGATGACATTGTAGCCAGCTGAGATCCAACCGTCTGGGCCAGCTCCTCAGGCAGGTTACCTAAGAGGGTATCGGACAGCTCCTTAATCAGATCCCTCTGGAATCTCGTAAAGTGCGTTAGGTAGTTCAGAGACCTCAAGGTAAAGGCCGCTGAACTTAGGGTGCGCTTGCAGTACCGATCCATGCTCCTAGACTCCTTATTAGGAGGATGGACGGACGTAGAAGCCTCTGTTACATCCTGCTGCGTAGCAGATGCCACCACCATAGCATCCACAGTCACACCTTTCGTGAGGAACTCTCTATCTGGGGGTGCTGAAAGAAATTTGTTTGGACGGGCACCGTTCCACAAAGTCGGGTGTTCCCATCCGACAGATCAAATCCAAGAGCTCGTCAGGCGGAGACACCCAGGAGGCGGAAGGCTGAGCCCCGAAGGCCTTCAGGAACACCGACTCATCAGCAGAGGGAGGTTTGGACTGCCAGCCGCCTCGTTGTTTTAGGGCTTCTAGGATGTCTGCAAAGGAGACATCATCCGAGGACGACTTGGGGGACCCTTCTGCATCATCGAGATCGGTGTCAGATGTCAAAGACTCGTCAGGGGAGTCAACGTGCTTCCTCTTGCACGTTTTCTTCCTGGGAGGTTCTTCCGAAGAGGCTTCAGAAGGACCTCCAGGAGGAGAAACCCCAGCGGGGTAACCTGAGGCCCAGGGGCTCCGCTGTCTGCTGACAGGGGAACTGCCAACGACCCAGTCTCCAAATGTAGGGAAGGAGCTGGGGAAACTGTGGAGGTAGCCAATGAAGATTTGGCTAGAGCACTCCTCATAGCCCTGAAGGCGGGACCACCAGAATCCTGGGAAGGTCCCCCCTCCGTGGCCACAACAGTGGACGGTACTCCCGCTGCCGACGCACCAAGAGGGAGACTTGGGACCGAAGGTATCAATCCCGAAGCCTCCCCCCCAGGGCCGAAGGAAGAAGTCCGTGCACTGAACTCCGACCCAGGAGCCGGAGTTGGCGCAAGGGTCGGGCCTGACCCTAACACCTCCACTGGTTCCACCAACACCTGCTCCAACGGTGCTGAAGCTGTTGGAGGAGGAAGTACTGTAAGGGGATGGTCCATCGGCTCCGAAGCCAAATGGGCTGGAGCCGAAACCATCTTTTGGAACACCGGAGACTGGAAAAGTCGAAGGAGTACCCTGTTGATGTCCGAATCAGACATCCTGGAAGATCTCGAGGATACCGATCGGGCCCGAACCGATTTCTCCATCGGCTCCGAAGGGCTCGGGGACCGGCTCCGAAAAGACTCCACAATTATCGGCTCCGAGGAAACCTTCAAGGAAATTTCCCTCGGCGCCGATAAGGACTTCGCCCGAGGGGAAGTGTCTGAGCCGATGAACCTTATCGGCTCCAATATCAGTGGAGCCGATGAGGTGACCGCCTCGATGCTCCAGACCTCGGCTCAAACCAGAGGGTCGGTAGGAGGCATCGAGGCAGACCGTTCGACCTCGGCTCCACAGTCCGTGGAGCCGATGGAGAAGTCTGCTTACCTTTTTTAGCCGTTGGTTCCGACTGACTGGTCGGAGCCGGCGCTTTCCTCTTCTTAGAAGGAGACGGAGAGGAAGATAAAGCCTCCTCGAAAGAAGGCTTGATTAATCCTTTAAGGATTAATTTGTTTTTCCTCTCCTGGAGGACTCGGGAGGAAAACGCATGGCATACACTGCACGATTCCTGGAGATGTTTGGCGCCAAGACAATAGACGCACGAGGAGTGGTCGTCCGTTATGGACATTTTAAACCCACACCTCGTGCACTTTTTAAACCCGGAGGGTTTATGTTCCTTAGACATAGTTGTGCAGAAAAAACAGAACACAACAGTAAACTTTAAACAGTTTTAGGACACAGGTACAATAAGTATGCCCGTACTCAGAATATTATAAACTGAAACAAAAAACTTTTTTTTTTTTTTTTTTTTTTTTTTTTTTACACACACAGCAAAAGAAAAGGGAAGAAAACAAGGAGGGTCAAGACCCTCTAACTCAAACGGGTACTTGACCCACACACAACCACTAAAGTAGTTAGTACAGGGGAAGGCCCCTCTAACTGAAACGGAACCTTCTCTGACAGGAAAAATAAAGCAAAATTCAATAAAACAACAAGAGACACACTCGTACACAAAAAATAGCCGTTAAAACAGCTTTTCGGTTGAAAAGAGAGAACTACTGACAGGAAAAGAGACTATTAATATAGTACTTAGCCCAGCCAATGTTGAGACCACGTCCAAGCTCTGTAAGCGGCAAACGAGATCTGGGGGATTAGTGGTGGTGCATCCTGGGATAAAGATAGCTCAGCCAATTAGAGGCCTCGCTCTATAGCATAAGCGTGCCGAGTCGGAGCCGAGGAATCGGCTCCGAGCCCATCAGTCAGAATGTAGGCGAGATAGGATCACATAACATCGTCTCTTACACGGGCTGGTTTCTGCTTCGTGGATCGCTAATATACCTCATTTGCATACCTTTCGGCTGCAAGTGATGTATTTAGCATATCCACGCCCAGTCCGTGTAAGAAATGTTTCAGCTGGTCTCTTACACAGAGTTTCGGGCTGTTCCTGGATCGCGAGGCTTGCATGGAGTGTTACACGTCTCTTACACTCCGTGCAAGCCTTCTTGAATCCTGCCCGTTATTATTTCAGCCTGCAGGATGGCTACGTCTGCAGCACAAACAGAATTCTGGTATCGGAATAAGTGACTGACTGTGGGAACATAGAAAGCAAAGCCAGAAGACAGTGCTCAATTAGAGTTAAGAAGCAGTTTGGAAAGCTTGTATTTTTTTTAATCTTTGTCAGCCTACTCTCAACAGCTATCTAATTTGCAGCCCTGCTTGAGATGAATCAGTCTTAAATTGTTCTATTTACTCTGATTTTAGCTTTGTTTAATTTGCTGGTTATTATGAGGAGTCCTTGTGGGCATATTGTTTCTTTGTCTCCTGGACTGACCTTTCAATTTTACTGTTAGAAATGCTTTTCACGGTCTTATAGCCTTCCAATAGACACCTTTTTCATTAGTTTGTTTATAGTTCATCTCCAGTTTGAGAAGTATTTTGTAACCTATTAACCACCAACAGCATCCCACATTCTGATTGGTTTTTAGTCCTTCTGCTGCTAGTATTAATAACTTTTTGCATCGGTTTAATACATTTCCCTACTTCATATCAAATCATTTTTTCATCATTTTCTTATACCACACACCCTTTTCATTGCAAAATCTCCTATTTTAAGTTTTCATTTCTTCAAGCTTGTAAAGTTCTTTCTTATATGGGCCTGATTCCAAACATCCAGTGCAGAGAAAGTAGGATGGCAGAGGATGGCTGTTGTCACTGTTATGAACTGTGCAATCCACTCCACCTCTACAGCGATTCACCCATTTCAATACCTTGCAAATCCAAGATATTGAACTGAATTGTTATCCCTGAAACAGGTAATGAAATTCTGTAACATTTTATGTTAAAATTAATCCCATTACCTTTTCCAAGCATACTACAAGTTTCCCAGTGACTTACCAGGGTCTGGCTGAACGTCTTGGGCTCACCAGCACCACCCATACTTTGGACCTTGTATTGTAGACAGGGAGTCTACCTATGAGCAATATCAGGCCTGACCAACAGGGAAAGAAGCATAGCCAAAGGCAGTCCAGCAGAACAGCTCCATCTGTAGGGTGGACTAATACTAACCCAGGACTTCTTAAACTATAGTTTGTGACCTGAATGTTGGGGTTGTGAAAAATTGGTAACAGTAAAAAGTTTCTGGACATGCAACAAGTCCTAGGGTAGCGAACCATCCATAATTCTTCTGGATTGTCTGGAGTTAAGGGACACTGTCCAGAAAATAGAGACTGCCTTTTTTGGGCAGTGTATTGTCTGGAAAAATAAAACCAAATTGTAAATAAAAAATCTGAAAGACATCTGTAAAATTGGAGGGGTTTAGGACCTAGTGGGAGACATCTTTAAAACTGGACGGCTTTAGAAACTCGCGGGAGACTTCTATAAGAAAAGAACAGCAAGTTCCGGAAATGTCTAGCAGACACTAAGGGGTTGAGTGCCCTAATGTAAACATTACATCCCAATTGGGGAGTGGGAGATTTCACGGCCATCCAACAGCAGGACTAACTGAAGCCAGAGCGAGCCGGCCAAAACAGTGAGTGCAGCTGATATAAGCAGCGCTGTGGATGTGTAGCATATAACAGGCTACAACTTGTTAAATACAACCATGGATGCTACAAATTAGTCCACGTGCTTGTTTCAGCTTTTTTGTGCAGATTCCGTTAGGTTACCAAATAGTATTATTTGTTTTTGCTATATCTCCAGTTTTTTTTTTCTGTACAAGCCTGACTGAGTCCTTAAAAATCTGTTCTTGTGTTGGAGATTGCTTGCTGCTTGACCTGTCTTAGTGTTGCATGTGTCTGAAGCACATATTTTCTTGGTCATAACTGAAGAAATGAAGAGACTAATTTGATTACTAATTCAATTCCTTCTCTTTTTAGTTTATTCTTGCTTCAGAAACATAAGTCATAGCTTATTAATTTTTGGCTACATACACAGAGAGCTGGACAAAGCAATTTTTCCATCTTTTTAAGATGTAACAATTTGTGAATATTTCTTCCAAAACACTAATTTGGCCCTTATTAGGTTATTTATTTTTCTTAATAAATCCACTAATAGTTCCAGGATGCGAAAAAAACACCAAAAACCAAGAAACACGCACCCGGTGGCTGTCAGGACTCCACTTTTAATGAAAAAAACAAGCACAATTCAATAAGTTAATTTGCGCTTTTATCAAAGAACAATGACTTCATCAGAACTAAAATCAGCAATTAGAATCGTCATTAAATAGCATAGTATTGCATTTGATTGGCTGAAAAGTTAATAATGGTACATTTTTAAAGAGACAGTAAATAATAAATAAAAAACAAATCTTATTGAAATAAAATACATACTAAAACGTATACCCACAAAGTATATAAAATATGTTGAGAATAAGAAATATTTTTAAAACTTGACTTTGATATATATATATATATATATATATATATATATATATATATATATATATATATATGTATATATATATATATATATATATATATATATATATATATATATATAAATTCTTGATAGGGCAACTATAAATGTGTAGTCAAACAGTATCAAAAATTATAAATAATTATTTTTTAATAATAAGTTTTTAATTTTTTTTAAAAAACAAGGCACAATATTCATACCCCCACTAGTTAATTCTTGAGGCTGGAATAATAGATATTGTAACATTTAAGCCAGGGGGTAAATTGGCAGCAAGCCTGTTTCCACAAAAGTTCCTTCTTACAAAGTTGTTTTTTCCAATCCCCACCCCTGGGCTCTATGTGTACACTGTCCAGGATGCCGAATTTAAAACCATGAAAGTTATTACACTCCAAGGAATGCCTAAACAGTGCATTAGTGGCTTTTTTATTCTTTAATTCATACATGTGCTCATAAATTCTCTGTTATAAAGATCTTTCAGTCATTCCAACATAAAATCCTGGACAGGTATCACATAGTGCTAAATAAACTATCCTTTGAGTATTGCAATTACCATGTCTAAAATTAATATAAGTTTTCATTTTTTCACTCAAACACCACACTAGATTCCCTAAAAATGTAACCATACTGTGGACAACAGCCACAACTTCTAGTACCAATTCCGGTATTGTGATCTCTGTGTGTGATAGGATTTTCTACTAGTTCTTTTAAATTCATCCCTACCTTGGTACTAAAAAAGGCTGATCACCCATAGCGTGGTATATATCCTGATTGGTCCTAAAAATACTCCAATTCCTTTGTAGAATATTTTTACTATCTTTGGTTAGAACACTATGTTGAACTATACAGGCTTAAGTGTAATTAGCAGGTATAGAGAGAGAAACTTTTTTACTCAAATGATCCTGTAATAAGGCCCCTGCCCCTAAAAGTGGTTTGTACTTCTTACCCAACGCATGATAAACCCCACCCAGAATAGACTCAACCATGTCTCTAGGGTACCCCCTTTCAATAAACATATCCCTTAATGTCACAAATTCATTTCTAACATCATCCAAATCAGAGGTCATACGTGCAATACGTATGGCTTGCCTCTTAATAAAGCTTTTCTTTTGTGAAAATGGATGATGACTAGAAAAATGCAAATAGGAGTTACAAAAAGTACTTTTTCGAAACACCCTAGACGTAAAACCATGTGAGGTATGAGAAATTAGGTTATCTAAATAAGATATATCTTTCTCATCATAAGAAAATGTGAATTTTAGAAAGGGAGTAGTGTTATTTAAATATTCCATAAACATGGGGATTTTTTTCCTTTTCCCTTTTAATAAAATAAAGATATCATCCAGGAATCTATTATATAGTAATATATGATTAGCCCACCAAGTGCTGCTAAATATATATTGAAGTTCCCAGCCCAGAAGTACTATATTTGCATATACCGGAGCACAGACTGCTCCCATGGCCACTCCGATAACTTGCTGCTAGTATTGGCCTTCATAATATATATAGTTATTATCCAATATGATAGCCATCAATTCGCATAACTTGATCATGTGTCAGAGTGGAATCAAGAAATAACATTTCTTCAAAATATTCCATACCTTCCTGTCTAGGAATACAGGTGAATAAATCCTTGAGATCTATAGTCAAAAAAACTATATCCGAACTCCAAATGTCCTGACTAAGTTGACCTAAAAATTCTCAAGAGTCCTTTACAAGGTGTGGAACCCCTTACACAATATGTTTGATTTTACTCTCTACAAAAACAGATAAATTGTGAGTCTTGGACCCTCTAGGTGAAACTATGGATCTGAAGGGTGGTGTACACACACACTCTTGTGTACTTTGGGTATACCAAATGTAACAGGGACCTTGGGGTGTAAATTGACCAGCAAATCATAAATGTCTTGGTCAATACGCTGGTCCAGTACAAATTCCTCCAAAAAACTATCTATACGTTGGTAGGCAGTATGTATCTGGTTTATAGATACTTGAAGGTAATTACTTTCATTAAATAATAGTTCCTGCATACTATTGATATAATCATTAGAATTAAATATAACAATGCCCCCTCCCCTGTCTGGGGTCATGATACGGACAGACCTATCTCCCCTGATTTGATTTAACAATGTTTTTTATTTCTGATTTAAATTTGAGAATAATCTTTTGTGACCAGCCCAGAGACAATATAAGTCTTCCTTAACAGCTTTTTCATATCTGTAAATCAATGGGTGTGGGGGTGGGGGGGTGGCTTGTAAATACTATTTTTCTTAATGCCACCCTTGTAGGTTTTCATCTCATCCTTTTTAGAAAAAATACCATGAAAATTAGGTTTCCTGGTGTACAAATGGATGTCTAAAAGCCCATCAGCTATAATAGGGATTGTAGCAGGTACATATTTAAAACCCTTAACAAAAAGGGAAAAATATTTCTCAGTAATAGGTCTATCAGTATAATTATAAATATTAAACCCCTGAAACGTGTGTATAATGTGTTGTTCTTGCACAGTTTGTAGTGGAATCAGTATCTGTTCCTGCCCCTCCCCCTATAGGAATAATCCTTGGGGTGTTGAACCACATGGCTGTATGCATAATTTCTGTTTGTTATTCTTTCCGAAATCAGAAAGAAAAAACATTGTTAAATCAAATCAGGGGAGATAGGTCTGTCCTTATCATGACCCCAGACATTTTTTTTTTTGCTATAGATGTCAAGGATTTATTCACCTGTATTCCCAGACAGGAAGGTATGGAATATTTTGAAGAAATATTATTTCTTGATTCCACTCTGACACATGATCAGGTTACATTAATATGTGAATTGATTTTATGGAAAGGGGAAAAGGAAAATATCCCCATGTTTATAGAATATTTAAACAACACTACTCCCTTTCTAAAATTCACATTTTCTTATGATGAGAAAGATATATCTTATTTAGATACCCTAATTTCTCATACCTCACATGGTTTTAAGTCTAGGATGTTTCGAAAAAGTACTTTTTGTAACTCCTATTTGCATTTTTCTAGTCATCATCCATTTTCACAAAAGAAAAGCATTATTAAGGGGCAAGCCATACGTATTGCACATATGACCTCTGATTTGGATGATGTTAGAAATTAATTTGTGACGTTAAGAGACATGTTTATTGAAAGGGGGTACCCTAGAGACATGGTTGAGTCTATTCTGGACGGGGTTTATCATGAGTTGGGTAAGAAGTACAAACCACTTTTAAGGGCAGGGGCCTTATTACAGGCTCATTTGAGTAAAAAAGTTTCTCCCTCTATACCTGTTAATTACACTTAAGCCTGTATAGTTCAACATAGTGTTCTAACCAAAGATATTAAAAATATTCTACAAAGGAATTGGAGTATTTTTAGGACCAATCAGGATATATACCATGCTGTGGGTGATCAGCATTTTTTTAGTACCAAGGTAGGGATGAATTTAAAAGAACTAGTAGAAAATCCTATCACACACAGAGATCACAATACCGGAATTGGTACTAGGAGTTGTGGCTGTTGTCCACAGTGTGGTTACATTTTTAGGGAATCTAGTGTGGTGTTGCGTGACAAAATGAAAACTTATATTAATTTTAGACACGGCAATTGCAATACTCAAAGGATAGTTTATTTAGCACTATGTGATACCTGTCCAGGATTTTATGTTGGAAAGACTGAAAGATCTTTAAAACAGGGAATTTATGAGCACATGTATGAATTAAAGAATAAAAAAGACACTAATGCACTGTTTGGACACCCCTTGGAGTGTAAGAACTTTCATGGTTTTAAATTCGGCATCCTGGACAGTGTACACATAGAGCCCAGGGGTGGGGATTGGAAAAAACAACTTTGTAAGAAGAAACTTTTGTGACAACTTAGGCTTGCTGCCAATTTCCCCCCTGGCTTAAATGATACTATATTTATTATTCCAGCCCTCAAGGATAGAGTAACAATTAAGTAATTGTTGTAATTGTTGTTAATTAATTCTTTCCAATAGCCAACCACAGCACTAACCCAACACTACCTCCTCCATCTTCCCTCTACTATCACACCTCCTCAACTAACATGTACAAGCATACCTTTCCTTTGCTCACTGCATGCACTCTCCTTGCATATCTTACATCCTACCAAAGCTCCATCATTCCCCCACTCAACCACTACCACTGTACTACTACTCACACCACGACTCATGTCTCACCCATACTCAGCTCCCCTCCCACCAGCTCAAGAACCATCCCTATGCACCCCCCACATATTCTACCAACTATATTACTCAAATGTAAAGCATCCCTACAACTTAACATAGTAACCCTCCCACCATACCTATTACCCACAGAGCACAATCATAAAGTTTCCCTTATAAACAAACACATTCAAAAACTGAGAAAACTAATAATCTCATGCATATCAAAACTAGCCCTAAGTGGAGACATCCACCCCAACCCTGGCCCTACCATCTCCAACCCCAATCCTCATAATCAGACTAGAAATCACAACTTTTCCCATATTACAGCCAATAGAAAGCCAAGTGACTTCCTTCTACTAAGCCTAAATATTAGAAGTATATCCAACAAAGTCCATGAACTCCATGCCACCATAGACTTGTACTCCCCAGATATAGTCATCCTGACAGAAACCTGGCTAAAACCTCACATTACCAGTGAGCAAATACTCCCTACAGGTTACGGCATACTAAGAGTAAACTGGCTAAACAAAAAAGGAGGTGGTGTAGCTATAATATTTAAACAGCATCTAAACATCCAGATCTTAAAATCATCAGCTCCACAAATAGGCAATGAAGAAATAATATATACCAACCTCAGAATTAACCAAAACAAAACCATCAACATAATTGGATGCTACTTCCCACCTGGCCAAAACATCCCTCCACTAGAAAACCTCCTCAGCTGGTCTACCCACCATCTCCCCCAAGAAACTATCATCTTAGGTGATTTCAATATTGACTGGCAATCCTGTTCTGGCAACAATCCAACCCATCATGTACACCTTCATGGCTTCACCCAACTAGTCCAGTCACCAACAAGGATAAATAAAAACTCCAGCAAGCACACTACCCTGGATTGGATACTGGTCAGTAAGAGCCCCCAGTCATATATAACAGGCTGCTTATCAGATAGCCTCAGTGATCACTCCCCAACATTCCTACTCCAAAAATACCTATACCAAGCTAAACCTGTCATCTATCGTCAAATACGTAAAAAAATAAACTTTAACTCACTCACATTCATCTCATCCCTCAAAGAATGTAACTGGCATGCTCTAAAGTACCTCAGTCTAGATGACGCAGTTGAATTTTTTAATACTACCTTCCTGAACATCCTTAATTACCATGCCCCCATAAGATTTTCCAGAACCAAAGCACAACCCTCCCCATGGCTACAGAAAACCACTAAGTCAGAAATGAAAAACAGGGATAAAGCCTGGGAGCACTGGCGCAAAACCAAAACCCCCTCAGCTAGACAGAAATTCCTAGAACTATGCAATAGAGTCAAAAAGCTAATAAAACAGGATAAATTCCAATACTACCAGTCTGCCCTAGACTCCTCACAACACAGCCCCAAACAATTTTGGTCCTCCATAAACTCCATCCTCCACCCAGGTAAAGTCAGTACCCCTCCTCCTAACATCCCTCACTCCTCAGAAAATATTGCTACCTCATTCAACACACACTTCACCCAAACCATACTATCACTAGCTAAATACAACCCCCTCCCCTCCAACCCACACCTTCAACTAGTAATCTCCCCACTGCCTTCTCTTTTTCTCCTGTACCTACCTCCAACATAAAAAAACTCTTAACTAAACTTAAACCCACCAAATTAGCAGCTGATGCTCTGGCCTACCCAGTATCCAGCTTGATTAACCGATCTCTGTCAGAAAGTTACGTTCCCACACTGTGGAAAGTCTCACATATAATTCCCCACCACAAAGGCGGACCCTCTGCAGAACTAACCAATTACCGCCCCATAGCTATTCTCTCTCCACTCTCCAAAATACTAGAGAGATGCATACACTCTCAGGTCTCAGACTACCTCCTTACTAACAACCTCCTTTCCAGTACTCAGCATGGTTTCCGACCAAACCATAGCACCACCACTGCCTTACTCTCCTTTACTAACACTATCCTAGAGCATAAAAACAATGGCCATCTCTCCTCTGCTTCTTTCCTAGACCTATCTAAAGCATTTGACATGGTCCCACACAAACAACTTATCTCTGTCCTCAATAACCTATCCTTCTCACAATCGGTCACCAACTGGTTTCAGAGTTAACTGTCTGACCGCCAACAATCCGTTGTATGGCAGAATGACATATCTCCCCAACTACCTGTCTCCATAGGGGTTCCCCAAGGATCCATCCTTGGACCCCTACTCTTCTCTGTTTACACCAATAATCTAGCCTCTGCCACCAAACATGGCACACTCATCCAATACGCAGATGACTTGACCATCATCTGCTCAGCCCAGTCCCTACCCAAACTGCAAAAAGTCACACAGGAAGCCTTTTCCTCTGTTGAAACATGGTTATCCGATGCCCAATTAATACTCAACCCAAACAAAACTAAACTACTCATCTTCCAACCCACCAAACATACTCAAAACAACTCTCACTTTAACATCACAGCAAAAGACAACACCACTATATACCCAACTGAACACACCAAATTGCTAGGAGTGGAAATAGACAATAAACTAAAATTTGACATTCACTTATCCATGACCATAAAAAAAGTCCACAAAAAACTAGGAGCATTATACAGAAATAAACAATTTCTCACCAAAGCAGCAAAGATTTCAATAGCAAATTCCCACCTTATCTCCACCCTACTTTATGCCTCTCCAATATATACCAACCTAAGGCAATGTGATCTAAACAAGCTAGAGACCTGCTACAACAAAATCGCCAAATTCGCCACAGGGGCATCCTACCGTAGTTACCACTGTCTCTCACTTGCTGAACTGGGCTGGCTTGAACTCCCTCACCTCCTTCAGTGGTATCAACTCTCACTCGCCCACAAACTAGTAAACCATCCACTAACTGTCCCATCCCTCCAGAATCTACTCCAACCCTATCGCACCACCAGACCACTAAGATCCAGCAACAAAAATCACTTGCAGATCACTAAAGCCAATAACTCTGCTGGTGAAGCACTATTCTCTTGCGCCATAGCCAAATTATGGAACTCACTCCCACCCACAATTACCTCCGTACCATCATGCACCCACTTCAAAACTTTACTAAAAGCGCACCTAAAAACATGCTGGCTATGCCCTTGCAACTCCCACTCTAATATCATCCACCCCATCCAACTACTACCTTTCTTTCCACTCCACTAACTACCTTGATTATAGCAAGCTCAGATGCTCATAAGCCTAGTACTTATTATACAGCAGGAACTCCTCATTGTTACATTTGTTAATGCCTGTTATGTACTTCACAGATAAAGATTCTAGTTGTCTACTGATGTACTATGTTCTTCATCTGTAAATATGTTGTAAGTAATTTCTATGTTAAATTGTTAATCGCTATGTAATCCAATGTAACTACTGTCTGTTTATTTTACTGTGGAGCTTTTCTCCCCGGGCCACCGCTGAAAATGGACCCACATCCAGTCGGACACTCCCGGTCAACAAATTTAAATAAATAAATAAAATAAATAAATAAAAATAGTTGGGGTATGAATATTGTGCCTTGCTTTTTAAAAAAATTTTAAAAATTATTATTAAAAAATAATTATTTATAATTTTTGATACTGTTTGACTGCACATTTATAGTTGCCCTATCAAGAATTTATATATATATATATATATATATATATATATATATATATATATATATATATATATATATATATATATATATATATATATATATCAAAGTCAAGTTTTAAAAATATTTCTTATTCTCAACATATTTTATCTACTTTGTGAGTATACATTTTAGTATGTATTTTATTTCAATAAGATTTGTTTTTTATTTATTATTTACTGTCTCTTTAAAAATGTACCATTATTAACTTTTCAGCCAATCAAATGCAATACTATGCTATTTAATGATGATTCTAATTGCTGATTTTAGTTCTGATTAAGTCATTGTTCTTTGATGAAAGCGCTTAACTTATTGAATTGTGCTTGTTTTTTTTCATTAAAAGTGGAGTCCTGACAGCCACTGGGTGCGTGTTCTTGTTTATTTAGTTTTCTTCTGTTTTGGCACAAATTAGGGTAAGCACACCACTTAACTGCCCAAAATTTTTTAGTGTCCCTGATTTTGCCTCGTATTTTCCTTGTCCCCAAAACATTTTTGATGTTTTGTTAAATCACTGAGGATTATATTCAGTCAATAATGACAGACAGAGTTTCCTACCTATTCAACACAAAATGTATGGTAATGCAAAACCTTTTGCTTTATTTATGTCTAAGTGAATCAGAATAATATTTAAAAACTGCCCTGATTTTGCTTCTCTGTCTTCCCATTAGTTTTAGCTTTCTCCAGAACTCTTGTGCAAACTATTTGAGAGGTATGAAGCTAAGAAGATTATAGTACAGCACTTGCTGACTGCATATATCCACAGAGAGCTGGACGAAAGTTGGTTCTTGCACTTATCTTTGTGTTATATAATTATTTGACAGCATGTCTTACCTGTTTTAATAGAAGAAAGGGTTGTGTAAAATCTGCTTTATCTACAATATCTGCAAACATTTGGGTTACTCTTTATTTTTAATAGATGAAATTGGTGTGTACAAGCTATCTCTCTTTTATTTATGTTTTTGGTCACTCTCTCTTTAAAACGATGTTCATAACCTATGTCTGCTATGTGCATGCTTTTAGTCTGACTACTTGAATGACACAGAAAATGAAAAAATTGAATGAAATAAAATGGATTAGAGAATGAAAGAATTAATAAAAGAGAGAAAGAGAATGGGTGAGAAGATAAATATGATGGAGAAAGAAAGTACAGTAGTAAGTGAACAAAAGAATGGAAGAGAAAACAAGAGAATAGATGAGTGGAAAACGGGTCAGAGAATAGATGAGAAAGTGAGATTGCTTGAGTGAGAATGAATGAAAGATGAAGAGGGAGAGTAAGAAAATAAATGAGCAAGAGAGAGAGAGAGAGAGAAAAGGTGAGAAAATGAACACGAGAGAGAGGGGGAGTGATCGAATGAAAGAGCGAGACAGAATGAAACAGAGGAACAGAGAGTGAGAAAATGAATGAGAAAGAATGAGTGAATGAAGGAGAGGAAGAGACTGAGTGAGAGAATGAATGGGAGGAGAAAGGATGAGTGATAGTGAATATGAATGTGAGACAGGAGAGAATGAATGAAAGAGATGATGACAGAAATAGAATGAGAGATCGTACAAGTCTACTACCAAGCCAGGTACTTCAGCAACAGTAGATTTCCTTCCAGCTTTGAATGACTTACACATTGGTTAAGACATTGGGTGCATGAGATTTTATGGTAGCATGTATGGTGTGATTGTGGTTTAGATTTAGATTTTGAAATAAATTTATTTTTGATTTATTATCAGCAAACGTATTATTTGCATACCTATATATCCGGGGTCGTGTAAAATTTTCTCTTGCGAAAATTGGGTCATGAGTGGAAAAAGTTTAAGAAGCCCTGTACTAACTCACCAGGAATTTAAACCTATTGTAATATTACAGCAGTGTGAGACATTCCCCAAGGGAGTTCAGATAGCAGCTCACAGTGCACATAACCATTCAAGAGCAAAGCCCCGGGCCCGCTTAAAAGAAAATTATGCAGTACAGCTCCACCTATATGTGGACTTAGGTATAGTATGCAGTCTGACTTCCAAAAAGGTACCTGGAGAGGTGATAAAATCAGCAAGCAAAAGAGAGTAGTATTGCTGGAATTTAATTCATCAAGTCTTGCTGAGTACCTTCATGAGATGGATCCTGTTTTTACAAAATCTCACCAAGACAACACTGATATATATATATATATATATATATATATATATATATATATATATATATATATATATATATATATATATATATATATATATATATATACTGTATTTTATATAGCATATATCATGGACAGAAATAGGCTAAAACTTAAAAAGGAGTAAAGGAGTGCTGGGTGCACATGTCCCAGGATAAAAGGGTGCATAAGACCCAAGATAAAAAAGTGTCCAATCCTGGTAGGTGCACTGGTGTCAGGATTGGAAAAAATAACAGTGTAGAATCCTCTAGACACGGAAACATTCCTACAATGGGGTTAGGCCACACTCCGGGGGAGGATGGTCCCCCTGCTGCAGAAGAAAGTAGTAGTCCACAAAAAAACACAAAAACTTGCCAAAAAAAGCCATAAATATGATAGAGTGGACCACTGAGCAAAAGAAAAAATTATGCATTGTTACGTTTGTGCAAGAAGCCCAGAATTTCTGGATAGAAGATATACAAAAAAGATTAAGGCAGAAATTAGAAGGAAGGAAAATACTTGCAGAAGAAAAACTATCAAAAACTTCAAATGCAGATTGTGCTCATTAATACAACAGATTCATGAAAAACATTGTCCAGAAAAATAAACATTGGGCTCTTTGAAAGAATGTGTGACTCAGCCAGTGTGAAAATATAAAGGACAAAATCTTGAGATTTTTGAAAGGTATAAAAAGAAACACGGACATGGAAAAGAAGAGAAATCTAATCTGACACAATATTTATGCAAAATAGAAAGGCAAACTAAAAACCCAAACAGCAGAGACCTCCAAGGCATAAACACACTCGACCACAGCACAGCACAAACCACAAGACACATAGCTCACCTACACAGTGTGCCCCTCAACCTAAGCCTCTAAGGCAAAACACTTGCCCAATACACTAATCATAGGTGACTCGATAGTGAGGCACACTGATGTCCCATTCACTAGGTTGAATAAGGAGAAGGTAACAGTCAGCTGTCTATCAGGTGCCAGAATCCACCACATAACACATGCACTCAGGTCACTCCACAACAAGTGCAAGTATGACTCTGTCACTGTCCATGCAGGTGTGAATGACCTGAGAAACACCTCCCTGGACCACATGAAAAGAGACATGGAGGAGCTCTCGGATTATGTGGGCCAGGCAGGTATAGCACTAGCCCTGAGCAGCATCCTACTGTCGCCCAGAATGATACAGCAGTACAAGTAGAAAATTATTGACTTCAAAAATTGGCTAAGTTTCTGGTGTCAGTCTAAGGGGATCCAGTATCTTTCTGCTTGGGATGACATGATTGATAGACATCGATGCTTTGCCACAGATGGTCTGCATCTGTCACCCTTGGGTTTCTGGATACCGGCTAAGGCTCTTGCCACCCCTATAGTGCCTTTTTTTAGACAATGTTCCAAAGACCAAATTACCACTATAACAGCTATAAATAAATGCAATGAGGGTCATGCTGCTTCACGCTACAAGTCTAAATCTCAAGATGCACTTGCTTGAAGCACTCCTCAAAATGAAGAACATCGACATTTGTGCTATAACGGAGACCTGGTTTAAAGCAGCAGAAAGCACCCCTGAGCTACCAGGCTATAACTCATTCCACACCTTTCAGCCTCAGAACATGGACCGAAGATCCAAAGGCAGTGGTGTCTCCATATTCATAAAGGATATGGATACCTCCAGACTAGTAGCCCGGCATAACACATCTGAGATATTTCAGGTACAACTAACATTGGGTAAGATGGCGATTCAGGTTGTAGCCTGCTATAGGTCCCCAACCATGTCCCAAGACTCACACTCCATGTTCCTAAGCACCTTGGAAACTATTAGGGTCCAACCTAACACTCTCATACTAGGTGACTTCAACTACCCCTCCATCAACTGGGAAAACTACTCATGTACCAATACAATGGCCCAACGCTTCCTGGAATTCATCAATTCCAATGCCCTGGACCAGCTCATTCTTACCCCCACTAGAAGAAGCAACATCCTTGACCTGGTTATTACTAACATGGGCAAACATTGCTCTACACCAGTAGTCAATTCCTCCCTGGTTAGATCCGACCACAAACTAATCACCATGGAAATCCACATCACATCCATACCCCCCACAAAGGTAACCACCATGAAAAACTTCTCCAAAGCTGATTTTTGGGCTCCTAAAACAGAGGTGGCTAACTTCACACCACCCATGTCAATGGAAAATAGATGCATGACTGCCAAATCATACACCAATGCACTGTACAAACACATACATGAATGCATGAAACTAGCCATACCCAACAGAACCAAGACACTCTCCTCCAAAGACAGGAAGCCAATCTGGTGGCCCCCTGCCATTAATAAACTCTACAACAGAAGGAAGAAGCTGTTGCAGAAAAAGGTGAAGCCACAAGACTGGAAAAACTCCCTTATTAGCCTCAAGAAAAACTTGAGATCCCTCATCAAAACCTCTAAAGCCAGCTATGAAGGCAGAATTGTGGCAGACACTAAAAACAACCGCAAAGCCTTCTACAGTTATATCAAGAATCTCCACAGCAATACCCAGGTTTGCTCTGAGTTACGGCACAATGGTAGCTCCTATACTAAGCCAACAGATATTGCCAACATGTTGGCCGACAGATTCAATGCCAACTTTACCCCTCTCTCCACCCCTAAAGGACCAATCACAATACCGGAAGAATGACAGGCACCCAGCATTACTGCAGCACAGGTTAAAGTTGCATTGTCCAAGGCCAAGAATACAGCTTCAATGGGGCCCAACAATATCCCTGGATGTGTTCTACATGATCTACAAAGTGAACTGGCACCACATCTGTGTGCCCTATTCAATCACAGCCTCACCTCAGGCTTTGTCCCTACTAAATGGCACACTGCTACAGTCATCCCTCTCCATAAAGGGGGAGCGACTACAGACCCTGAGAATTATTGCCCCATTAGCCTGATGAGTCTGATATGTAATTCTATGGAGCGCATCATCATGGACCTAATTAACAAGTATATACAAAATCCCCAAACTCTAGATCCCATGCAATTTGGTTTTGTGAAAGATAGATCATGTCTGCTCAATCTGGTTGACTTCTTTGAGTCAGTCACCAGAGCTGTGGATGAGGGAAAGGCAGTTCATACAGCCTACCTCGATCTGGCCAAGGCTTTTGATACCATTCCCTACTCAGGAATTATTGATAAACTCACCAAACTAGGCATAAACCCCTATATCACTAGGTGGGTTGCAAATTGGCTCACAGATAAAACCCACAATGTGAAAGTAGTGGACCCCAAGTCAGACTGCCGACCAGTCATGAGTGGAGTCCCACAGGGATCGGTCCTGGGTCCTCTCCTGTTTGGCATCTACTTCTCAGAAGTCCAAGCCAACACAGAGGGACTCTGGCTGACCAAGCTTGCAGACAACTGCAAGCTGGGAGCCATTATTAACTCCCCAAGTGATGCAGACATCCTACAGAAATGCCTCACTGAGACCAATGACTGGTGTCGAAACCATGGCCTTAAACTTAATTCCAAAAAATGTGTCATCATCCCCTTTAGGAAAAACTCAGTTCCCACTAATTATCACATCGATGGAAGCCCACTGAACACTGAAGGCATTATAAGAGATCTGGGGACACAGGTTGACAGCAATCTCTCCTTCGACCACCACATTGCCACAGTGGCCAGAAAGTCCTTCTATGTGGCAAATCTCATTACCAAGTGTTTTGCATCCAGGAAGAAAGAGGTCATCATCTATCTCTACTCTTCTCTCATTAGGCCAATCACTGAGTATAATGCCTCATTTGGCATGTACCTCACTAGACACATGCAAGAGCTGGAAAGGCCACAAAAGTACCTCACAAAGAGAATGCTAGGCCTTAAACACGTCTTACATGCCAGACTCAAAAAACTCCAGCTATTCTCTGTCTCATATCATCTACTAAGAGGTGATCTCTGCTTGACTTACAAAGCCATGTCTGACCCAGCTCTGTTAGAAATGCTACATCTAAAGAAATCCTAATCCCTCCGCACCACACACTCCAGAGACCTCAACCTCACTACCACAATCAACAGAACATGCTGGAGGGACAGGTTCATATCCCAAAGACTGCCCATGCTCTGGAATAGACTTACCATACATGTCAAGCAGAGCACATCACTGTCCCTCTTCAAAAGAAAGCTTGATGAGTGGATGGGAAATAGAAAGTTCATTGTGGGGATCACTCCAGTGGCTCTACTTGATAGAGGCACTGGGAACTAACGTCAGGTGGCACAATGCCAGGGCACTTCTATGGGCTAGGCTTGTAAAGGCTCCAGGGCCATTAGCCTAGTACACACCTATGAGCCTATGAACTTTCTGCAGAATGCCCTCAGGAAACAGAGAACAAAGAATGTGTCCTTAGTTTAGAAGAAAATAATCTAAGGGAAGAGTTGCTTGATTTAATAGAGATGGAAAGACATATTAAGATCAATGAAAGAAATAGATTGCAGAAAGTCAATAAGGCCCAGTGGAAGCAAGGTTAAGAAGGGAGGTGATGATTAGTGATCAGCAGTATGGTTTCATGCCAGGAAAGAGCACTACAGATGCAATGTTTGCTCTGAGAGTGTTGTTGGAGAAATACAGAGAAGGTCAGAAGGAGCTGCATTGTGTCTTTGTAGACTTGGAGAAAGCATATGACAGGGTGCCTAGAGAAGAGTTGTGGTATTGTATGAGGAAGTTGGGAGTGGCAGAGAAGTACGTAAGAGTGGTACAGGATATGTACGAGGGTAGTGTGACAGTGGTGAGGACTGCAGTGGGAGTGACAGATCCGTTTAAGGTGGAGGTGGGATTACATCAAGGATCAGCTCTGAGTTCTTTCTTATTTGCAGTGGTGATGGACAGGTTGACACATGAGATCAGACAGGAGGCCCCGTGGACTATGATGTTTGCAGATGACATTGTGATCTGTAGTGAGAGTAGGAATCAGGTTGAGGAGACTCTGGAGAGGTGGAGATATGCTCTAGAGTGCAGAGGAATGAGGGTCAGCAGGGCTAAGACAGAATATATGTGTGTAAATGAGAGGGAGGGTAGAGGAATGGTGAGGATGCAGGGAGTAGAGTTGGTAAAGGTGGACGAGTTTAAGTACTTGGGATCAACAGTTCAGAGTAATGGTGAATGTGGAAGAGAGGTGAAGAAGAGAGTACAGGCAGGGTGGAATGGGTGGAGAAGAGTGTCAGAAGTGATTTGTGACAGACGGGTATCAGTAAGAGTGAAAGGGAAGGTCTACAAGAGTGTAGTGAGACCAGCTATGTTATATGGGTTGGAGACAGTGGCACTGACAAAAAGGCAGGAGTCAGAGCTGGATGTGGCAGAGTTAAAGATGTTAAGATTTGCAATCGGTGTGACTAGGATGGATAGGATTAGGAATCAGTATATTAGAGGGTCAACTCATGTTGGACAGTTTGGAGACAAAGCAAGAGAGACGAGATTGCATTGGTTTGGACATGTGCTGAGGAGGGATGATGGGTATATTGGGAAAAAGATGCTAAGGTTGGAGCTGCCAGGTAAGAGGAATAGAGGAAGGCCTAAGATAAGGTTTATGGACGTGGTGAGAGAGGACATGCAGGCGGTTGGTATGACAGAGCAAGACGCAGAGGATAGGAAGAAATGGAAAGAGATGATCCGCTGTGGCGACCCCTAACGGGAAAAGCCGAAAGAGAATGATGATTATGCTTGAAGTTTGATAAAACAGATGAACACAGTAATCAAGAGTGTTTACAGAAATGTATGTGATATAACAAGCAAATAGGGTATATTACTGTGCAGCTAAATTAACAACAGATAAAGTCTTATTACAAAAACGTTCATTACTTATTACAAAAACACAGGGCAGTAAGGGAAAGGAAGGGAAGAAAACAAATGCCACCATGGAAGTACTGAATAGAGAAAACAATAAATAAGTAAGACAAGAATAACTGTTAGAAGAGTACAGAAGGGGGAACAGATCAACAAAAATACTTCATAGGTTCATACTAGGCTATCTGCCCTAGGGCATTTATAAGCCTAGCCAGAGTGTGTTTGGCTTTCGCCACCCATTTGAAATTAATTTTGCTATGCCCTTTTTCAAGGTTAGTATACTGTGCCTCTGTCTAACAGTGACACAGAAGTGATACCCAGGGTAAACCTACGATCTCCCATCCACTCATCAAGATTCCTCTTGAAGAGAGTCAATGAGGGACTCTGCCTAACCTGGACTGGGATTTTATTCCAGAGTGAAGGGAGCCTCTGGGTTATGAATCTGTCCCTCCAGCATGTCCTATTTATTTCAGTGCTGAGGTTCAAGTCTCTCGAGCGCGTAGCTGGATGGGATTTGGATTTTCTGAGGTGCAGCATGTCCATTAATTCTGGGTTGGACATGGCTTTATACATCAGGCACAGATCGCCTCTGAGCAGGCGGTATGCCACTGAGTAGAGCTGGAGTTTCTTTAACCGGGCAGCATATGGCATCTGTTTGAACCCTTTGATCCTCTTGATGAGGTACTTTTGGGGTCTTTCCAGTTGCTGCAGATGTCTGGTAAGGTACATCCCAAAAGGGGCATTGTACTCAATTATGGGCCTGATGAGGGATGAGTAAAGAGGCACGATGACCTCCCCTGATCTAGATGTGAATCCCTTCATGATTAGGTGGGCTATATAAAATGTTTTTCTAACCACTTTGGCCACGTGGTTGTCAAATGAGAGATTGCTATCAACTTGGGTCCCCAGGTCCCTAATTACTTCTTCTGTACTTAATGGATTACCACCTATGTGGTAATTTGTGGGCACTTTGTTTTCACCAAAGGGGATGACTACACACTTTTTGGCATTTAGCTTGAGGCCATGGCTCTGGCACCAGTTGTCTGTTTCTATGAGGCCCTTTTGGAGGATGCTTGTGTCGGCTGGAGAGTCGATTATGGTGCCCAGTTTGCAGTCATCTGCGAACTTGGTCAGCCACAGTCCTTCCGTGTTGGCCTGTACCTCCGAGAAATATATACCGAACAAGAGCGGTCCAAGGACTGAGCCTTGTGGGACGCCACTTGTAACTGGTTTGGAGTCTGACATGGCTCCATCAATTCGAACCATGTGGGTTCTGTCCTTGAGCCAGTTTGCAACCCATCTAGTAACATAGGGGTTTATATTTAAGCTGGTGAGCTTATTTATAATGCCCAAGTGGGGTATTGTATCGAAGGCATTTGCGAGGACCAGGTACGCTGTGTGGACCACCTTCCCCTCGTCAATGGCCTTGGTGACTGTTTCAAAGAATTCAACCAAGTTTAAGAGGCAGGATCTGCCCTTAACAAAGCCGAACTGGGTAGGATCCAGTGTCTGTAGGTCCCCAATATCTTTATTTATGAGGTCCATGATGATCCTTTCCATAGCTTTGCAGACCAAGCTAGTCAGGCTTATGGGGCGATAGTTTCCAGGGTCCGTTGAGGCGCCACCTTTGTGGAGAGGGACCACTGTTGCTGTACGCCACTCTTTGGGTACATATCCTGTAGTAAGACTGAGATTTAACAGTAGTTTTATGTTTGGGTTTAGCTCTTCTTGGAGTTCATGTAGGATGCAGGCCGGAACACCGTCTGGTCCCATTGATGCTGTGTTTTTTGCTTTGGAGAGGGCGACTCTTACTTGAGCATCTGAGATGTCAGGGGGGCAGCACTCTGCTGGGATAGATATTTGCCCTTTTGGTGGGGAGGGGGGGGGATGTTGGCAATGTCTGTGGGTTCTGTGTATTTTTTGTCATTTTGGACTAATTCTGAGCATATCTGGGAATTCCCACCCAGGTTCCTAACATAACTAAAGAAAGCTTTGTGATTATCCTTAGTGTCCTGTGCAATTTTTCTCTCGAAGCTGGCCTTAGACGATTTTATGAGTGCCCGTAGTTTTTTGCTAATACTGATCAGAGATGCCTTCCCTTTTTGGGATTTTGCTCTATCATGTAGTAGCTTCCTCCTTCTATTGTATAGTTTGTTTATGGCTGGGGTCCACCAGACAGGACGTCTGCCTTTGGAGGATTGGGTCTTGGTTTTATTTGGGATTGCATGATCCATGCATTCCTGAAGGTGCTCATAGAATGCGTTCATAAAGGATTCTGCAGTCTGGGCCGTATTTTCCACAGGCCCAGGGGCTTTGAAGGATTCCACCTCAGTTTTGAGGAGTGTGAAATTTGCTTTAGAGAAGTTTTTCACTGTGGTTTTCTGGGCAGGGGGTGGGGTCGGATGTGAATATCCAGTGAGATTAGTTTATGGTCTGAGCTTACTAGTGAGGGATACACTTCTGGTCTGGAGCATAGAGTCCCCATGTTGGTGATGATCAGGTCCAGTATGTTTTCCCCTCTCGTGGGAGTGGTAACAAGTTGTTCCATAGCATTTGAGTTTATAAATTCTAGGAACCTTTGGGCTAGGGTGTTGGAGCTACAGTAATGCTCCCAGTCTATGTTTGGGTAGTTGAAGTCACCCAATATAATAGTGTTTGGAGAGACCTTCATATTTTCCAGTGTTCTCAGGAAGGCCGAGTGGGGTTCCTGGGTTTGGGAGGGTGGTCTGTAGCAGGCTATAAACTGGAAGGCAGTTTTATCCACTGTTAGTTGCACATGGATAGTCTCTGATGCTTCGTGCTGTGCCACCAACCTGGAGGTGTGGGTATCTTTGACGAATATTGATACTCCCCCTCCTTTTGTGGTTCGGTCCAAGTTTTGGAGTCGAAAGGCATGGTATGAGGTATAACCTGGTAGTGCTGGGGTGCTCTCGGGAGCCTTGAACCAGGTTTCTGTTACTGCACAGATATCGATGTTCTCCATGCTAAGGAGAGTTTTGAGTGCGTGCATCTTGAGGTTTAGACTTCTGGCGTTGAGTAGCATTACTCTCAGTTTCTTATCCTTGTTATACCTATGGAGGCGGGTTTGTCTTTTGAGCCTTACCTAAAAAAGGCACTATGGGGGTAGCAAGAGCCTTTGCCAATATCCAAAAGCCCAGGGGTGACAGGTGCAAGCCGTCCCTAGCGAAGCATCATGGCTTGTTGAGCATGTCATCCCAGGCTGACAGGCATTGTATCCCCTTTGAATGACACCAATACTTAAACCAATTGCTGAAATTGATCAGCTTGTCTTCATATTGTGGCATCATTCTTGGTGAGGGTAAGATGCTACTCAAGGTCAGGGTCATACCGGTCTGGGCGACATGCTCAGAGAGCTCCTCTATGTCTCTTTTCATGTAGTCCAGGGAGGTACATCTCAGGTCATTCACACCAGCATGGACAATGACTGAGTCATATTTGTACTTGCCTTGGAGTGACCTGAGTGCTTGTGTTATGTGGCGGATCCTAGTGCCTGACAGGCAGCTCACCGTGACCTTCTCCTTGTTCAGCCTGGTGAGCGGGACGTCAGTGTGCCTGATGATAGAGTCACCTATTACAAGTGTATCAGGTGTGTTGTTTAGCCTTAAGGGCTGTGACTGTTTGGCACACTGGCTTTGTGAGCTATGTGTTGTACGTGTTTTGTTTTGGGGTAGCGGTTGCTTGGGTGTCTGCTTTGGAGGTCTCTGCTGCTTAAGCAGATTTTTATTTACAGCCTCCGAGTATGTTTTTGTGTGTTTATGTGTTTGGTTTGCTGTCGTGGTAGGTCTATGTGAGACTGGAATTGTAGTGAGTGTGGTTTCCTTCTCCTCCTGACTGGTTACGCCAGTATTGAGTTGAGAGAGCTTAGCCTCCAGTTTGGCTACATGGTTGCATCTCTCACATGTGTTGGAATTTGTTGGGAGGAGGAGAGGGTTGTCTGTGTACATGAGGCAGTTGTAACATTGCCTCAAGATTCCCAGATTCACCAGCTGGACCGGAGAGGAGATTGACAACTGACCTTTGGACATGCTAGAATAGTGTTGGGAATTCCTTTATAATTGAAAAAAGGGCCAATGGGGAACAAGGTACTCAAGGGGAGTTTGTGAGGGTGTAGTGCTTTTAATTTTTTAGTGCTGACTTAGTGAGCAAGTGCCAGGTAACTTAAATGCAATGTGCTACAGGTAACTTAAATGCAAAAATGACAAACAGTATCTTTCAAGTGAAACAAGGAAATAAGTACAGTAAGCAATGCAGATATCACTAGGGATCTACAGACGCGCTGAAAAGCCACATTTTAGGTGGAATTAGCATTTCAGGGAAATAACAAGCAAACAAACAACAAGCATACAAACAAAGCTAGATTCAGCAGGCCTGGATCTAGTCTATGCTACAGCAAACAAGGTGTACCAATTTCAGTAAGAAACAGTTCAAATATGCAGGCACTATAAGCCTTTAACCAGAAATTCCCAGCTCAGAAGGGCAGAGTCCAGCCTCTCCTCCCACAAGAGTGCAGACCATGAACCTTCTTAATGTAAAATAACTGGCCTAAAGCCCAAGTGCTTAAACCAGAACTAATACACTTTTAGAATAACAGACACTGAGCCCTCAATCAGCAGTTCCCAACTTAGAAGGATGTAAGCTACCTGTCCTGCCACCACAGTGCAGGCTACAAACCTTCCTAATGTAAAACAACTGGTCTGAAGCCCAAGTGCTTAATCCAAAAGACTTAGAATGATAGCTACACTTTAATCAAGTTACTACCAAGCAGTAATAAATACAATTGAATACTTTAAAGAATGCCTGGATTAGTGCTCAAGTTATACAAACAAAGCTAGATTCAGCAGGCCTGGATCTAGTCTATGCTACAGCAAACAAGGTGTACCAATTTCAGTAAGAAACAGTTCAAATATGCAGGCAGTATAAGCCTTTAACCAGAAATTCCCAGCTCAGAAGGGCAGAGTCCAGCCTCTCCTCCCACAAGAGTGCAGACCATGAACCTTCTTAATGTAAAATAACAGGCCTGAAGCCCAAGTGCTTAAACCAGAACTAATACACTTTTAGAATAACAGACACTGAGCCCTCAATCAGCAGTTCCCAACTTAGAAGGATGTAAGCTACCTGTTCTGCCACTACAGTGCAGACCACAAACCTTCTTAATGTAAAACAACTGGTCTGAAGCCCAAGTGCTTAAACTAAAAGGCTTAGAATGAGTTACACCAAGCAGTAATAAATACAATTGAGTACTTTTAAGGTGACACAAAAGCAAAATAAAGTAGGAAGAAACACAAATACAGTAAAAGCAGATACATTTTTTTTAAGTGGAAAGAGAGAAAGGAAAGCGAGAAAGGAGTAGCAGAAACTAAGCTGATTGGCCTTCTCAAATGTTCTCCCTGTACTGGGTAGAATGAGGTAATGACACTAGACTGGGAGGAGGGTCCCAGATCAAATTTACACTAGGGGCGGGCAACTGCAAAGCCACCAACTATAAAAACACTATACCAACAGGCAGTGAGGGTGGGAAGCAAATTGCAGAAATGTTTCTCACAGCTGAAAAGCAGCAGTGAGCCTTTAAATTAAAGTTTGAAACAGCTAAAGGAGCCTCTAGAAAAAAGAGTTTAACTGCAACAAGTTATCAGAAACAAACAACCCAACAGATGCTTAATAAAAGTGGACAATTTCTTAGAAGGATAGATGTGATAAAAGCAATGTATCAGCACAGATCAGGATCTATCATACACTACTGCAAATAATAAACTGAAAATATTGGCTCAGGCAGAAAAATTAGAAGATATGTAGATAAATATAAAGGAAGAATACGAAATAAGTAATTCATTGATAACATAAAAATGTTTTATTGAGAATTGGGAAACAATAAAAAGGAATGGAAATACCGCCAAAAAAAGAAGAAATGGACACATTTTGGAGAAATATCTATAAAAACACTGGAAAATAACAAAAATACAGAATGGATAGAAAAAGTAAAAGAAACACTAAGAAGTTCAAATGTACAAGATATGAAATGGGATGAAATAATGGCCATAGAAACTGAAACAAAATTAAAAAGCTCCTAAATGGAAAGGCCCAGGGCCAGATGCAGTACCCAATTTCTGTCTAAAAGTATTAACATCTTTACATGAAAATTTAGCCCTGAGTAAGAACTATTTATATGAGCATGCCAAAAAGACACCAACCTGGTTAACAACAGGAAAAATGATACTCCTCCTTAAGAATGAACCTGGAGTATATCCTAAAAACTATAGACCAGTAACTTTTCTTCCAGTGATGTGTAAACTATATACTGGAATTGATGCTGATAGAGTTAATACTCATTTAGAAGAAAACTCAATCATGGCAATAGAACAAAAGCGGAATAAAATAAAGTCATATGGAATAAAAGATCATCTGTCATTAAATAAAGTCAAAATGGAGAATTGTAAGAAGGGGAAGAATCTAAGTATGGCATGGATAGACTACAAAAAGCATTTGACAGCATCCTACATTCATGGATAAAAGAGTGCTTACAGATGTACAAGATAGAATCTACATTGATCAATTACATTACAGTGATCATGAAACAGTGGCAAACCACTCTGTAGCTAAGCCATGATAAGGTCCAAATGATCATCCCAGGGATAAAAATGCAAAGGGGGATGTTCCAGGGTGACTCTCTTTGACAGCTTCTCTTTTGCCTTGCCCTTAACCCATTAAGCTGTCTACTTAACAGATTAGATCATGGTTACACTTTGGCTCCCAGACAACAACAAAGTGTAAAGACTTCTCATGTGCATTTTTTCAATGATTCATCAGATGAGGAGCCAAAAGCTTAACTGCATGCGGTCAAAGCTTTCTCAGATGATATGAGTGTCATTTGGTCCTGATAAATATGCAAAAGCAACATTTAAAGCAGGAAGCTGCAGCACCAAGAAAATATAAGTCTGGGACATGAATGTGATATAAACCAACTTGAGCTGCTGGGAGTGTATAACTATTTAGGAACTGATGAAGGATCGACAATTAAATGTGAACAAATATGAACAAAACTTAGTAAGGAATATTTTAGAAGACTAAAATCAATACTGAAAACAGCCTTGACATCTAGAAACAAAGTCCAAGCTATAAACCAAATTGCTTTTCCTTTTCTAACTTACAGTTTTGGGGTGATTGACTGTTCCTAAAAGGTATTGGATCAGCTGGACAGGAAAACAAGAAAAATGCTTCATGTTTATCAAAATGGGGTACCTGTCAAATCTTCGAATGCTCAAAATTTCAAACGTTACATGGTCGAGACCAAACGTTCGAAATTTTGAGTGCTCGAAGATAGACTTTCAACAGCACCGTACGGTGCAGATAGGGAGAATTTCCCTTTTCTGCACTGAAGTACGGTCTCAGAGTTGGTATATTAAAGTAGGGGGGGTGTGGGGGGTACAGGGGGGCCTGCCTACACTGTTAAAGTGTTTTTTTCTGTGTTTTCTTTTTTTTACGTTTGAACATCCAAATGTCGAACATTTGGTCTCGACCATGTAATGTTCGACATTTTGGATGTTCGAACATTTAACATAAACCCTCAAAATGATATATAAAAATCAGTAAATACAAAGATTATATACTCCTTGTTCTGAAGGAAGTATGGGCCTCCTAGAAATTGATTACATGTGTAGACATGCAGTCGTAGGACTGCATACCTATCTGCTGACATCACAAGATACAAACATAATGAAAGTGTTGAAATGTCAATAAATCAAGTCTAAGACGACTTCCTTGCATAGTTTAGCAGAAGTGTATTCGTGTCAAGTAGGAATGGAAACCAAACCACAAGTAGACAAAAATCAGGCAGCAACTGAATGTGCCAAAAAACAAAAGAAAGAATATAAGGTGAAGGATCAGATGAGAAGGAAGAAATGTGGAAAAGGCAAAAATGTATTTGTAAGTACAGAAAACTCCTGGAACAAGCTCATGTTGAACATGATCTAACACAGGAATGCACAGGGAGAACTGAATTTAAACCAAACCATGAAAGATTAATATTAGCGGCCCAGGATAGTGGACTATGTACATGTTGGTTTACAAAGTCCATTGAACATGTGGGAGAAACAGATAAATGCAGAATCTGTAAAACAGAACTGGACATAGTCGCTGACTTGCACATCTTGTTGCTGGGTGTGATACACTAATGGCAGAGGGCCTCAATACTAAAAGGCATAATAATCTGACAAGACTGTTGCACTGAGGATTGTGAAAACACTACAATATTGAAGTAGTTGAGAAGCACTGGAAACATGAGCCATAAGGCATTATACAGAATGATGAAACTAATATCACATGGGAACACCCTTTACCAACAGTTCAAAAAAAACAAATGCGAGAAAACCAGATAGCAGTCCATGAAAAGAAGACAAACGTAGCACTGATCATTAAAATTGCCACACCCAGTGATTACAGTGTTTTATGCACAGAGAAACAAAGTTATAAAATACCAGGATTTGCAGGCAGAAAAGAGGACAATGTGGAAGAAGGATACCCAGACACTTCCAATAGTAGTAGGAGCAGCGAGTTTCATAAAAAAGAATTTTCAGGCTTATTTAGATATGATACTGATACGTGTAATTCCATATGAATTGCAGGAGTCAGTTCTGGGCACATTGCGGGGGTTGCAAAGAGTACTTTTGGCTAACATCAAAGATTGCAACAATGCTAATTTTATGACCTTTAATCGTACTTTGACTTAGGAATGGAGTCCATTCTCATCATAGTACTTCTTCTTTCAGCTTTTCCTGGTTAGGGGTCACCACAGCGGATCAACTGCCTGCTCATGATTGGCAGTTGAGTTGTACAGTGTCAAGTTGCCAGCCCGGCGCCCAATCTTCTACAGAAGGCACACACAAGCACACAGTCACACCTAGGGCCAATTCAGAGTGTCCAATCCACCTACAGCATATTTTTGGGATGTGGGAGGAAACCAGAGCACCTGGAGGAAACCCACATGACCACAGGGAGGACATGCAGACTCCGCACAAAAGGCACCCCAGCTGAGAATCGAACCAGAGAACCTCTCACTGTGAGGTGGAAACGCTAACTGCTGCACCACTGTGGCCGCCCATTTTCACCATGATACTAGAAACTCAAAAGACTTGGTGAAATTATTTTTTACCGAGTTCCATATACTGAAGGAGCTGCAGCTTCACTGATGCTGATCATTGACTTTAATGGGATTCTTCATTTAGTCAGCCTTGTACATTGATGAACTTTCTCATTTAACAACACTGACTACTGTCAGTGTAAGTCTGACTTGTGTTTTGGAATTAGGTGTAGGGCTCTGGCAGTCCCCATTATTTTACACTAAATAAGGGCTGCCAGAGCCCCCTTTTTTAGAACTGAGCATTGAGTACTGCTTGGCATAATGTATTAATCCATGCCCAACGCATTGTGGCATCTGGCTCAACATCTATTTGTATCTTCTATCCTTGTTACTTTCCTTCACTACACCCCATTTCCCCATACCTGGAGTCTTTAGCTCCAGATCATGTCTCAGTCTCTAACAAGAGATGTGAGCCTTGGTCTGATTACGGTCTCATAGGTTCATTGGTTCATGGGTGTATACAAGGCAAATGGTCACTAGGACGCTGATAACCCAAGTCATGGACCTGCAAATGGGACCTGCAAATTTTATTTATATAGGTGGTGATTTACTGACTGCCTATGTCCATCAGAGACACAAGTGCCGGACCAGGGGTCAATTTCTGATTACCCATCCACTGGTCCAAGTTGTGCTTAAATAGGGTTATGGAGGAGTTCTACTTTACATGGATGGGAAGCCTGCTACAGAGAATGGAATTCTCAGAGAAACATAGTCGTTTCTCTAAGCTGTCCAATTTATGCAGCAGTTCTGATGCTGTTTGTTTTGCAGATGTGCAAAAGGTTAATCAAAACAGGTTCCAGGGGAGCCTTTTATGTCATGCAAAGATCAGGTCTCAGAAGTCTGCAAGATACCAAGTAAAGAGTCAGAGCTTTGAGGGAATCAGTGTAGAGCATTGTATTTTCTACCTGTATTCTTTTTTGTAAGAACCCTTTGTTGACATTCCAGTTGCTGCATATGTCTGGTCAGGTACATACTGAGATATATATATATATATATATATATATATATATATATATATATATATATATATATATATATATATTTGTATGCATGAGTGAGGGGGAGCATTTTTGATACAAAATATTCCTAACAGTGCAGTGTTATTTTATTTTCCATGTTTTGCAACTAAGATACAACAGCAAAAAAAAACACATTTTGGGGTTTAAAGGTAGCATTTTCTTTTCAGTGCTACAGAACAGCAGCAATTAAGTAGAAGTTATTTGTTTCTATTTGACTTGTAATGTTGTGACAGGATAACAAATTTGCCTTTCCATTATGGCTATTAACCACAGTATTATCGATAAAAATCAACTCTTATATAAAACGTTATTTGGGTCCATTTCCTGATCAGGTAGTGTGATTCTGCTTTCTGTATTGCAGAGGAATGTTTTCTTTGAGAAAGTAACATTTATGCAAATGCTAATTTAAGAATACAATGCTGTAATAAAATAAAAGTAAAACTTACCTGTGACCTGTTTTCCTTATAAACTCTTGACTACCTCTTCTGTGATGTGCATTATTTAAGCAATAACCCATGGCTGGATGTGGGTAATGCTGGATTTACCCACGGTTGGTGTGGTTTGGTCAGAAGGGTAAAGCCCGAGTGATCAAACAAAGCCAACCGTGGGCAAATCCAGCACTGCTTACACCCAGCCATGGGTTATTGCTATTATACAGTGACATTTATTTTTTCTTAAATAATGTCTTTGCAAAATGCCTCTGTGCTGCCCTTTTCCGGTATCCTGGGGCTTTTTCTGCTGTACTGCGCATGAGTATGGAACTTGTGTTCCTATGCTTACGCACTACATCAGAGCTGTGCAGAGGTAGCGATGGAGAAAGAAAGATCTCTGTTGCTTTTTTTTAAATTTTAATTGAAAAGAAAAAAACTAAAAAAAGAAATCGGGAGACTTTTTACATTCGGGAGATCCGTGACAAACAAAATAAAAGAATAATCAGGTACATTTCTGTAATTTTGCAGAACATATCTGATTATCCTTTTAGTTTTGTCTGTGCCATCTCCCTCATTTGCTTAAAGTCTTCCAGTTTCTTTTTTATTAAAAAAAAAGAAGGAAAAGTAAAAAAAATTATGAGAAATACTAATGGGAAAAAGTCCGGGTGACCGAACCTTTTTCCGTTGGTATATTCTCTGATTTACAACAGGCACATTGGTTGGACTGGCCAATCAGAATGCTCGTTTTTGAACATTAATTGCCAGTCATTGTATAATTATCCTTATTATGTCATTGATTTTACCCAGATGTCTGTAACTTTCAGGGTCATTGTCCCTGGTTCTTTCCTCTGGAAGGTATGGTGTATGGATGTATCTACTTTTCAAGAGCTTTTGCACTTATTTTCCAGGTCTGCAGGTTGAGTGGCCTGCATAACAGGGCTTAACTCTTAGGAATGCATGTCTTGTAATCAGTGCAGTGATGCAACATACTACAACGTCATGGTGTTAAGCACTGGGAATTGCTGAGGAGAGGGGTGTCAGCCACTATTACTTCTGCTGTTAGCTATGGAAAGGTAACCAAGCATTGGGAAGGCAGTGATGAATGAGAGGGTGAGTGTGCATATGTGAACAACATTTTTGCTCAAAAAAATGGAAGGGGAGATAGGCATACATAATACTGTATGTGAGTTTCTGAAAGGACTTGGGTTTGGTGTAACACACCATGCTGAGTATTTCGTCCTGCTCCATGCCCTAATCATAAGTATAGGGTTTCAACAATACCCCTTCTGCATATTCGAATGAGACTGCTGCAGCATTATTCTCAGTTCTCCCTTGCTTTGCTGAAAAACCTCAATGTTGTCCACTGTATAATGGTACCAATGTATAACCCCAAAGCAATGACGTAGCCTATTGGCTTCAACGGACTGTGGCACCAAAATAGAAACCCTTGAATGTGAGACTTGGTATTGATGGCAGTAGCTGGTGGGAAGCCAGATGGCCTGTGAGTTATACTGCACTTTTTTGGAGCTGTGGGGAAAGCTGGGGACTGAGAATGTACTTGGTTGGGACATACGTGAGCCATCTCTGAATTTGTAAAAAATACACTTTATTCCCCTATTATATCAGGGGCCCCACACTCCTGTCCTCTGCATTTGATAAGAAGAATTAAGGTATGACAGTCTTGCTGTCATGCCTGTATTCTCCTATCCGCCCTACAAGTAGCCAGTTGTGCAGGACAACCTTGTGGCTGTGCAGATGCATCTAAGTAGCTCTCGTTCTACAGGAAGGCACCATGCCTGCAATATCAAAGCTCCAGATTGGTAGAAATATGGCATACGACAATTTGACCAGGACTCAACAGGCCCACTGAGTCCCCAGGGTAAGCTGGTGCTGAGTCTGCTGAAGGTGTCTGATTTTACCTCATTATTTATCCATGCCTCATAAAAATGTTTGTTTTTCTAGACAATGATGAAGATTACAGTCAAGCAAGATTGTGACAACTTAGAATTTCACACTTCTTATTCTTCAGAAAATACACAGTGATGTCAAACCTGTTGTTCTATTCCGATTTAAGTTAATTACAATACTAATTAAAATTGTCCTTGATTTTGGATTTTTGTCCTTCCATTATTTTTGGCTACGTCCCTGAAAATGTTGAGAGTTCTTGTGTAGTATACCTTCTCTTATAACGGTGTAGCTAGGCATACTCAGTGTACCCAAATGAGTACATTTATTTCTGAACATCTCTTGGAAACTTCAATACGCAAAAATCACAGAATGTTTATAACTGTGTCAACAAATATTTACAATATAGAGGTACAGTAAGAATGCCTGTGTTAAAGGAATGTTGTTGTGTCTTTCGGCTTATCCCAGTTAGGGGTCGCCACAGCGGAACTCCGGTCCGCTAATGTTTGGTAGTGGATTTTTACGAGCCGAGTTGCCAGCCCTGACGCACAACCTTCAACGAAGCCACGCCCATTCCTCTAAAATAATTTTTTATTGGTATAAAAGTTAACATTTGAAAATAATGTATCCCATCTCTTTATGTCTGGGGGTAGTAACTTTTTGTGGGTTGAGTATATTTTTAAAATGAAAGGTGGGTGATGGGGACAATAACATTAGGTTTGAGTACAAAATGTAAGTTTCTGTCTACACCCTTGATCTTTTAGAATCTCTTTAGGTACCGTGGCACAGCGGGTCTCGCAGCCATTCAGTACCTCGAGCTTGGTAGGTACCAAATGGGGGAACCCTCTCGGTATGGATGGGGAAAGGGCAAGCCAGATGGGAGTGATGAGGACAAGATTGTAAGGCTCTCTGTTCTGCTACTCGGATTGTATTTATTTATTTATCTGATCCATGTTCTGTAAGAGATACAAAATGACAGAATGAACAGGAGACACAAGTGGGAAAGACCACTATATAGCCAGGTAGTGAATAGAAGTGCTAGCCTGTACAAAAAGGAGGACTGGTGTCAGGTTATGCAGTTTCAACCATTACAGTTTAGGTAAACCACTAGATAATTAGCCTGCAGGTTTTAACACGCCTAGCTAGTAACATGACAGTAAGCAAAGGTAAGGCTCAAACCTTGTGCTTTGTGTCTGTAAGGCAAATCCTAACCATAATGCAAACTCTCGGCATAAGAGGAATGCTCTGCGCTTTACTATAAATCATTTGCTATTACCTATGCAACAGCTCTCAACCAATCGGTGATAAATCTCAGCAGAATGAGGGACAATCAGAGACATTTTTTTTAAATATTAGTACTATTAACTTGAGATACTGTCAGAACAAGACAATGTGATTTAGTATTCATTTTTGATGTAAAAGAAAGGTATAACTTCAGTTATTGTCATTATTTAAGTATAATTGACCACCTTTTCAAAGGTCACCACTTTTAGGAGGGATTAAGAGTGACAGGACTATAATTTGAGTCAAAGTCAGGGACATCCCTAAAAATCAGGGACAATTGAGAAGTTATCTACATGCTAATACACCTCCACGCTGCTGTCAATCTCTTATCACCAACTTCAAGGACAAACAACTGTCTTTTGGCTTTTCCCGGTTAGGGGTCGCCACAGCGGAACTCCGATCTGCTAATGATTGGCAGTTGATTTTTACATGCTGGCTTGCCAGGCCTAACGCACAACCTTCAATGAAGGAACGGCCATTCACGCATGTCGACACACAGAAGACGCTCTAACTGAGAATCGAACGGGCAACGTCTAACTGTGAGGCGACAACGCTACCGCAGCACCACCACTGCAGTATCACCAACTTCAAGGACAAATATCAAAAATAATGTTGTTGTTGTCTTTCGGCTTTTCCCGGTTAGGGATTGCCACAGCGGAACTCCGGTCCGCTAATGTTTGGCAGTAGATTTTAATGAACGCCGAGGTGCCAGCTCGACGTTCAACCTTCAACGAAGGCACGCCAAACAAATATCAAAAATTATAAGGGATAATAATGGCTCCCAGATTAGGGATCCTTGAAATGCTGGTATGGTTGATGGTTTTGTATTAGAACATTACCCCCACCAGATGCGCAGTATCAAGGACCGCCCAAACCCGGCCCAGCACTCTCCACATGAAATTATTTTGAAAACTGCTTTGAATAAACTTGGGAAAACTTCACATAAAGGAGCATGGTAAGCTTTGTAATTATTTCAATACAAAGCCTTTTCTCCCTTATTTGCTGGCACCAGGATTTCCAATTTCCATTGATCAAAAGCTTCAATATATTAAATGTTAGACTAAATAATTTGGCATAATTAGAAGTTATGTACTCACCATAACGTTCCATCTGAGTAGGTGTATTCATTTGTCTGCAACCTGTGGGTTATGGATCCGATATCGGATCCGAACCGGCATAGTTTTCCAGCTATGGATCCAAGCTCTCAGCTCCTCCCCTCACCCATAATGCCCTGCTCTACCCTCATGACCTCAGATCGAGTTTGCCAAAGCAACAATACCCTCAAAAGGGTAACACGGAATATGCAGGAAACTGAAAGGCCAGGGGGATAGGAGGGCGGGATGGTTGCAGACAAATGAATACACCTACTCAGATGGAACGTTATGGTGAGTACATAACTTCTAAATCTGAAGTAGGATATTCATTTGTCTGCAACCTGTGGGACAGAGTCCCCAGCTACCTGAATCTTGGGCGGCCATCATGGAAGGATATTCCGGAGCACCGCGGAGCCAAAGGATGCTCTACCCCTAGATGCAAGATCCAACTTATAGTGAGAAATAAATGTATGAGATGAAGCCCACGTGGCTGCTGCACAAATATCATCTAGAGGAATCCTAGCCTTGAAGGCTGCCGAGGTAGAAACTGACCGGGTTGAATGGGCATGAACACCCCCCGGTGCGGGCCTTCCTGACGCTTGATAAGCCAACAAAATGCACTGTGAAATCCAGCGGGACAGAGAAACTTTAGAAATTGGCTTGCCCAAATTGAATTTTGCAAAGGAAATAAACAGCTGGTCGGATTGCCTATGACCAGCTGTCCTGTTGAGATAAAATCTAAGTTGCCTGTGAACATCTAGTGAGTGTAGCTTATATTCACCTTTGTTTTCATACTTAGGGAAGAAAACAGGGAGGTTAATGGATTGATTGATGTTAGCTTCAGAAGCGATTTTAGGAAGGAAGGACGGGTTGGTCCTGAGGGAGACACGGTCCGGATGAAATACCAAGTAAGGAGGTTTAGCTGATAAAGCTTGAAGTTCAGAAACTCTCTTGGCTGATGTAATGGCTACCAAAAAAGCTGTCTTGTAGGACAAGAATTTGAGATCCACCGTAGCCGCGGGCTCGAAAGGGGGAGCGGTCAAGGCCTGTAGGACCAAGGAAAGGTCCCAAGGAGGAACTGCTTGTTTTATAGGGGGCCTGAGAAGGAAAGTACCTTTAAGAAATGTTTTGCACAATTTGGCTG
Organism: Protopterus annectens; assembly: GCF_019279795.1. Lineage (NCBI taxonomy): Eukaryota > Metazoa > Chordata > Ceratodontiformes > Protopteridae > Protopterus > Protopterus annectens. The sequence continues at coordinate 1,786,734,643 of NC_056744.1, read as the reverse complement.
ACATAAGAGGATTAGACTCATGACCAATGTGATAGTGAGAAATTGCCGCCAGTTGAACTTTGACTGTGGAACTGCTGGCACCATCATTAAAAAGAGAGGTTAGAAAATCAAGCACTACAGGGAGAGGAACCGTGAAGGGATTTAGGCCTTGCCGCTCCGCCCAAACAGAGAAACGTTTCCATTTGCTTCGGTAAACCTTTCTAGTGGATGGTTTATGAGCCGCCACCAAAATAGCCTTTACCGGTGAAGAAATACCGAGTCCTTATCAAGAGTGGAACTGGAGCAGCCAAGCGGTCAGCTTCAGGTTGTCCAGGTTCGGAGGAGGAATGCAGGATGGATGGGATATCAGATCCGAATGGGATCTAGAATCCAAGGAGGATTCACCGAGTGAGACCTTAGGAAGGGGAACCAGATCTGTCGAGGCCAGAATGGAGCAATGAGAATCATTCTGCAACCCACCCGAGAGGCTTTCTGAAGAACCTGCAGCATCAGAGGCAAGGGTGGATAGGCATACAGAAGACCGGGTGGCCAAGCATGCACCAGAGCGTCTCTTGGGGTACCTCCGGGAGGAGGTATTAGAGCGAAAAAACTGTCGCACTTGGTGTTTGAGGGAGAAGCAAAAAGATCGCATGAAGGGTTCCCCACCGTGCGAATATGCGTTCGCTACTTGACAATTGAGAGACCACTCGTAAGGGGTCAGAATGGTGCGACTGAGCTTGTCCGCTAGGATGTTGGACCGACCCGGAATGTGCGTTGCTATGAGAAAGCGATTGGTGAAAATTGCCCATTCCCAAACTCTCATGGCCTCTCGACAAAGAGGGTAAGACCTTGTTCCCCCTTGCTTGTTGATGTACCAGACAACAGACATATTGTCCGATTGAATCGCAATTGTTCCCAAGGGAAGAAAGTCCTGAAGTGCTAGCAACGCTAAGAGCACTGCTCTCATCTCTAGAACATTGATATGCAGTAAGGTCTCTGAATCGTTCCACGTGCCTTGGACTGTCCGGCCCGCAAAGTGCCCCCCCCACCCGAGGCGGGAGGCGTCCATGGTCACCGTGGCGAGAGGGGAGAAGCACAAAATGGGCGACCCTCGTGGAGATCCGGGGAGTGGAGCCACCACAAGAGGGACCGCTTGCAAGCCTTGCTGATCGCTATGGGATGATGCATGGGAAGAGCAAGGTATGACCACTGTACTAAGACCCTCTACTGCAGAATGCATATTGAGCCTGGCAAGAGGAAGAAGAGCTATCGGCGAAGCCATGGACCCTAGAGCCCTCAGGACCAACTCCGCTGGAACAGAACATGAATGGAGAATGGCCCGCACCTGGAGCTGCAGATTTAGAACTCTGTCCGCAGTGAGGAAGGCTCGTAAACTCCTTGTGTCTAGTCTGGCCCCTATGAAATCTAAGAGCTGAGTGGGCCAGGTTGGACTTGTTTGTATTTATTGTGATGCCCAGAAATGGAGCAAGATGGAGAAAGGAGTCTGGCCGAGAGAAGTAGATGCCTTGTTGGGGCGGTAAGGAGCCAGTCGTCCAGGTAGGGAAAGACCTGCACCCCTGAAGCGTCAGGTGGGCCGCTACCACTGCTAGTACTTTGGTAACCACCCTGGGGGCTGTGGTGACACCAAAGGGAAGGACCCGCAACTGGTAGTGACTGGCTCCCAGCCGGAAGCGGAGAAACCTCCTGGAGCGCCTGTCCATTAGGATGTGGTAGTACGCGTCCTTGAGATCTATCGAGCACATCCAGTGGCCTTCTCCCAGAAGGGGGAGAATAGATTGTAGAGTGACCATTCGGAATTTTTCTTTGGGGACTGCCAGATTCAAGAGAGAGAGGTCTAGGATTGGTCTTAGTTCCCCGTCTTTTTTGGCACTAAAAAGAATCTGGAGTAGAACCCTGATCCGATCTGGTCTGGGGGAACGGGCTGGATGGCTCTTTTCTCTAGCAGATGGCCAATTTCTGCCAAAGCGGCCTCCCTTTGACCGGGTGGTACGTCTGGGAGGGACTTCATCTTTGGAAGGTGAAGGAAAGGAATGCGATATCCCTGGATATGATTTGGAGAACCCAGCGGTCCGATGTTATGGACTCCCATGCCGCTAGGTGCCCCGAACGTCCCCGACTGCCTCCAGAGTAGAGCAGTCGGGCAACCCCTCAGGGTTGCTGCGCGGGCCGTTCAGAGAAAGGTTCCCTGGACCCGAAGTTTCTGGGAGCCCCTCTGCCTCTAGGGCGGCGTCCTCCCTGTCCTCCTCTGCCACGGAAGGACTGGTTGTCCGGAGCAGGCTGGGACTGCTGCGACTTCCGGAACCACATCTTCTTCTGACCCTTTTGGTTCCTAGAATAGGGCCTCTGGGGTGCAGAGAAGCAGATTCCGACGGCAGACAGCGTCTTCCCGTCCTTCTCGCTCTGGGTCAACGTCGCGAACGGTCTTGCCAAACAGAGCAGAACCATCAAAAGGGGCGTTCGCAAACGACGCCTTGAAGGGCTCAGAAAAATCGCAGTGGCGGAGCCAGGCCTGACGTCTCGTGACCAGTCCTGTCCCCGCAGCTCTAGCGGCGCCCTCCGTAGCATGGGAGAGTAGCCGCATAGAAGTATTTGTGACTGACCTAAGAGTGGCCATTTTGGTGGAGTGCAGAACTCTGTCCTCCTCCGAAATGGACTCAGGGATGCAGCGTGCTCCTTAATAAGGTCTCGCTGCATCCGAATAACATGTGCCAAATAGTTCAGCGCCCTTACCGAGAAGGTCGCCGAACTGAACATCCGCTTCCCCAAGCGGTCCATCATCCGAGACTCCTTGCTCGGTGGGTGGACTGAGGGACTCTCCTGAGCCAGTTCCCTCTTTGTGGCCGCCGCCATCAACATGGCATCTACAGGAGGCCCCTTACTCCAATGGGTCCTGTCGGAAGGCGGGCTAAGGATTCTATCAGGTCTTTTGGGAATTGGCTCCACGGTGTCCGGTTCCTTCCACGCCCTGGTGGTAATAAGGTCCACCAGGGGGTCGGCAGGGGGGGACACCCAAGAGGTAGACGGGCCCGTTTCGAATGCCTCCAAGAACACGGACTCGTCCGAGGAAGACTTGGGGGCAGACCACCCCCCCTAATACGGAGCATTTCCATGATGTCTCCGAAGGAGACATCCTCGGGGGGTGACCGTGGGGAGCCTTCCCCTTCCTCCAAGTCCGTGTCTTCAGTGAGACTCTCAGGGGAGTCAATGTGCCTCCTTTTGCACGTATGCTTGCGAGGAGCCTCCTCTGGGGGGCTGTCAGAGGAGTCCTCGCAAGCAACAATTTGCTCCATGGGAGCAACTTGGGGCACAGAAACGGGCTGTCCCAGGGGCCGGATGGTGGAAGCCTGGCCCAGTGCAGAGGGAGCGCGGGACGGAGCCGAAGCAAGTGCCGGGGGTCCGGAGACCCTCAACAGAGCCCTCTCCACTACATCAAAAGCCGAAGGGGAGCCGACCTCGACCAAAGGATCCGACAATCGGCTCCCCCTCGGATCCGAAGAGTGGATCGGAGCCGGCGCCGAAGCACTCGGATCCGAGGGGACAGTGCGCTCCGACACAGACGGCGCCGAAGGAGCACTGATCCCCCCGGATCCGAAGCTCGGATCCAGGCTCCGAGAGATCGGGTCCGACGCACTCGAGGGCAGGGTCGGATCCGAAGTACCAAGTACTATCGGCTCCGACCTCCCCGGCCCGGCTGCTCGGCTCCAGTTGCTCCGAACCCGGATAGCGGGTCGGAGAAGGAGCAATAGGCTTAAAAAAAGGGTGTTGAGCTCCCCCCCGGAGGGGGGGGAGGCAAGAGCACTCCCATCTGCATCTGGGCCTGGATGAACCTTCTCATCATCCGGTCCAGATCAGCATCGGAAAGGCTATGGGTAGATCTCGACGAGGCTACCGAGGTAGGCCTGGAATGCCTCCTCGATAGCCTCGACGGAGATCGGGTCTCCTCCTCCTCGGGACCCGGTGAGAAGCAAACAGGGGACCGGAGCCGAGAAGGAGGAGACCGAACCGACAACGGAGCCGGGGGAGAAGCCCGCTTAGCTGGCGGGGCCGAAACAGAGGTCTCGGCCCGCCGCTTGTGGTGCTTCTCCCTCCGGTCCTTTCTAGATGCATCCCTCTCCTCTCCAGAAGCGGGAGTTTGAGTCCCCGGAGCAGGAGGGGGTGCCACAGGGGGAACAACTGCAGCCGCAGGAGTCCCCGAAGGAGCGGAGGTCGGAGCCGAGTCCGGCGGTAAAAGACCCGCCAAGACCAGCTTGGACCTCCGCTCCCTCAGTGCCCTGGGGTTGAACCCTGCACAAATGGTACAACCAGATGTGAGGTGTTCAACCCCAAGACACTAATCGGGTGTGGCCATCAGCCGGAGAGAGCTTATGGCCACACTCGGAGCATTTGGAAAATATAGACTTAGGCTGTTCAGCCATAATCTATAAAAACCCAAAGTTACTGAAAAGTAACTTAAACAAAAAAAGAAAGCACACAGGCCTACACACACACTCTACGTACAGCGAGGGGAGGGAATAAAAATTATTACTGTAACTTAAAATACACTTAAAACAGTCTATATAAACGGGAAACCTACTACTTTCACACAAAAATTAATAAAGAAAGAAAAAATTCTCTATTTTTCAACAAGAAAAAGTCTACTTAGCTGAGAGCTATGTATCCACATCTAGTTACCAGCGCGGCAAACAAGATCTGAGGTCATGAGGGTAGAGCAGGGCATTATGGGTGAGGGGAGGAGCTGAGAGCTTGGATCCATAGCTGGAAAACTATGCCGGTTCGGATCCGATATCGGATCCATAACCCACAGGTTGCAGACAAATGAATATCCTACTTCAGATCGTGTAGTTACAAATGGTATACCGACCCAAACAGATTTTTACCTATTACAACAAACACAGAATATGCTGCATTTATGCTAAAGTATCACACTATTACACTGGGAATTACAATTCTTTAAAGGGGAGGGGACGAACACATAAAATGCTACATGTATAGAATCTATTATACAGTCTTAAAATTCCTATTCTGTAAATGTGTGGGGTGCGGGTGGCGACCTTTTTTATTGCATGTATTTATTGTCCCACTGCCTCTGGATATTGATTGTTGCTTTATCTCCAGAAAAAAATGTTTGAAGAAAGGTGGGGGAGTGCAGGGGGGCTTGCCACCTGCAAAAGCAATTACTGCACATTATACTAAAGAAAGGTGGGAGTGCACGGGTTATGGGTATGGACTGCAAAACGGTAAATTGTGGATACTGCGTACATACTGCCCTTCTGACAAGGGACAAAGCAAATCAAACACCCACGACATGCTGTACTTTCGAAGGTGCACTTGTAAATGCAGAACATAATTGACATTCACCATGTCACTGTATAATCTGCATGGCTTGTCACTCAGCCCTGTCAATCATGTAGGCCACGCCCATTCATGCCCGAAAATCGCGGTGGGGTAAATACAAAGCCTGGCTGACTTGTAAAATTGATGCAACAGTGTATCCTGGGTTAACATGCTGCACTTTTCCGCCCCGAACACGTCTCCTGGCCAAGCGCACATGAATATGTATTTGTTCCTTGGAGATATGCCTAAAAAGTGTTCCTGCTGCCAACATTCGATTGAGGCCTATGTCCGTGGGACAGTCAGACCCTAAACCCTTTGTCTGATTGCTAGGTTTTAGTTTGTTTATTATGTTTATTATCCAGGTGACTTAAATATTGAAACACCAAATACAATGCGATTAAACCTATTATTTCCGCGTTCATCTGGTCCCAATTTTGACTGTTGTTAAAGCAGCAACACAGTATTACAATAAGGGGCTTAAAATCGCTATGATGGTTGCACTTTTGTCAGTTTAATTTTTATAAAGAAATGTATAGTTTACATGTTCACATATGTGCGGGGGTGATTAGCAACGGGAAACCAATCCACTGCAGGTAAAGATCTTAATGTCAAGAATAGTGTGCATGTGTGACATCAGACTGGTTGGTTAGAAGGCTATAAACATAAAGTGTCATTAATAGTTAGGTACCGCACTTGTTCTGCTTAAGTAAGGAAACGTGCAAATCAGGATGACAGATTGATTTGTATAGGGAGGGTTTTGTCCGCTCACTTTAAGTTGATATTGCCAGTGTATGAACGTAGTGGTATATATTGAGGGTTTTGTCCGCTCACTTTAAGTTGATATTGCCAGTGTACCTGTAAAACACATTTGATTGTAAATAAACGCACACAGTACAGCATAACGGCAATTTCTTTTCACTTTACTCTTGATAAACACAGCAGAAGTAAAATGTGCTGAAGTGTTTTGGTACAACTTCATACAGTCATCAGCAAACATAACGACTGTTGTTCATTCATAAAAAAAGAGTCTAAGCTGTTACACTTAGCAGATTATTAGGTATTCTGTTTTGGCAGCTCTGTGGCCAGCTGAGACAGTGCAGGGGGAAGGGGAATACCTCTAACTGGTGTTTTTGCAAAGTGAGAAGTTAGGAGACAGTATACCATCTCTCAGCCCTCTACTCATAAGGGAGCCATATAGGGGTTAAATGGCTGTACTGGAAAAACCTAAATGTTGTCAGTCAACAGAATTAAAGCCTTATGAAAGTCGACTAGTACTGCTGGTTCTGGGACATTATGGGTATAGTGGTCTGTGATCCTCTGATCATGTACAAACCCTGCCTATAACTGTGCCTTTCACTGAGAGTATGTGACGCGCTACTTTGATGCATTCGTGGGCACCTGACAATCATGTCAGCAACGCCCACTCCTCGCCCAAAGCTGCGCGGAACCGCCCGCAAGGTACTTCTCTTGGAGATTACCTAATATACATTTATATACATGAGTCTAGCGTCCATTTTCAGTTGCGACTAAAACCATTAACGATTGAAAGATATCTGTCAGTCGAATCCTACGGTGCTGGGTTCCGTTTTACCAACAACGGTTACAAGATCTAGTATGTGTTCCAAACTTTGTCTTAGTGGCCGCGTGATATATAATTAGCGCCTGCGCTCAGGCCTTTCTTTATGTAAAGTTTTCCTTTGTAAAGATGCATAGCCAGCCACGAACCTGCCCACCTCCATCTCGGGTTTCATTTACATACCCATGACGCAATATTAAAGTATTAGTAATTATCCAAAAATATTTAGTTAAATAACCCTTTTACACAATAAAATGTTAAGATGTTTTTAAAACTGCTAAGAAATCCGTAACAGGATTTTTACATGTGTTGTTTTTAACAATTAGCTAGGAATTTAATGAAATGTCTAAAGCTATGTTTTTTTGTGAAGAGACAATCGCTTTGATATGGTTATTTTCCGTTTTTAAGTGTGTATACATGGTGTCTGTTTCTATTCTCAGAGCGTTTTCTGCGTGGATGGGCGTACTTTCTTGAAGGGTGTGCATCATTAATGGTCGTTCGTTACATAAAACTCAACTACTAATCATTAGCGGACCGAATTTCCGTTGTAACTGGGAGAAGCCGAAAGACGCAAATATACATATTTATCCTGTATTGTCTGGCTTTTATTTGTTTTAAGTATGAAATACAGTTTGTTAAAATAGTGGTAACATATAACGATCCCATATTTTAAAGTTTCCTTGTTATGTACTAACTATTGTCATGGGTATATTTTATTTACGTACACATAGAATTTCTGTTCCATACTTCCTCGCTGGGATCTGTGGTCCTGCTCTCTTCTGAGGCACATTACATGATAAAGCTTACAATCTCATAAGAAGTATACATAGCAAGGAAATTACATTTGCATTTTCTTTTCCCAAGATAGATAGGCTATGTTTTAATAAGCTTCACGTGCTTCCCTTTTATTTGGGGTTGGAAATACTTGACATTAGATGTTAGCTGCAGCTGTCCCATCAGAACGAATGCAATTTTTGCAGAGAGCTCTTTAATGGAGGAACAGATCGATCTGGCGTGCTCAGTAAGCTGTGCATTCTTCCCTATAGGATCGCCCAGAAAGTTTTTACTTTAGGACTGTAAATTAGGTACTCGGTCACCGCAAACAAATCAGACTACAATAGGCATGACACACTCCTGGGGCAACTCACATTTGGCTTGTATTTGTCCACGACAAAGCTGTGCCATTTTAGATATGGGATAAGTTTACTGACCTTGTCTTTGCAGAGTTCATAGATGTATTTCCAAACTTGTGCCCACTACTCCTAGGCTGGATTCTGCTATTTCCAAACTTGTGCCCACTACTAGGCTGGATTCTGAAACAAGTAGAGTATTTATTGATTGGTTGGAGGACCTTTTAAAACATAACCCGGGAAAAGAGGCAGTGTCATAAAAGGAGATACTGCCAGTCCAGCTCTCTGGAATTTCGTAAATAGTTATATGTCAGTTGAAAATATCAACATGATTCATATGCTTGTGTTGCAACTATATTATAATGAGAAGTTATGTACTCACCATAACGTTCCATCTGAGTAGGTGGCTTCATTTGTCTGCAACCTGTGGGTCTTGGATCCGATATCAGATCCGAGCCGGCAACTTGTTTCATAGCTAATGGATCCGAGCTCCTAGCTCCTCCCCTCACCCATAATCTCCTGCCAACCCTCCATGACCTCAGATCAAGTTTGCCCCTCTATATGTACCCAAAAAGGGTATTCCAACTCACATAGATCCATTGAAGGCCAGGGGGAAGGAGGGGGGGATGGTTGCAGACAAATGAAGCCACCTACTCAGATGGAACGTTATGGTGAGTACTTAACTTCTTAATCTGAAGTAGGGACTTCATTTGTCAGCAACCTGTGGGACAGAGTCCCCAGCTACCTGAATCTTGGGTGGCCATCATGGAAGGATATTGCGGAGCACTGCAGAGCCAAAGGATGCTCTCCCTCTAGAAATCACGTCCAGTTTGTAGTGGTTAATAAAGGTATGAGATGAGGCCCAAGTGGCTGCCGAACAAATATCATCCAATGGAACTCTAGATTTGAAGGCCGCAGAAGTAGAGATGGAATGAGTGGAATGTGCGCGAACTCCTTCAGGTGCGGGTCTCCCAGAAGCTTGGTACGCTAACAGGATACATTGGGAAATCCAGCGTGACAGGGAGATTTTTGATACTACTTTCCCCAAATTAAATTTGGCAAAAGAAATGAAAGGCTGGTCGGATTGCCTGTGGCCAGCTGTTCTATGAGTATAAAAATGCAGCTGCCTATGAACATCTAATGAATGCAGCTTGTACTCTCCTTTATTCTGATATTTAGGAAAGAAGAACGGTAGATTTATGGATTGATTTATATTGGTTTCTGATGCTATTTTGGGAAGGAAGGAGGGATTGGTCCTGAGGTACACTCTGTCCGGATGAAAGATCAAGTAAGGAGGTTTCACAGAAAGAGCTTGAAGCTCCGAAACTCTTTTCGCTGAAGTAATGGCTACAGGGAATGCTGTTTTCCAGGACAAGATCCCAAGGGGGTACGGCTTCTTTTATAGGGGGTCTAAGCAAAAAGGTGCCCTTGAGAAAGGTTTTACACAATTTGGCCGACATCAAGGGCCCTGTGTCATGTCCCACATGGTAATGGGAGATGGCAGCCAACTGCACTTTGACAGTTGAGCAACTAGCGCCTTCCTGAAAAAGTTCGGTTAGGAAGTCTAATATGGATGGAAGAGGAGCCGTAAAGGGATCTAGATTATGATGCTCCGCCCAGACGGAGAAACGTTTCCAATTACTGCGGTACACTTTCCTGGTGGAAGGTTTATGCGCTGCCACGAGGATGGCTTTGACTGGTGAAGAGATACCGGGAGTCCTAACTAGGAGTGGAACTGGAGCAACCAAGCCGTCAGCTTCAGATTGTCCAGATTTGGGGTTGGTAAGCCCGACGGATGGGAGATTAGATCCGGACTGGGATCCAGAATCCAAAGGGGATTCACTAGGTGAGCCCACAGGTAAGGGAACCAAATTTGCCGAGGCCAGAATGGGGCAATGAAGATCATCCTGCGCCCCAACTGCGAGGCTTTCTGTAAGAGCTGCAGCATCAGGGGTAGAGGAGGATAGGCATAAAGTAGACCGGGCGGCCAAGCATGCACCAGAGCGTCTCTTGGGGTTTCCCCTGGAGGGGGAATCAGAGCAAAGAAATTGCCGCATTTGGTGTTTGAGGGAGAGGCAAAAAGATCGCAGCAGGGTTGCCCCCATATTGCGAATATCTGCTTCGCTACTAGTGGGTTGAGAGACCACCCATAATGGGTAAGAAGGGTGCGGCTGAGTTTGTCCGCTAGGATGTTGGCCCACCCCGGAATGTGCGTTGCAGTCAGAAAGCAGTTGGTGGAAATCGCACATTCCCACACTCTCATGGCTTCGCGGCATAGAGGGTAAGACCTGGTTCCCCCCTATTTGTTGATGTACCAGACAACCGACATGTTGGCTGACTGAATTGCAATCGTTCCTACGGGGAGGAGATTCTGAAGTGCTTGCAACGCGTACAGCACCACTCTCATCTCCAGAACGTTGATATGCAGGGAGGTCTCTGTATCATTCCACGTGCCTTGGACGGTCCTGCCTGAATTATGACCCCCCCACCCGAGGTGGGAGGCGCCCGTGGTCACCGTGGCGAGAGGGGGAGAGGTGCAGAAGGGTCGGCCCATATGGAGAGCCAGAGCATGGAGCCACCATAATAGAGCCCTCCTGCAAGCCTTGCTGATAGCAATGGAGTGATGGAGAGGAAAAGACAGAAAGGACCATTGTACTAGAAGGGTCCACTGCAGTACCCGCATGTTCAGACGGGCGCATGGAAGGAGCGTTATCGCTGCCGCCATGGAGCCCAGCGCCCTCAGGACCAATTCCGCCGGTGGAGTTTCTGACTGGAGGATGGCCCGCACATGAAGTTGCAAATTCTGTAGTCGTTCCGACGTCAGGAAGGCTCGAAGATCTCTGGTGTCTATTCTGGATCCTATGAATTCTATGACTTGTGTCGGGGCCAGAAAGGATTTCTCGGCATTGATGGTGATGCCTAACTGGGGGGCTAGGCGGAGAAAGAAATCTCTGGCTGAGCAAAGTAGATGCCTTGTTGGGGCGGTCAGGAGCCAGTCGTCCAGGTACGGAAAGACCTGTATTCCCTGGAGTCTCAGGTGGGCCGCAATCACTGCTAATACCTTGGTGAACACCCTGGGGGCTGTGGTGAGGCCAAAGGGAAGGACCCTGAACTGGTAGTGACTGGCTCCCAGCCGGAAGCGGAGGAACCTCCTGGATCGTCTGTCCATTAGAATGTGGTAGTACGCATCCTTGAGGTCTATAGAGCACATCCAATCATTCTCCCTTAGAAGGGGAAGAATAGATTGAAGAGTGACCATTCGGAATTTTTCCTTGGTTACCGACAGGTTCAAACGGGACAGGTCTAGAATCGGTCTCAAGTCCCCCGTCTTTTTTGGCACCAAAAAGAACCTGGAGTAGAACTCTAATCCGAGCTGGTCTTGGGGGACGGGCTGGATGGATCTTTTTCTTAGCAGCTGCAGAATCTTTGCGGCTGCAGCATCCCTCTGATCAGGTGGTACATCGGGAAGGTTCTTGAATTTGGGGACATGAAGTAATGGGATTTTGTATCCTCTGGATATAATTCGAAGCACCCAGCGGGCTGTCGTGATGGACTCCCATGCCGCTAGGTGCTCCGAGAAGCGCCCCCCGACTGCCTCCAGAGTGGAGCAGTCGGGCAACCCTTCAGGGCTGCTGCATGGGCCGGTCAGAGAAAGGTTCTCTGGACCCAAAGTTCCTCAGAGCCCCTCTGCCCCTGGAGTGGCATCCTCCCTGTCCTCCTCTGCCACGGAAGGACTGGTTGTCCGGAGCGGGTTGGGAATGTTGCGATTTCCAGAACCACATCTTCTTCTGACCGTTTTGGTTCTTCGAAAAGGACCGCTGCGGAGCAGAGAAGCGGACTCCGATGGCAGACAACGTCTTCCCGTCCTTCTCACTCTGGACAAGTGTCTCGCGAACCGGTTTGCCAAACAGGGCAGAACCATCGAAAGGGGCGTTCGCAAAGGACGCTTTAAAGGGCTCCGCAAAGTCACAATGACGGAGCCAGGTCTGACGTCTCATGACTATGCTCGCTCCGCTAGCTCTAGCGGCTCCCTCGGTGGCGTGGGACAATAGCCGCATAGAGGTATTTGAAATAGATCTCAGAGTGGCCATTTGGGTGGAGTACAATTGTTTGTCCTCCGCCGACATGGACTCAGGGGGGGAGGCAGCGTATTCTTTGTTAAGATCCCGCTGCATCCTGATAACATGTGCCATATAGTTCAGAGACCTTACCGAAAAGGTCGCTGAACTAAAAACTCGCTTCCCTAAGCGGTCCATCGAGCGGGACTCCTTGCTCGGTGGATGGACTGAGGGGCTCTCCTGAGCTAGTTCCCTCTTCGTGGCTGCCGCCGTCAACATGGCATCTACGGGGGACCCTTGCTCCAGTGTGACCAGTCTGCGGGGGGGCTTAGTATCCTGCCCGGGCGTTTGGGGACTGGCTCCACGGTGTCCGGGTCCTTCCAATAAGGTCCACCAAGAGGTCGGCCGGAGGGGACACCCAAGAGGTAGACGGGCCTGCTTCGAATGCCTCCAGAAACACGGACTCGTCAGAGGAAGCCTTGGAGGCAGACCACCCACCTCTGATCCTCAGCATCTCCATGAAAGAAGACATCCTCAGGGGGTGATCTTGGGGAGCCTTCCCCTTCATCCAAGTCCGTGTCCTCAGTTAATGTCTCAGGGGAGTCCACGTGCCTCCTCTTGCACTGGTGCTTGCGAGGCACTTCCTCGGGGGGGCTGTCCGAGGAGGTCTCGCCAGCAACATCCTGTTCCAATGGAACAACCTGGGACATTGAAGCAGGCTGTCCCTGAGGCCGGGTGATGGAAACCTGGCCCAGCAGAGAGGGAGTGCAGGGTGGAGCCGAGACAAGGGCCGGGGGTCTGGATGCTCTCAACAGAGCCCTCTCCACTACATCGAAGGCCGAGGGGGAACCACTCTCCCTGGGCTCCGATAGCCGGCTCCCACTCGGATCCGATGAAGGGATCGGAGCCGGCGCCGAGACCATCGGATCCGAAGGACCAGTGCGCTCTGACCTGGACGGAGCCGAAGGCACACTGAATCCCTCGGATCTGAAGCTCAGGCCATGGCTCCGAGAGGTCGGACCTGACAGACTCGAGGGCAGGGTCAGATCCGAAGTACCAAGTACTGTCGGCGCCGACCCACCCCCGGCTCCGACGCTGCTCGTCCGGGTAGCGGGTCGGAGAAGGAGCAATTGGAGCGAAAAAGGGTGTCGAGCTCCCCCCCCGAAGGGGGGGGGAGGCAAGAGCACTCCCATCTGCAGCTGGGCTTGGATGAATCTTCGCATCATCCGGTCCAAGTCTGCATCTGACATGCTGAAAGTTGATCTTGACGAGGCCACCGAGGCAGGCCTGGAATATTACCTCGATGGAGATCGGGCCTCCTCCTCCTCGGGCCCTGGGGAAAAGCAAGGAGATCGGAGCCGAGGAGGAGGAGACCTAGAAGCAGTGGAGGGAGAAGCCCGCTTAGCCGGCGGGGCCGAAGCGGAGGCCTCGGCCCGCCGTTTGTGGTGCTTCTCCCTCTTAGACTCCCTGTCCTCCGGCGCTTTAGCGGGAGTTTGAGTCCCGGCCGGAGGAAGGGGGGCAGGAGTGGCAATGACCACAGCCTGTGGTAGTGCCATGGGAGCAGCGGAGGCCGGAGCCGAGTCCGGGGACAAAAGTCCCGCCAGGACCAGCTTCGACCTCCACTCTTTCAGTGCCCTGGGGTTGAAAGCTGCAAAAATGGTACAGCCTGAGGTGAGGTGTTCAACCCCAAGGCACCGAACGCACCGAGTGTGGCCATCAGCCGGGGAGAGCTTATGGCCACACTCGGTACATTTAGAAAAAATGGCTTTTGGGGCCTCAGCCATACTTGAGAAGAAAAAAGAGTGCTACACAAACACACAGGCCCCAAAACACAAACACACACACACACTCACTAACGACCAGCGAAGGGAGGGAAAACTATGTAAAAAAATAAAAATTACAGGGAACCTGACTCTTACACACTTTTTTAAATTTGACTGTAGAGAAAAGTTGACTAAAAACACACTTAACTGAAGATTTCGCTAGAGCTCAAAGGAATCCAGCCATCCACAAGCATGGCAAACTAGATCTGAGGTCATGGAGGGTTGGCAGGGGATTATGGGTGAGGGGAGAAGCTAGGAGCTCGGATCCATTAGCTATGAAACAAGTTGCTGGCTCGGATCTGATATCGGATCCAAGACCCACAGGTTGCTGACAAATGAAGTCCCTACTTCAGATCTGTATGTTATGTGTATATCAAACTGCTGGCACAGAAGAGTGTGTTGAAAAGAGATTGTACAAAGTACTGAGCTTAAAGATGTCTCCAAAGTGTATCCTACTGTAAAGGAACAGAAAGGTATATACACTATTGTAACTGTTTAAATGTACATATTTAAGAACTGAAACTGGAACACAGGAGGTTAATTTCAGAAAAAAAAAACACCTGAACATTTAAATTATTTTATGACCTCGTAATAAAAATATGTTATCCTTCAGTTTCATTGCAGTAACAGATACAATGTCTAGAACTAAAGGTTCTCTGCATTGCCTTGCAAGCGTTTCATTGTTTTATGACTTCCAGGATCAGCAAACATCTAAGAAAAGCCTTTGCTTATGTATTTTCACAGCTAGATGCTAAACACTACCAACTGCCATCAATGATTGTTTTGCACCTGGGATAGAGTCAGATGACAAGTGATGTCATTCTGCAACCTATCCCACCAGTAATATTTGAGATATTAATTTAGGAACTCTTTGAGAGAGTCTGAGCATTCTGTATTTGTCTTTAACCTGACAACATCAGCTGGAAGACCCATTCACCACATCTGCCTTGCTTGCTCTGAGTAAGTAAATCTAGGGAACACCATAATTCTTTTAGATATAGTCAGGAATAAAGCAAAGCTTAATTTAGATGTTTTTCTTTATTTATTTGAGACTGTCCTGCAATGTTGTTTTAAATATTTCCTGTGATTTTGAACTCTGCTGTAACTGTAATTATATACTGGGCATTTTCTTGTTGCATTATTTATTACTAAATATATTTAAACCTTTCATTGTGGCTGATATTTGTGAGACATATTTAAGTTCTCAGAGGACTTGCATATTTATTTACTGACACTGTGTAGGCCACCCCTAATAGCCTTGCTCTTGGTCAAACTACCATTTGGATTAATAGTAACATTACACAGAAAGATTGGACACCCTTTTTAAGGGCCTTAAAGTAGCTGATAAGGAGTTGGCTGGTGGCAGTAATAACTACCTTATTATCTGGGCAGAAGGGGGCATAGCTAGTAAACCTGTGCCAGCCTTTCCCAGGTGTGTGTGTGTTTATAACTCAAACCTCAAAGAGTGTGTGTGTCAGCTACTTGGGCAGGGACACAAAGCCCAGGCTGGACAGAGAGAGTGTTGGACAGTTTGCCTTGGCCACTCAGCTGAGATTCCAACTCTATAGCTGTGGGAGTGAGGAGTCTTATTGGGGATCTGAAGAAAGATCTAGAGAAATGGAGAAACCAGATCCAGATTGACTGTGGTCTTTGTGTGCTCTTCAGGGAAATTGGATTTGATGCGGACAGCTGCATCTGGAAATACTGTGTGTGTACTTGTCATCCTCCCAATGTATGTCCTCCACTGGTGCTAGTGGTGAGGGCTGAGGCTCCTTGATTACTGTTGCCAGTGGTGGGGCATCACAGGAAGTACAAACCTGTAAGTAGCATTATTTCATTTTCTTTTGCAACTAGCCAGTGCAACCATCAGCAAATGAGCTCTCTCTCCCTCTTAATCCCACCTAACACTGGTGATTTGTAGAGAAAAGATAATGAATTACAGTTCTTAATGAATGACAATAATTAGAGTTATAGGCTTATTTACTTTAGAAACTGCATATTAACTCACATTCACTTATTCTGTCAGTATCTCAAGTTAATAGTACTAACATTTTAAAAGTGTCCCTGATTATTTCTGGATTTGTCCTTGACTCTGCTGAGAGGCGTGCATCAGCCAGCCGTTACCTTTGTCTGCCTTCAGTAGCACAGCTGCTCTTAATTTAAATCTCTTCCTTTCTCTCTAAATCAGCTAGAGCTGCAACAGGCGAAGGAGTCTGCCTGGCTCAACTTGAATATGAGCTCCCCATGGTAGCCACAACCTTAAAAAAAGCTCATCCACTCTACATTCCACTGAAAATAAAATCTGCCAATTAATTTCCATTTCCTCCAAACACCACTGCATCACCCTCCCCAAGGGCCAAATGACTAGCAGTCTCCTACAGAGCTGAGCTACTCCTCGGGTCTCTTGCTTTCAAACTACTTAAATCGGGTACCTTTTCATTTCTTGCATCTAAACTCCATAATAAAACCAACTCCTGAACCTTTCCAAATTAACTCCCTAACTCCAGGCACCCCAAACTAAACTACACAATTCTGACCATTCCTTCTCCATTCTTGCACCCAAACTCTGACAATCCCTCCCACTTCACTTTAATTTCCCCACCTTCAGAGCTCCTCTCAAGACACCTTCATCAAAAATCTGACTGTAACTGCTTTTCCTCTGGACACATAACCTAACTCCCTCCTCACCTGCTTCATTTTTACTTTGATATTCTGTTCTTAGCTGCTCTCACATTTACTACTAAAATTATTTCGCATTTGATTTTCTACCCTCTTAATATTATTTACATATTGTATCAATTGTCTATGGGATTATCTACCTTCTGTGAATACTCTGTGTTTGTGAATTCATTCTGTTTTCTTTTTTGTGAATCTTTTCACCTGGACAGTGTCTGCAAATAGTCTATAGTGATCAGTGTGTATTACTCTAGTAAACAAATTGAAATAAAGTAAAATAAATAAATACATACCTATGATGCAACAATGATAATAAACTGTTCAACATTTAGTAACAATTGCATAAATATTTTTAAATTGATGCTTAAATGTTTTTTCATAATGTTGAATATCTTCAGAGAGAAAAGTAATATCCAAGAGATTTTATTTGGATTGCTTGGTGTATTTTGTCAAGCGTATAATGGTTAGTGAAAATACAGCTTTAAAACTGACATATTAATTTAAACAGACGCTTGTTTGAGTTAATAAAAATTAAATTGTAGTCTGGGCAGGTAAAGAGACAAACATAATTAAACAAACCAAGCCTCTCTAAAGATTACTATCAGTTCCTGGGCTATTATATATTTTGCACAGAATACATTTATGAAACAGCGCAACTAATATGGCATTGAAGAGCTAAATATGGTGCTAATAGGAGATAAAAACCTGTAGTATTCTGAGACAGCCACATATACTGGATTATTACCTTACACAGGGAGATAGTGTATGTCCATTTGTCTATTATATCACAGTCACTAAACTGTATCACTTTTTAGGTCTGTGTTGTATATTTATATGCCTACCTATCTATCTATCTATCTATCTATCTATCTATCTATCTATCTATCTCTGTATTGCTCCTGTCATATGTTGCAGTTAATGAACACTTCTGAATGGAAAACAACATATATTCCGATACAGTCAACATTTGTGAGACTTCCATTGAAAAAAATGAATAAAGTCCAGCTAATTAGTGGAAGGAGCTGAGAAATAGCATTCCTTATTTAACTACAAATATTTAGTGACATTTTTATTTAGCTGTATTGGTTGCTTAACTTGCAGTTCTCTGCCTGACTATTGGTGATCTCTGTAGTTGCCCATCCCTACTATAACTCAGATTTTGGACTCTCTTCCCAGTCTCATCTCATCAGCTCATTCTACTGAGCACTGAGAGATCAGCTGGGGATGCCCTCCCCCTTAGTCTCCTACACTTGAATTATCTTCTGTTTCCTACCTTTCCACTTACTTAAAAATCAATTTAGTCATCTGCTTTTACTGTATTTGTGTTCTTAAGGTGTTCAATTGCCTTTAATCTGCTGCATTTATTACTGCTTGTTAGTAGTCTGATTACACTGTAACTGTTATTCTAAGCCACTTAGTTCTGATTTAAGCACTTGTGCTCAAAACTAGCTATCTTACATAAGGAAGGTATGTGGTCTACACTCTTTTATGGTTGAAAGCTTATTGTGTCTGTTATTTTAAAAGTGTTTTATTTCAGGTTTAAACAATTGGGGTCCAACCATTTAGTTTACGTGAAGAAGGATTCTGGTCTGCAGTCTTGTTCATAGGCTCATAGGTTCATAGGTGTGTACTAGGCTAATGGCCATGGAGCCTTTACAAGCCTAGCCCATAGAAGTGCCCTGGCATCATGCCACCCGATGTCAGTTCCCAGTGCCTCTATCAAGTAGAGCCACTGGAGTGATCCTGTTAGAAAAATATGTATTAATGTATATGTTTAGTGCTTATTAGAAGCTAAAAGGGTTAACACATTTCATTCTATTTTATGTACAGCTTAATTCTGTATGAAATTACAAGATGCTTTTCAAACTGCAGTATGCTTTCTGAAATTGAAAGATGCTCTCTGACCTAGTATTTGCTAGCACAGCAAAATTCATGTTTATGCCTTTTGGAAATTTACTGAGAAGCAGGTGATTATCTGCTATGTCAGGAAAATAATGAATAGAATAATACTGTTTTCTATAATGTTACTGAACTTGAACAATCAGCTCTGTTGGTGTTATGGGAACATGCACAGCTGCAGAAAAGACAGATACAGATGAACAAAGACTGCTTGAAGAAATGAACTATAATCTGTACTTGCTTTGTGCTCGAATTAGCCATAGTACCTTGAATGGCAACATTGCATAGTGAGAAGTTGTATCTGACTGGTGGTCATCAAGGCCACGTTGTTTTTCTTAGGAAATTTTTTTGTAAACTTGATGTGCCAGCAGAAAATCATGGACAAACAGCTGCTATGAGATAATATTGAAAGAACTTGTGATTTATTACGTCAGCTTAGTAGGCAATGTCTTGCAAGAAATGTATAAGAATAGCTTCACTTCCTGATTCTAGGTAGACAAACTCTGTATTAGCACGTTTTTGTCTCCTTGCTGCAAGATTAAAGTGCCTTAAGCTGAACCTGCTGTGTGTTGATCTTTTTAAAGTTGTTTTTCCTTTGACAGATCCCCGGGGTGAACTTTCTATTATCTATCCACTCAGCAAGATTTCTCTTGCTAGCTCCATACATTTATGTACATGTGCTCTGCTTGACATGTATGTGAAGTCTGTTCCAGAGCATGGACAGTCTCTGGGTGAGGAACCTGTCCCTCCAGCATGTTCTGTTGATCATGGTAGTGAGGTTTCACAGGCAATTAGCATGAGCTAACAATCAAAATATATTACATAAAACTGAGCTACAGCTAGTTTAACTGCTGATCACCATGTTAAATGCACTATACAGTGTTTACAGTACGTATTGAGTAACATTAACATTGTAAACATTAGGTTGCTTCTCTTTATGGCAAAATGCTAAGCCTACATGTTTTATTTCCTTATTAATGCAATCATGGTATGCTGTAGCACAGCTGGTTGTATATCGCCAAACCGAAATACATTAGTATGGTTGTTGGTACTAGTGTGTCCAGCCTTTTTGATACTACTGAGTGAGACCTTCTGGATGACTGCCCCTCACTGTCTGAAAAGCTGGACTTCTTGATGTAGACACTTTGCAAGTTCCTGACTGTAAAACCTGATATTGTCTTTCAGCTGTCTGGTACACAGCCAGGTTCACAGGGCCCTTTGGAATTGGATCTGATGCTGGATAATGACTAGGAATATTTTTGCCAATAGATGCAATATTTCATAGTTCATCTCTGGAAGTTATTCGGTACAGCATTTGCTTCATATGTTAGGATTTTCAGCTATGAATATCCTGGCCTTCCAATATAGATAGCAAATATGATTTAAAAAATTCCTCAGTGAAGGCAAAGTTAAAAAAAACTTTCAAATCAGTTATGCTAAATTAATGATGTATGGATTACGGGAGCATTTTTTTTGGCCATGCCAATTATCTACTTACAGAAACACTAAACTGCATTTGTTTCATTCAGTGGGTACTCCTCAGATATACCTCCTAACCTCTTAGCACAAAAAATCTAGACAAATCCAAAAATAATGCGGCACATAGCCTCAAAATAGGGACAAATTTAAATATTGCTCTTAGAAACTTAGAAAGTCAATAGAATAAAATGTTTTGTGTTGCCACATATTTTCTAAGGATTATGAAGTCTGAAACTCAAATGTCTGTCATTATTTAGTGAAATCACTCTTCAATGATTTGCCACAAAAATCAAGAAAACCACAAATTGTAAGAGAAACAGACCAAAAATGTGAGGCAAAAATTTGTACACTTGAGAGGCATGTCCTCAGACATTACATATTTGGCTGTCTAATACATGTACTGCAGTGATATTTCCTGCTAAAATGTGTAGTAAAGTTAGGACTTATAGAGTTGAGTATAGCAGCTGTTGGTAGACATGAATAAAAAGGATATTTTGTTAGTATATTTACTTGATGTTCTTTACTTGAATGCATATTGGATGTTTTTTATTATGCTAACCAACTGCAGTGTTGTTAAGTTTGGGCTTTCCCGTGTCATTAAGTGCAGCCTGCTCGGAGAGGGCATTACCAAAAGGTGGACTAACCTGTGGACGTATGTCTGGTTCATGGAATGTGTACCTTGCATGTTAATACTGGTCCTGGATAGCTGACATCATTAAAAATACTTGGGAAGTCCTTGGGTAGGGGAAAAAGAATCTGATAATATGGACTCTTGTTAGACTTGGTTGTGGAAGTATCCAAAGATTTGGGTGGTAATGGTCTTGCCGAGGAGGTAATTGTGGATCATCCTAAGGATCTAGGTTCTTCTGCAGATCCACCTAACCCAGGAAAAGGGAAGGAATGGCACACTGGATGCAATTAGGATCAAGGGAATAGAGGCATGATCTTACGTGCAAAACGGATACGTTATATCATTATATTTTCTGTTTGGCGAACAGATGTTAAGGATACATTTATTTTAAGAGGCTGGAGAATACAGAATATGTGAACACTGAACACTTGCATTTTGTCATTAAATTAAAACAACAGAATGATTTCCTTTGGAAGGATGCAGTTAAGAGTATTTGGGTTAAGTTCTTAGTTTTCTAGATAAGTACTAGGTAATCAGGCAGCAGACCATTGAAAGCCTAACCAAGAACCCATATTCAAAAGTTCCCTCTAACTTCTAAGAGGCAAAACTAGGTAGGCTGTGGGGGAATTTGACACCACCTATCCAACTATTTAGGTTTATCTTGAAGATGACAATGGTGGTATGCTTCTTGACATATAGAGGAAGTTTGTTAGTAATGTGGGGATACATTGGGACAGGAATTTATTGTTCCAACATGTCTTATTTATCTGTCGATTATGGTTTGGTTTTCTTTAACCTTATATTTGAGGTACCATTTGTTTCATGAAAGAATAAGAGGTCAAAGAGGTTTGGATCTTTCTTGGCTCAATAAACCAGACAGGGGTCTCCATGGAGGAGCCCAAAAGAATGAGTACAGAAAGAGGGCTGTCAGCCTGTCCTGATAAGTACAATTTTTTAGGCCACTGATCTTTTTACTTATAAATCTGAGTCTTGTCAAGTGGAGTGATATGTTTAGCAAATACATGCCAGACGGTGCATTATATTGAATGATCAGTTTGATGAGATAGAAGTAAAGGAGGACTAAGTCTTATTCTGATTTAGAGGAGCTACCTTTGGAAATCAGATCAGCCAGACAGAAGGCTTTCAAAACTGCTGCAGAGATATGTTAGTCAAACAATAAGAAATTATAAACAAGAGTGCCTTAGATACCTTACAACAGTGTCCGAATGGAGGGTTATGTCACTTATATGGTACGTGAGAATGTTTTGTTGACAAAATGAACTATACTGTACTACAATTTTTCACATTTCACATGAGACTATTGTGCTAGCACTGATTAAAATGATTTAACCAAGGTTAGAGCAATTTTGAGTCAGTGGGAGATCGAATAAAAACACTGACTTTGCAGTCGTTCTGCAAAGTTACATAACCATAGGCCAGGAGTGTTGGCCTGAAGATCTGAGAAATGTACTGCAGTGTCAAATCAGAGAGGGCCCAATAGTGACCCCTGTGAGACATCACTGGTACCATTTTACTTTCAGAAGTGGCATCTATGACGCTTAACTACAACCAGTTGGCTATCCAGTGTACAACACAGGAATTCATATTCAAATTTAGAAGTTTATCAATAATGCCTGCTTGGGGAATAGTAGCAAAGACCTTGGCCAGGTCCAAATGTGCTGTATATATTGCATAACCACTATCCACTGCTTCAGTTACTTTTTTAAATAAATTAATGAGGTTAAAGAGGCAAGACCTTCCTTTTACAAAGCTGAATTGATGATGGCCCATGGATAAGAGATTTTTAATGTCCAGATTAATGAGGTCTGAGGTAATGTGGTACATAGCTTTATATATGTGATTATTGAGACTAATGGGTCTATAATTCCAGGATCTGTTGTTGGGCCATCCTTGTGAAATGGCATTACAATGGTTTCCAATTTTTAGGAATGTAACCAGTGGTGAGGCTTAGATTAGAAAGGTTTAGATAGGTTATATATGGCAATGATGACCAGGCAACTTGTTTTTTTTTTTAATCAGGCACCATGGATGAGGTGTACTTAGCTTTTGAAGGGGCTGAAAAAAAATTTCCATTGTAATTAAAGGAGGTGGCCACAGTTGTGAATCTGTGGATTCAGAGTTATTCCACAAAAAACACAATCTTAGCCACCTCCTTTAAAAACAGGTCCCATTTCTGTGCCTCTTAATATGCACTTATCCAATCTGGTTCTAAGTTCGGGTGGGGAAAAAGGGTCCTGCTTCAGGGCTCCTCTTTCTACTCTTAAAATTGTAGGAAGTGCTTCAGTCCTGTAGTCCCGACTACAAAAGCACTATTGGAATTCTTTTCAATACCGACATTTGGAAATCTTCTGTTTGTGCCCCCTAGCATCTTGGGTATGGGCGGCTGCCCCTTTCACTGCATCCTAGCTAGGCTTCCATCCCTAATGGTTCTCTTGAGCTCTTTACTAGTTTAAGTGTAAACTTAAGATGGAAAGAATGGAACCTCTTGTAAGCATTAAGCAATTTCTTTTTCTTGTTATGTAATTTATTTATAAATATTTGTTTGCTTTTACATTTCTCATTATATATCATGTGGATTTTCAGTGCAGTAATTTCCTTGGAAACAGAAGTCAGGGGCATAGTTAATAACTTTACAATAGGATTCATTAAAAGAATATTACAGTCTAACTTATTTAGGTCATCAAGTAACTGAAGAAGGTCAAGGTCTGTTTCTGATAACTCCTTAAACACGGAGGTATTTACATGGGGAAATACAACCATTTTTAACGGAAAGGTAACAATTTTATGGTCTAATTTAACAAGGCAAGATTATTTGTATGGAGATATATAAGAAGTGGCCATGTTTGTAGTACTAAATCTAGGAAGCTGCGGCACCTAGAAGGATGAATAACTATCTGTAAAGAACAGTTAGTATTTAATATGTCAAGGAAACATTGGGCATGACACTCACTAGCAGTGTAGGTCAGCCAGTTTTCTGACGGACATTGAAGCCCCTCAGCAGAAAGGAATTGGGTTTAATGGGGATTTCAGCTAAGGTGTTAAAACAGCTATCATGTTCAGGCGATATAGAGTGTGTTTTATAGTTATCTCTGAAGTGGTAACTAGTCTTGGTTATGGTGATTTGGATATTTAGGAGTTAAAATGTGTTGTCCTTAGGAATCTGTTATGAGATGATCTTATACTTGACAAAAACTGATTCTCCCTCACAATTATCAGTAGGTCTGAAGACATGTTAGGCAGTAAACCCAGGGGTACACGGAGTTATTTCATTGCTTTGGAACCATGTCTATGTTACATGTAAAAGAATATTCATACATTCATAGACTGCTTCTAGGTTACCACCCAGGGGGCCTTTCTAAGCCTCGCCAAGTTTTTCCCAAAAGAATAATGACGTGCTGCATCCAAATAAGTCATTGAGGGCCAGGCATTTACAAACTATCTCTGTCCATAAGAGACATTGGTAGGCCCGGTGAAAATTTCCTTTTCCCCATCTACTTGTCTGATTGTGCTTAAACTTGGTAATAAACAAACTCAGCTTCACATGGATGGGAAGCCTGTTTCATAGGAGGGGCAGTCTCTGGGACACCTATCTGTCTCTCCAGCATGTCCTGTTTATGTCACAGACATAATTCATGTTACAGGACATATGTTGGAATGTAAGAAGGAAAATGTCTTGTCCATTAATTATAGATTATTATTATTATGTTAGTTTAGACAGTATACTTTTTTTTAACTTGTAAACAGATTATGGGGATGGTGTTGATTTTAACAGTAACTCATGTCTGGTTATGAGTAGTACATGATTTACCTGGAGTTGGTGAGGTTTATTATGATGTCGAAGAACACGTGCTGAAACAAAGCCAGTCATGCGGAAACTGTGAACAGAGCACAACTAGACTTCAGTTACTCCTATTATACAATTACATCCCTTTCTTAATAAAGTTATTGTGTAAAAGGATTTTACTGTTCCCTCATGGTTTCTTCTTGTACAAAGCATCTAAAGCATGTCATGCATATATACTGAATATGTACATTCTGATGCTTGCAAACTTCACACAAAATACAGATGTACATATGTGAAGTTCTAGGCTTTCCCATGATTCCTAAAACCTGAGTTATAGCTCCATCTGGTTTAATTTCTCCAAGTCTTTTGGGTTTCTAATACCATGATGGGAATGGACCCCATTCCTAAGTCAAAGTACGATTAAAGTTCATGAAAATGGTATTGTTTCAATCTTTGATGTCAGCCAGAAGTGTTCTTCACAGCACCTGCAATGTGCCCAGAACTGACTCCTTCTGCAACTCATATGGAGTTATATGCATCATTAACATATCGAAATATGATTGTAAATTATTTTTTATAAGACTTGTTGCTCCTACTACTACTGGGTCTCCTTCTGTCACATTGTCCTCATTTTTGCCTGTAAATCCTGGTATTTTATGACTTTGTGTCTCTCTGTATACAAGACACTGTAGTCAACAGGTGTAGCAGTTTCAATGATCAGTGCTACTTTCTGTCTTCATAGACTACTGTATCTGGTTTTCTTGCATCTATTTTTGGACAGTTGGTAATGGGTGATCCCATGTGATATAAACTTCATTGTTTTCTATGATGCCTTGTGGCTCATGTTTCCAATGATTCTCAGCTACTTTAGTACCATAATGTTTGCACAATCTCCAGTGCAGCAGTCTTGCCATATTATTATGTCTTTCATTATACAGTCCTTCTGCC
This sequence comes from Protopterus annectens, assembly GCF_019279795.1. Taxonomy (NCBI): domain Eukaryota; kingdom Metazoa; phylum Chordata; order Ceratodontiformes; family Protopteridae; genus Protopterus; species Protopterus annectens. Next base: position 1,786,709,284 of record NC_056744.1, on the reverse strand, counting down.
ATTAGTGCGTCGCAACCAGCAACAAGGTGTGTGACTGTTTCCTATTCTGCTTTACAAAACCTACATTTGTCTGTTTCTCCCACATGTGCAATGGACTTTGCAAACCGCACCAATAACCAATAACCAAACCAAAGGGTTTACATAGTCACAGGTAACAATTCACATAGATCTGAAACAAAGATGTTCATAAATTGAGCAGTTTTTATTCCAAACAACATTATATGCCAAACGTAAACTTCTTAAATCCAACACAACTGAGTGAACATTTCAAAAGGGCATTGTTTATGTTTGATGTTCTTATGTCATATATGCGTTCATAAATTCTCTTCTTGAGTTTACATTCTGTCTTTCCTACATAAAAGGACTGACATGCCACATACAGCTAAGTAAATTAGTCATTTAGAGTCACAATTTCCCTTGTCAAATACAATTCTTGTTCTGCAGTAATTTTTCAAATCAGTAGAGTCATTTTGCAAAATATATTTGCAAAAGTTACATTTACTACACCTCGCTGTCCCTCTCCTTATGTCATTTTTGTGAAACTGCTTGATCCATCTATGTGGACTTCTTTTCTTAATATTTTTGTCCATTTTGAAAACAAAGTTTGGTGATTCACCAACTACCTTAAAAATTGAATCATCAGTTTTCAAAATCGACCACTTGCTCCTCACAACTCTTTTCACAAGTGTGGCACAGCACTATCACCGAATAGTCATATAGAATTAGTAAAATTAGTTGTAAAGAACTTGCTTCTGTATTGAAACGTCATGTAAACCCAGAAGAGGAAATAATGTTTCCCCTATCCTTGAGCAGCACCTGTCAAAAAGAGTATTCAATAAATAACTCTTCAATAAATCTTCTTTAAATACTTTTCCCCATAACTATTTTACTCTTTTACATTTCAAAAACATGTTTAATAGTTTCTTCTTCTTGGCAATTTAAGCATATTCTATTATGTTTCCTTTTATGTGGCATATTTCCTTTTAATGGCAATTTATCTATTACCAGTCTGCACAAAAAAAAAAAAAAACTTAACATTCTACTTCCTTATTACGCCATTTGCTCCTTATTTTTATAGCTTTATTTTTTTTTTTATCTGTTAGATTTTTCCCATGGTATAATATAGTAATGTTTTAGCATCACATACTTTTCCTTCTTTTTCTGTATCATCATTTTTTTTTATTTTCCACAAAAAACTTCTTGTTGGTAACATTTTTGCTTCATTTACACACTCAATTTCTCTTTTACTGTTTTTACCATACTCAATAAATTATTATACTTATATTTATACAGTTTTACTACTAACCTCTCAACTTTTTTCATTTATCCACTTCAACACTTTATACACATTTAATGAAGCAACATATAACACTGGGTAGCATTCTGCCTTCACCCAGAATGATACCACAGTACAAGGACAAAATGATTGACTTCAACAATTGGCTAAGCTTCTGTTGTCATTCAAAGGGGATCCAGTATCTATCTGCCTGGGATGACATGATTGACAAACCACAATGCTTTGCCAGAGATGGTCTGCACCTGCCACCCCTGGGATTCAGGTTACTGGCTAAAGCTCTTGCCACCCCTATAGTGCCTTTTTTTAGGTAAGGTTCAAAGGACAAAATCACCACAGTAACAGATACAAGCATGCAAAATCTGAAGATAATGCTACTCAATGCTAGAAGTCTAAACCTCAAAATGCACTCTCTCAAGGCACTCCTAAAAATGGAGAACATCGATATCTGTGCAGTAACTGAGACCTGGTTCAAGACTCCAGAGAGCACTCCTGCAATACCAGGCTACACCTTTTACCACACTTTTCGGCTACCAAACCAAGACCAAAACACTAAAGGTAAAGGAGTGTCCATATTCACCAAAGATATTCGCACCTCCAGGCTAATTGCCCAACACAATGCATCTGAAATTCTCCAGATGCAACTAACACTAGGTAAGACTGAAATCCAAATTGTAGCTTGTAACAGATCCCCCACCATGCCCCAAGATTCTCACTTCACCTTTCTAAACATACTGGAAAATATTAAGATACAAGCAAACACCCTAATACTGGGAGATTTCAACTCCCCTGCCATTAACTGGGAAAGCTACTTGGGTACCAACACCTTTTCCCAATGGTTCTTGGAATTCATAAATTCCAATGCCCTGGATCAACTAATCCATTGCCCCACCAGGGGCTCCAATATCCTAGATATGGTCATTACCAACATGGGAGATAGATGCTCCATACCAATGGTCACCCCTCATTGGTCAGGTTTGACCATAAGCAAATCACCCTTGACATCCACATCCCACCCCCACCCCCCAGTAAGGAAACCTCCATAAAAAAACTTTGCCAAAGCCAACTTCATGCTACTTAAGTCAGAAGTGACAAACTTCATGGCACCCATGCAGACGGGAGCTGAAAGTTCGACTGCTGAATCCTGCACTAAGGCACTGTATGAGCACATCCACCCGTGCATGAATCGTGCCATCCCAAAGAGAACAAAGACGCTCTTCTCCAAAAAAAGGAAGCAAATCTGGTGGGCCCCTGCCATAAACAAGCTATACAACTGAAGGAAGAAACTGTTGCAGAAACAACGAAAATCCATCCCAGGATGCAAACAACTCCCTTACCAGCCTCAGTAAGAAGCTGAGATCCCTCATAAAATCCTCCAAAGCTAGTTACGAAAATAAAATTGCCAAAGATTCCAAAGACAACCACAAGGCATTCTATAGTTATTTAAAAAATCTAAATGGCAATACTCAGATCTGCTCTGAGCTACAACAGAATGGCATTAAATATACTGATCCCAAGGATATTGCCAATATCCTGGCAGATCAATTTAGTGCCAACTTCACCTCCCTCTCACCCGCTAAAGGGCCCATCTCAATACCAAAAGATTGTCAAATTCTAGTAATCATGGCCGCACAGGTAGAAACCGCACTCTCCAAAGCTAAGAATACAGCATCCATGGGACCAAATGAAATCCCGGGCTGTGTACTAAATGAACTACAGAATGAACTGGCACCTCACCTAAGTGTCATGTTTAATCATAGCCTCACCTCAGGCTTCGTGCCCACTAAGTGGCACACAGCTACAGTTATCCCACTCCACAAGGGGGGATCCACCTTGGATCCCGGGAACTACTGTCCCATCAGTCTGACGAGCCTGATCTGTAAGGGCATGGAACGCATTATCATGGAACTTATAAACAAAGACATTGGCAACCTTCAAACACTGGACCCCCCCCCCCAGTTTGGGGTTGTGAAGGGGCGATCTTGTCTCCTGAACCTGATTGACTTCTTCGAATCAGTCTCCAGATCTGTGGACGAGGGTAAGACGGTCCACACAGCCTATTCGGACCTTGCCAAGGCCTTCAACACCATCCCCCACTCTGGAATCATAGATAAACTTACTAAGCTGGGCATAAATCTCTACATCACTCCATGGGTTGCCAGCTGGCTTACTGATGGAACCCAGACTGTAAATGTGTCCGACTCCAAATCCAGCTCCAGACAAGTGACAAGTGGAGTACCTCAGGGTTCAGTCCTGGGACCGCTCTTGTTTGGCATCTACTTCTCTGAAGTACAGGCCAGCACGAAGGGACTCTGGCTAACAACGTTCACAGATGACTGCAAACTGGGAGACATTATTGAATCCCCAAATGATGTGGATATCTACAAAAGGGCCTTACAGAAACAGATGCTTGGTGCCAGAGCCATGGGCTAAAGCTTAATGCCAAAAAATGTATTGTTATCCCCTTTGGGAAAAATCATGTACGTCTGAATTACCACATAGGTGGCAGTACACTAAACACCGAAAGTAAGATGAGAGACTTAGGGACACAGGTGGACAGTGGTCTCACCTTCAATAACCACATCGCCACAACAGTCAGGAAATCCTTCAATGTGACTCACCTCATCACTAAGGGCTTTTCATCCAGAAAAAAGGAGGTCATTGTCCCACTGTACTCATCCCTCATTAGACCCATTATAGAGTATAATACCACGTTTGGTATGTACCTCACAAGACATCTGCAACAGCTGGAAAGGCCACAGAAATACTTCACTAAAAGAATCACAGGCCTAAAGCAGATGCCATATGCTGACCGTCTAAAAAACTCCAGCTGTACTCTGTGCAACATTTTCTACTCAGAGGCGATCTCTGCTTAACATACAAGGCTATGTCAAACCCTGAGATGTTGGACATGCTCCACTTAAAGAAATCCCAATCTCTAAGAGCCACATGCTCCAGGGATCTAAACCTTGTCATTACAATGAACACAACATGCTGGAGGGATAGGATCCTAACCCAGAGACTCCCCATACTCTGGAATAGACTGCCCATACATGTCAAGCAGAGTGCCTCCTTGGCCCTCTTCAAAAGGAACCTTGACGATTGGATGGGAGATAGGAAATTCACCCCAGGGATCACTTCAGTTGCCCTGCTAGACAGGGGTCCAGAGAAGTAAATATTGTGGGAAGAAATATCTGGGGAATTGTTTGGCTAGGCTTGTATAGGCCCTTGGGCTGATAGCCTAGTACCAACCTACTGAAAGGTCAAGCAGGATTTTCTGACCATCCTCAAATAATCTTTTTTGCTGCTACATACTTTGTTGTTTCATTACACTTAGTTGTATCTGTACTACCCTGGGACTAAACAGCTTGCATACTTTCAGTATTGTATGTCCATCAGTAGCTGATCCTCTTGACATCTTTGCAATTCCAAACATGTAAGTCTAGTAGAACGATTATAAATTTTGTTATATAATTTAAAATGACAGACAATATATTTTTTGTTACTTTGTGAGAAAACACTAATGATATGACTCAGATTATATAGTTAGTATGTAAGGGTTGGGAGGGTGACCTAATGGTTAATGTGTTTGCCTTACAAACACAAGGTGCAGGGTTTGAGTCTCACAAGGGATAATTGGCTAGGCTTACAATGGCTCGCAAGGGCAGTTAGCTTAGTAATAACCTATGAATTTAAGACTGAAAAAACATTATATGTATGAATGTCATGAACCAAACACCTAAATACAGATAACCTAAATGGCTATATAGCACTACTAGTGTTATATAGCAATATAGGACCATATCTCTGAAACCATTTGAAATAGTCTAGCAGAGTTCTCAGATGTTACGACAATGAGCTACAGCCTACAGAATGCATTTGCTGGTGAGTGCAGGCATAAGCAATAAGTTATCTTCACATGACATACTTCACTTATTTTTTTCTAAAGTATCACAAACTACATTTCATCTGTTGGAAAGTGTACAACCTAGACATACAGGGACAGATTCCAAAACACATTGGCATTGCATAACATGCCTGACTGAGCTGTTATGCCATGCCCAATTCCAAAAGAAAGGGATCTGCCAATCTTTATTCACCGTATGCTAATGGAGAATGGTGGAGTTCTATGTCCATTACCAACACGGGAATCAGGAGTTCCATGCACAATGAATGTGACACTGTGCAAGGTCACAACAATGGTGAAGCCTATTAAAATGAATGGACTTTTCGGCGTGATGAAAGCTTCACATGTATAGAGAAAAAGGTACTGCATGAAGTACCAAATGGAAAGCTGGACCATCTGCAGTACCTAGTTCTGCATACAGCTGAAGCTGTACTAATGTTATCTTGAGCTGACAGGGCTGTCTGCAACTTTGCACATGCACAGTACTGGATATTTTGAACTGTTCAGTAACTTCTTCAGGGGACAGCTTGTTTCACTTTATTTGTAAAAAGAGACATTATTCCCTGGTGGTATAGTGGACATATACACATGCCCCTCCCTTGGATGTAGTAAATGCAGAAATTGCAGTTTTCCTCACTGTCATGCCTGCAGTTGCCTGTACATCCTACATATGAAACGTTGGTAGTTCTCAACAACCTTGTGTCAGAGTAGCTCTGTCAGAGTAGCTCCACCTGTAATGATACTGATACTGCAGGCAGAATTCCCTGCCTGCAATACCAATTCTCTCATACAGATGGAGATTGTCTGCCTGAGAACGTCCCCCACCTAGTCCTTGGGCAGCTTCACACTACATACAAGCAAGTTAATGCAGTTCATTAGTACAGAATGCTTCTAAATCACATTATTTTGCCTAGCCATAGGGGTAAACTTTTGAATTTAATGTCTCAGATATAGTTTACTTTATTTATTGCTGACTGGGATAGTCTGACTGGGTATGATGGCCCCTTTTCTACAGAGGCCTGAGGAGAAAAGCTCTGCATTACAATACAGTATATAAGAATAATTATAGACAAAACAGCAAACTAAACATGAAAAAAGCAACATAAATTAAGCTTTATCACAGTGTAGTAAGTAGCAATACTCGCACTGTGTGTGTGTGTGTGTGTGTGTGTGTGTGTGTGTGTATATGTATATATATATATATATATATATATATATATATATATATGTATATATGTGTGTGTGTATATATATATATATATATATATATATATATATATATCTATATATATATATATATGTATATATATATCTTCCTGTCCTCTGCATCTTGCTCTGTCACACCAACCACCTGCATGTCCTGTCTTACCACATCCATAAACCTTATCTTAGGCCTTCCTCTTTTCCTCTTACCTGGATGATCCATCCTTAGCATCCTTCTCCCAGTATACCCAGCATCCCTCCTCAGCACATATCCAAACCAATGCAATCTCGCCTCTCTGGCTTTGTCTTCAAACTATCCAACCTGAGATGACCCTTTAATACTAATTTCTATTCCTGTCCATCCTCGTCACAACCAATGTAAAACTTAGCACCTTTATGTCTGACATCTCCACATCTGACTCCTCGTCTTTTCGTCAGTCCCATCATCTCCAACCCATATAACATGGCTGGTCTCACTGCCATCTTAATGACCTTCCCTTTCACTCTTACTGGTACCCGTCTGTCACAAATCACTCCTGACTCTCTTCTTCACCCACTCCACCCTGCCTGCACTCTTCTTCACGTCTCTTCCACACTCACCATTACTCTAAACTGTTGATCCCAAGTGTTTAAACTCATCCACCTTCACCCTCTCTACTCACTGTATCCTCACCATTCCTCTGTCCTCCCTCTCATTCACACACACATACTCTCTGTTAGTTCTGCTGACCTTCCTTCCTCCCCCCTTTAGAGAGTATCTCCACCTTTCCAGGGTCTCCTCAACTTATTCTCTACTCTCACTACAAATCATGTCATCTGCAAACATTATAATCCATGGGGACTCCTGCCTGATCTCGTCTGTAAACCTGTCCATCACCATTGCAAATAAGAAAGGGCTCAGATCTGATCCTTGATATAAGCCCACCTCCACCATGAACGCATCTGTCACTCCTACCGCAGATCTCACCACTGTCACACTGCCCTCGTACATATCCTGTACCACTCTTACATGCTTCTCTGCCACTTCCCATTTCTTCATGCAATACCACAACTCCTCTCTAGGCACCTTGTCATATGCTTTCTCTAAGTCTAGAAAGACACAAAGAAACTCCTTCTGACCTTCTCTGTACTTCTCCATCAACAATCTCAGAGCAAACATTGCATCTGTAGTGCTTTTTCTCAGCATGAAACCATACTGCTGCTCACTAAACATCACGTCCCTTCTTAACCTAGCTTCCACTATGCATTCCCATAACTTCATGCTGTGGCTGATCAACTGTATCCCTCTGTAGTTACTACAACACTGAACATGACCCATATTCTTAAAAATCAGTACCAATACACTTCTTCTCCACTAATCAGGCATCCTCTCACTTTCCAAGATTTTGTTAAATAATCTGGTTAAAAAAAAACACTGCCATCATTCCTAAACACCTCCATGCTTCCACAGTTATGTCATCTGGACCAACAGCCTTTCCATTCATCATCCTCTTCATAGCTGTCCTTACTTACTCCTTGCTAATCCTTTGCACTTCCTGATTCACTATCCCCACATCAGCCAACCTTCTCTCTGTCTCATGCTCTTCATTCATCAGCTCCTCAAAGTACTCTTTTTCAACTGCTCAACACACTCTTCTTGCTTGTGAGTCCATTTCCCTCATTATCCTTTATCACCTTTACCTGCTGCACATCTTTTCCAGCTTGGTCCCTCTGTTTAGCCAATCAGTAGAGGTCCTTTTCTCCCTCCTTACCATCCAACCTTTTACACATCTCACCATATGCCTTAGCCTTCGCCATCTCTCTCTTCATCATATGCCTCATCACCTTAAACTCCTGTCTACTTTCTTCACCTCTCTGACAACCTCTTCCTCTATATACTCTCCTGCACTTCCTCATTCCACCACTAGGTCTCCTTGTTCTCCTTCCTCTATATACTCTCTTGCACTTCTGCATTCCACCACCAGGTCTCCTTGTTCTCCTTCCTCTATATACTCTCCTGCAGTTCCTCATTCCATCACCAGGTCCCCTTGTTCTCCTTCCTCTCTATACTCTCCTGTAGTTCCTCATTCCACCACCAGGTCTCCTTGCTCTCCTTCCTCTACATACTCTCCTGTACTTCCTCATTCCACCACCAGGTCTCCTTGTTCTCCTTCCTCTATATACTCTCTTGCACTTCTGCATTCCACCACCAGGTCTCCTTGTTCTCCTTCCTCTATATACTCTCCTGCAGTTCCTCATTCCACCACCAGGTCTCCTTGTTCTCCTTCCTCTATATACTCTCCTGCACTTCCTCATTCCACCACCAGGTCTCCTTGTTCTCCTTCCTCTATATACTCTCCTGCAGTTCCTCATTCCACCACCAGGTCTCCTTGTTCTCCTTCCTCTGTATACTCTCCTGCATTTCCGCATTCCACCACCAGATCCCCTTGTTCATAGGTTCATACTAGGCTATCTGCCCTAGGGCATTTATAAGCCTAGCCAGAGTGTGTTTGGCTTTCGCCACCCATTTTAAATTAATTTTGCTATGCCCTTTTTCAAGGTTAGTATACTGTGCCTCTGTCTAACAGTGACACAGAAGTGATACCCGGGGTAAACCTACAATCTCCCATCCACTCATCAAGATTCCTCTTGAAGAGAGTCAATGAGGGACTCTGCCTAACCTGGACTGGGATTTTATTCCAGAGTGAAGGGAGCCTCTGGGTTATGAATCTGTCCCTCCAGCATGTCCTATTTATTTCAGTGCTGAGGTTCAAGTCTCTCGAGCGCGTAACTCGATGGGATTTGGATTTTCTGAGGTGCAGCATGTCCATTAATTCTGGGTTGGACATGGCTTTGCACGTCAGGCACAGATCGCCTCTGAGCAGGTGGTACGCCACTGAGTAGAGCTGGAGTTTCTTTAACCGGGCAGCATATGGCGTCTGTATGAGCCCTTTGATCCTCTTGGTGAGGTACTTTTGGGGTCTTTCCAGTTGCTGCAGGTGTCTGGTAAGGTACATCCCAAAAGGGGCATTGTACTCAATTATGGGCCTGATGAGGGATGAGTAAAGAGGCACGATGACCTCTCCTGATCTAGATGTGAATCCCTTCATGATTAGGTGGGCTATATAAAATGTTCTTCTAACCACTTTGGCCACGTGGTTGTCAAATGAGAGATTGCTATCAACTTGGGTCCCTAGGTCCCTAATTACTTCTTCTGTACTTAATGGATTACCACCTATGTGGTAATTTGTGGGCACTTTGTTTTTGCCAAAGGGGATGACTATACACTTTTTGGCGTTTAGCTTGAGGCCATGGCTCTGGCACCAGTTGTCTGTTTCTATGAGGCCCTTTTGGAGGATGCTTGTGTCGGCTGGAGAGTCGATTATGGCGCCCAGTTTGCAGTCATCTGCGAACTTGGTCAGCCACAGTCCTTCCGTGTTGGCCTGTACCTCTGAGAAATATATACCGAACAAGAGAGGTCCCAGGACTGAGCCTTGTGGGATGCCAATTGTAACTGGTTTGGAGTCTGACATGGCTCCAGCAATTCTAACCATGTGGGTTATGTCCTTGAGCCAGTTTGCAACCCATCTAGTGACATAGGGGTTTATATTTAAGCTGATGAGCTTATCTACAATGCCCAAGTGGGGTATTGTATCGAAGGCTTTTGCGAGCTCCAGGTAGGCTATGTGGAACACCTTCCCCTCGTCAATGGCCTTGGTGACTGTTTCAAAGAAATCGACCAGGTTTAAGAGGCAGGATCTGACCTTAACAAAGCCGAACTGGGTAGGATCCAGTGTCTGTAGGTCCCCAATATCTTTATTTATGAGGTCCATGATGATCCTTTCCATAGCTTTGCAGACCAAGCTAGTCAGGCTTATGGGGCGATAGTTTCCAGGATCCGTTGAGGCACCACCTTTGTGGAGAGGGACCACTGTTGCTGTACGCCACTCTTTGGGTACATATCCTGTAGTAAGGCTGAGATTGAACAGTAGTTTTATGTTTGGGTTTAGCTCTTCTTGGAGTTCATGTAGGACGCAGCCCGGGACACCGTCTGGTCCCATTGATGCTGTGTTTTTTGCTTTGGAGAGGGCGGCTCTTACCTGAGCAGCTGAGATGTCAGGGGGGCAGCACTCTGCTGGGATAGATATTTGCCCTTTTGGTGGGGAAGGGGAGAAGTTTGCGCTGAACCTGTCAGCTAGGATGTTGGCAATGTCTGTGGGTTCGGTGTATTTTTTGTCATTTTGGACTAATTCTGAGCATATCTGGGAATTCCCACTCTGGTTCCTAACATAACTAAAGAAAGCCTTGTGATTATCCTTAGTGTCCTGTGCAATTTTTCTCTCGAAGCTGGCCTTAGACGATTTTATGAGTGCCCGTAGTTTTTTGCTAATACTGATCAGAGATGCCTTCCCTTTTTGGGATTTTGCTCTATCATGTAGTAGCTTCCTCCTTCTATTGTATAGTTTGTTTATGGCTGGGGTCCACCAGACAGGACGTCTGCCTTTGGAGGATTGAGTCTTGGTTTTATTTGGGATTGCAAGATCCATGCATTCCTGAAGGTGTTCATAGAATGCGTTTATAAAGGATTCTGCAGTCTGGGCCGTATTTTCCACAGGCCCGGGGGCTTTGAAGGATTCCACCTCAGTTTTGAGGAGTGTGAAATTTGCTTTAGAGAAGTTTTTCACTGTAGTTTTCTGGGCAGGATGTGGGGTCGGGATGTGAATATCCAGTGAGATTAGCTTATGGTCTGATCTTACCAGTGAGGGATACACTTCTGGTCTGGAGCATAGAGTCCCCATGTTGGTGATGATCAGGTCCAGTATGTTTTCCCCTCTTGTGGGAGTGGTAACAAGTTGTTCCATAGCATTTGAGTTTATAAATTCTAGGAACCTTTGGGCTAGGGTGTTGGAGCTACAGTAATGCTCCCAGTCTATGTTTGGGTAGTTGAAGTCGCCCAATATAGTGGTATATGGAGAGACCTTCATATTTTCCAGTGTTCTCAGGAAGGCCGAGTGGGGTTCCAGGTTTTGGGAGGGTGGTCTGTAGCAGGCTATAAACTGGAAGGCAGTTTTACCCACTGTTAGTTGCACATGGATAGTCTCTGATGCTTCGTGCTGTGCCACCAACCTGGAGGTGTGGGTATCTTTGACAAATATTGATACTCCCCCTCCTTTTGTGGTTTGGTCCAAGTTTTGGGGCCGAAAAGCATGGTATGAGGTATAACCTGGTAGTGCTGGGGTGCTCTCGGGAGCTTTGAACCAGGTTTCTGTTACTGCACAGATATCGATGTTCTCCATGCTAAGGAGAGTTTAGAGTGCGTGCATCTTGAGGTTTAGACTTCTGGCGTTGAGTAGCATTACTCTTAGTTTCTTATCCCTTGTGATACCTATGGATGTGGGTTTGTCTTTTGAGCCTTGCCTAAAAAAGGCACGATGGGGGTAGCAAGAGCCTTTGCCAATATCCGAAAGCCCAGGGGTGACAGGTGCAAGCCGTCCCTAGCGAAGCATCGTGGCTTGTCGAGCATGTCATCCCAGGCTGATAGGCATTGGATCCCCTTTGAATGACACCAATACTTAAGCCAATTGTTGAAATTGATCATCTTGTCTTCATATTGTGGCATCATTCTTGGTGAGGGTAAGATGCTACTCAAGGTCAGGGTCATACCGGCCTGAGCTACATGCTCAGAGAGCTCCTCTATGTCTCTTTTCATGTAGTCCAGGGAGGTACGTCTCAGGTCATTCACACCAGCATGGACAATGACTTGAGTCATAGTTGTACTTGCCTTGGAGTGACCTGAGTGCTTGTGTTATGTGGCGGATCCTAGCGCCCGACAGGCAGCTCGCCGTGACCTTCTCCTTGTTCAGCCTGTTGAGCAGGACGTCAGTGTGCCTGACGATAGAGTAACCTATTACAAGTGTATCAGGTGTGTTGTTTAGCCTTAAGGGCTGTGACTGTTCGGCACTCTGGCTTTGTGAGCTATATGTTGCACGTGTTTTGTTTTGGGGTAGCGGTTGCTTGGGTGTCTGCTTTGGAGGTCTCTGCTGCTTAGGCAGATTTTTATTTAGAGCCTCCGAGTATGTTTTTGTGTGTTTATGTGTTTGGTTTGCTGTCGTGGTAGGTCTATGTGAGACTGGAATTGTAGTGAGTGTGGTTTCCTTCTCCTCCTGACTGGTTATGCCAGTCCTGAGTTGAGAGAGCTTAGCCTCCAGTTTGGCTATATGGTTGCATCTCTCACATGTGTTGGAATTTGTTGGGAGGAGGAGAGGGTTGTCTGTGTACATGAGGCAGTTGTAACATTGCCTCAAGATTCCCAAATTCACCAGCTGGACCGGAGAGGAGATTGACAACTGACCTTTGGACATGCTAGAATAGTATTGGGAATTCCTTTATAATTGAAAAAAGGGCCAATGGGGAACAAGGTACTCAAGGGGAGTTTGTGAGGGTGTAGTGCTTTTAATTTTTTAGTGCTGACTTAGTGAGCAAGTGCCAGGTAACTTAAATGCAATGTGTTACAGGTAACTTAAATGCAAAAACGACAAACAGTAACTTTCTTTCAAGTGAAACAAGGAAATAAGTACAGTAAGCAATGCAGATATCACTAGGGCTCCACAGAAGCGCGGAAAAGCCGCGTTTTAGGTGAAATTAACGTTTCAGGGAAATAAGCAAACAAACAAGCATACAAACAAAGCTAGATTCAGCAGGCCTGGATCTAGTCTATGCTACAGCAAACAAGGTGTACCAATTTCAGTAAGAAACAGTTCAAATATGCAGGCACTATAAGCCTGTAACCAGAAATTCCCAGCTCAGAAGGGCAGAGTCCAGCCTCTCCTCCCACAAGAGTGCAGACCACGAACCTTCTTAATGTAAAATAACTGGCCTGAAGCCGAAGTGCTTAAACCAGAACTAATACACTTTTAGAATAACAGACACTGAGCCCTCAATCAGCAGTTCACAACTTAGAAGGATGTAAGCTACCTGTCCTGCCACTACAGTGCAGGCCACAAACCTTCTTAATGTAAAACAACTGGTCTGAAGCCCAAGTGCTTAAACTAAAAGGCTTAGAATGAGTTACACCAAGCAGTAATAAATACAATTGAGTACTTTTAAGATGATGCAAAAGCAAAATAAAGTAGGAAGAAACACAGATACAGTAAAAGCAGATATTTTTTTTTTTTAAGTGGAAAGAGAGAAAGGAAAGAGAAAAAGGAGTAGCAGAAACTAAGCTGATTGGCCTTCTCAAATGGTCTCCCTGTACTGGAATGAGGTAATGACACTAGACTGTCCCAGATCAAATTTACACTAGGGTCGGGCAACTGCAAAGCCACCAACTATAAAAACACTATACCAACAGGGAGGGTTGGAAATAAACTGCAGAAATGTTTCTCACACCTGAAAAGCAGCAGTGAGCCTTTAAATTAAAGTTTTAAACAGCTAAAGGAGCCTCTGGAAAAAAAGAGTTTAACTGCAACAAGTTATTACAAACAAACAACCCAACAGATGCTTAATAAAAGTGGACAATTTCCAGTTAATACCTCACACACAGTGAAACTAGCTAGAAAAATACACAGTACACAAAGTGATATAAATAACAAAGAAATAAAGAACAAAATAAACAAAAAACATGATACTTAATGTTATATATTATAGCTCCGAGTTTCCTCAGTGTCCTTCCTTCGATCAAGCTCAGTGTGAAATGGCAGAACACTCACAAATGAACTTCTTAGCTAACAGAAAGTTGAAACCTGAGACAGTTTTTAAGAAAGAAATCTCAAAAGAACCAATGAGGTGCTTAGTCTAAGCTGTAGTCCAGGTGACCTCAGTCAGCCAATGACCTCAAACAATTCTCTCTCACTGAAATGCCTAATGGCCTTGGCTAAACCAAGATGTCCCTGAATATGTGCTCAGACACACAGCCTCCACAAACACTAGGCCCAAATACAAGCCTGAATATGGAAATGCTACAAATATCCCCACTACTTAGAACAAACCGCAGGAGTGTTTCTCACACCTGAAAAGCAGCAGTGAGCCTTTAAATGAAAGTTTTAAACAGCTAAAGGAGCCTCTAGAAAAAAGAGTTTAACTGCAACAAGTTATTGCAAATAAACAACCCAATAGATGCTTAATAAAAGTGGACAATTTCCAGTTAATACCTCACACACAGTGAAACTAGCTAGAAAAATACACAGTACACAAAGTGCTATAAATAACAAAGAAATAAAGAACAAAATAAACAAAAAACAGGATACTTAATGTTATATATTATAGCTCCGAGTTTCCTCAGTGTCCTTCCTTCGATCAAGCTCACTGTTCTCCTTCCTCTGTCCAGATGACACACCAAGCACCTTTGTAGCAGTCTTCCTTACCACCTCTGCTGTGGCTGACCAGCTGTCTGGTAACTCTTCACTGTCACCCAGTGCCTGTCTTAACTCTTCCCTGAGCTCCACCTTACAGTTATTCTTTTTCAGCTTCCACCATTTGATCCTTGGCACTGCCTTCACTCTCCTCCTCTCCTTCTTGATCACCAACATCATCCTACACACCACCACCTATGCTGCCTAACTATGCTCTGCCCTGTCACTACTTTGCAGTCTCCAATCCCCTTCAGACTGGCCCTCCTGCATAGGATATAATCCACATGTGTGCATGCTCCTCCCTCTTCTTAAAATATGTACTCAACACATCCATCCTTTTCGTAAAATCCACTACCATCTGACCTTCTGCCTTCCTCTCCTTAACACCATACCTACCCATCACCTCCTCATCCATTTTTTTCCCTTTACCACCATGTCCACTGATATCCACTCCAATCACCACTCTCTCACCCTTGGATACACTCTCCACCACTTCATCCAACTTGCTCCAAAATTTTTCTTTGTCATCCATCGCACACCCAACTTGCAGAGCATATGCACTAACAACATTCATCATCACACAATCAATTTCCAGCGTCATAAACATCACTCTATATGACACTCCTTTCACCTCCAAAACATTCTTGATATACTGTTCCTTCAAGATAACCCCTACCCCATTTCTCCCCCCATCCACAGCATGGTAGAACAATATGAACCCACCTCCGATACACCTGGCCTTACTACACTTCCATCTGGTCTCTTGCACACACAATATATCAACCTTCCTTCTCTCCATCATATCAGCTAGCTCTCTCCCTTTACCAGTCATACTGGAAATATTCAAAGTTCCTACACTCACTTCCACACTCCTAACTTTCCTCCTCTCCTTCTGCCTCCAGGCATGTTTTCCCCCTCTTCTTCTCCTTTGGCCAACAGCATCCCATTTTCTACCGGCACCCTGTTGGCTAACAGTACTGGAGGCGGTCGTTGCTAACCTGGACCTTGACCAGTCTGGTACAGAAATCTGTATTGTTGTCCACATATTTGACCTGGCAATAATATTACACTGGATCCCTTTCCTGGCGTAACCCTCCCAATTTATCTGGGCTTGGAACCGGCAAGAAGAAATAGACTGGCTTGTGCATCCCCTAACCCCATGTAGAAAAATGGGAAAAAGGGGGCTGATGATGATGATCTGCAGCCCCCAGTGGCTGGTTTTATATGTGTGTGTTTGGGGGGGGGGGCATTTTTGATAAAAAATATTCCTAACAGTGCAGTGCTATTTTACTTTCCGTGTTTGCAACTAAGATACAATGGGGGAAAAAACATATGTTGGAGTTCAAGGGTGACATTTTCTTTTCAGTGCTACAGAACAGTACATCCGCAATTAAGTAGCAGTTACTTGTTTCTATTTGACTTGTAATGTTGGGACAGGCTAACAAATTTATATTTCCATTATGGCTATTAACCACAGTATTATCTATAAAAAAATAACTCTTATATTATATAAAACGTTACTTGGGTCAATTTCCTGATCATGCAGTACGATTCTGCTTTCTGTATTGCAGGGGAATGGCCAATGTTAATTTAAGAATACAATGCTTTAATAAAATAAAAGTAAAACTTAACTGTCTGATCTGTTTTTCTTATAAATTCTTTGAGTACCTCTTGTGTGATATGCATTATTTATCCTTATTATGGCAATGATTTTACCCAGATGTCTGTAACTTTCAGGGTCATTGTCCCTGGTTCTTTCCCCTGGAAGCTAAGACGTATGGATGTATCTAGTTTTCAAGTGCTTTTGTACTTCTTTTCCAGGTCTGCAGGTTGAGTTGCCTGCATAACAGGGCTTAACTGTTAGGAATACATGTCTTGTAACCAGTGCAGTGATGCAGCATACCACAGTGTTGTGCTGTTAAGGTTCATAGGTTCATAGGTGGGTACTAGGCTATCTGCCCGAAGGCATTTATAAGCCTAGCCAGAATGTGTTGGCTTTCACCACCCCCTTAGATTAGTTCCCTGTGCCTCTGTCCAGCAGAGCCACTGAAGTGATCCCCCAGGTAAACTTTCGGTTTAGCATCCACTCATCAAGGTTTCTTTTGAATTGTGTTAGCGAGGAGCTCTGCCTAATGTAGATTGGGATCTTGTTCCAAAGCATGGGAAGTCTCTGGGACAGGACTCTGTCCCTCCAGCACGTCCTATTTATTGTTGTTTTGAGGTTTAGATCCCTAGAGCGTGTGGCTCGAGGGGATAAGGTTTTCTTTAGGTGGAGCATGTCCATCAATTCTGGGTTGGACATGGCCTTGTATGTCAGGCAGAGATCACCTCTGAGTGGGCGGTATGCAACCGACTACAACTGGAGTTTCTTCAGTCGAGCTGCATACGGCATCTGTTTGAGGCCATTGATCCTCTTGGTGAGGTACTTCTGTGGTCTTTCCAGCTGTTGCAGGTGTCTTGTAAGGTACATCCCAAATGGGGCGTTGTACTCTAAGATGGGTCTGATGAGTGATGAGTAGAGGGGCACAATGACCTCTTTTGATCTGGATATGAACCCTTTTGTGATTAGGTGGGCCACATAGAAGGATTTTTTTAACCACTTTGGCAATGTGATTATCAAAAGTGAGATTACTATCTACTTGGGTCCCCAGAACCCTTATTACGTCTTCCGTATTTAGGGGACTACCACCTATGTGGTAGTTTGTGGGTACTTTGTTTTTTTCAATGGGGATGACTATGCACTTTTTGGCATTTAGCTTGAGGCCATGATTTTGACACCAGGTATCCGTCTCAGTGAGACCCTTTTGGAGAATGTCTGTGTCAGACGGAGATTCAATTATAGCCCCTAGTTTGCAGTGGTCTGCGAACTTGGTCAGCCATAGTCTTCCTGTGCTTGCCTGTACCTCTGAGAAGTATATGTCGAACAGGAGGGGTCCTAGGACTGAGTCCTGGGGAAAGCCACTTGTAATCAGTTTAGACTCAGACCTAGCTCCTGCAACTCTCACCATGTGGGTTCTGTCCGTGAGCCAGTTGGCAACCCATCTTGTGATGTAGGGGTTTACGTTTAGGCTGGTGAGCTTGTCTACAATACCAGAATGGGGAATGGTGTTGAAGGCCTTAGCGAGGTCTAGGTAGGCTGTGTGTATCACCTTTCCCTCGTCTATAGCCTTGGTAACTGCCTCAAAGAAGTCCACCAGGTTTAGTAGGCATGATCTGCCCTTAACAAAGCCAAACTGGGTAGGGTCCAGTGTTTGGAGGTTCCCAATGTCTCTGTTAATGAGTTCCATGATGATGCGCTCCATAGCCTTGCAGACCAAGCTAGTCAGGCTTACAGGGTGATAGTTCCCGGGCTCTGTTGTGGCTCTACCTTTGTGGAGCGGAATAACCGTTGCTGTGCGCCACTCTTCGGGTATGTAGCCTGTGGAGAGGCTGAGTTTGAACAGTGTGTTTAGGTGAGGGGTTAGTTCGTCTTTGAGCTCATGTAGGACACAGCCTGGGACACTGTCCAGTCCCATTGATGCTGTGTTTTTGGCTTTGGAGAGGGCTGTCAACCTGAGTATCTGTGATTTTAGTGACTCTACATTCTTCTGGTATGGTTATGGGCCCTTTTGGGGGTGAGAGGGGGGTGAAGTTTGCACTGAACCTGTCTGCCAGGATGTTGGCGATATCAGCCGGTTCAGTGTATTTTGCGCCATTCTACACTAACTCCGAGCAGATCTGAGCATTGCCACTTAGATTCTTGACATAACTAAAGAATGCCTTGTGGTTATCTTTGGAGTCCTTGACAATTTTTCTTTCAAAGCTCACCTTTGATCATTTTATGAGGGATCGTAGTTTCTTGCTGATACTAATCAGGGACGTCTTCCCTTCTTGGGATTTTACTCTTTTATGTACTAGTTTCCTCCTTCTGTTGTATAGCTTGTTTATGACAGGAGTCCACCAGACTAGTTTCCTTTTCTTGGAGGAGTGAGTCTTGGTTTTGCTTGGGATAGCATGATCCATGCATTCTTGTAGCTGCCCGTAAAATACATTAGTAAAGGATTTTGCAGCTTGCACAGTGTTATCCTTCAGCATGGGGGCTTTAAAATTTTCCACCTCGGTCTTAAGTAACGTGAAGTTTGCTTTTGAAAAGTTTTTCAAGGTGGCTTTCTTGTGTGGGGGTGGGGGCGGAATATGGATATCCAAAGTGATTTGTTTATGGTCAGATCTAACTAGCGAGGGGTTGACCTCTGGTGTGGAACACCGGTCGCTCATGTTGGTGATGACCAGGTCCAATATGTTGTCACCTCTAGTAGGAGTGTTTACCAGTTGAACTAGGGTGTTTCAGTTTATAAATTCTAGGAAAAGTTGGGCAAGGGAGTTAGTACTTGAGTAGTTCTCCCAGTTAATGCTTGGGTAATTGAAATCACCCAATATTAGGGTGTTTGGTAGGACCTTTATGTTTCCCAGTGTTTCCAGAAACGCGGAATGGGGGTCCTGGGACATGGTGGGTGATCTGTAGCAAGCTACAATTTGAATTGCAGTTTTGCCC
Organism: Protopterus annectens; assembly: GCF_019279795.1. Classification (NCBI taxonomy): domain Eukaryota; kingdom Metazoa; phylum Chordata; order Ceratodontiformes; family Protopteridae; genus Protopterus; species Protopterus annectens. The sequence continues at coordinate 1,786,690,019 of NC_056744.1, read as the reverse complement.
ATTGTTAGTTGCATGTGGATGATCTCTGAAACATCGTGCTGTGCCAGTAACCTGGAGGTGTGGGTATCCTTGATGAATATGGATACGCCTCCACCTTTTATATTTCGGTTTAGGTTCTGTAGCCGAAATGTATGGTATGAGTTGTAGCCTGGTAGTGCTGGGGTGCTCTCTGGAGCCTTAAACCAGGTTTCTGTTACTGCACATATATCGATTTTCTCCATACTGAGGAGTGCCTCGAATGCGTGCATTCTGAGGTTTAGACTTCTGGCACTGAGTAGCATTACCCTCAGTTTTTTGTTACTTGTGCTATTTATGGCGGTGGGTTTGTCTTTTGAGCCTTGCCTAAAAAAGGCACTATGGGGGGGTGGCAAGAGCCTTGGCAAGTATTCGAAAGCCTAAGGGTGACAGGTGCAAGCCATCTCTAGCGAAGCAGCGAGGCTTGTCGAGCATGTCATCCCAGGTGGACAGACACTGGATCCCCTTTGAATGACACCAGAAACTTAGCCAATTGCTTGAAATCAAGAATTTTTTTCTTTATACCGTGGTATCATTCTTGGTGAGGGCAGGATGCTACTCAGGGTCAGGGTCATACCAGTCTGGGCTACGTGATCAGAGAGCTCTTCCATGTCTCTTTTCATGTAGTCCAGGGAGGTATGGCTCAGGTCATTCACACCAACATGGACAATGACAGAGTCATATTTGTACTTGTTCTGGAGTTACCTGAGTGCTTGTGTTATGTGGCGGATCCTGGCACCCGACAGGCAGCTAACAGTAACCTTCTCCTTATTCAGCCTAGTCAGTGGGATGTCAGTATGCCTGACTATAGAGTCACCTATTACTAGTATGTTGGGTATGTTATTTTGCCTTATGGGCTGTGATTGCATGGCACACTGGTTTTGTGAAGTATGTGTTTCATGGTTTGTGTTGGGGGGTGGAGGTTGCTTGGATGTTTGCTTTGGAGATCTCTGTTGGTTTTACAGATTTTTATTCAGAGCCTCCGGGTATGTTTCCATATATTTATGTGTGTTTTTTGCCGGTGCTGGTTTAATGGGTCTATGTATGACTGGTGGTGTGATGCAAGTATTTCCCTTCTTCTCGTGATTGTCTGATCCAGTCTTGGGTTGAGAGAGCTTAGCCTCTAGTTTGGCTGTACAACTGCATCTCTCGCATAAGCACTGGGAATTGCTGAGGAGAGGGGTGTCAGACAGAAGTAGCCACTGTTACTTCTGCTGTTAGTTATGGAAAGGTATCCAAGCATTGGGAAGGAAGTGGTGAATGAGAGTGGAGAGTGTGCATATGTAAACAACAAAATTTATCCTAAAAAAAAAAAAAAAAAATGGAAGGGGAGACAGGCATACATAATACTGTATGCGAGTTTCTGAAAGGACTTGGGTTTGGTGTAACACACCATGCTGAGTATTTCATGCTGCTCCATGTCCTAGTCTTAAATCTAGGACTTCAACAATACCCCTTCTGCATATTCCAATGCGACTGCTGCAGCATTAAGCTCAGTTCTCCCTTGCTTTGCTGAAAAAAATAAATTCTGTCAACTGTATAAGGGTACCAGTGTATAACCCTGAAGCAATGTTGAAGCCTATTGGCTTCAATGGACTGTGGCACCAAAATAGAAACCCATGTATGTGAGACTTGGTATTGCTGGAAGTAGCTGGTGGGAAGCCAGACTGCCTGCAGGTTCCACATATATATGCAGTTATAATGCACTGTTTTGGAGCTGTGGGGAAAGCTGAGGACTGCGCATATACTCGGTTGGAACATACATGAGCCATCTCTGAATGTTGATAGGTATGGTTCAAACATACTTAAGTGCAAAAAAATACAGTTTATCCCCCTAGTATATCAGGGGCCCCGCACTCCTGTCCTCTGTATTTGGTGGGAAGAATTAAGGTACGACAGTCTTGCTAACTGTCATGCCTGTATTCTCCGATCTGCCCTACAAGTAGACAGTTGTGCAGGACAACCTTGTGGCTGTGCAGATGCACCTAGGTAGCTCTGGTTCTACAAGAAGGCACCATGCCTGCAATATCAAAGCTTCAGATGAGTAGACCAGGACTCAAATGATGTCAAACCTGTTGTTCTATTCTGATTTAAGTTAATTACAATACTAATTAAAATGTCCTTGATTTTGGACTTTTGTCCCTCCATTATTTTTGGCTACGTCCCTGAAAATGTTGAGAGTTTTTGTAGAGTATACCTTCCCTTATAACGGTGTAGCTAGGCATACTCAGTGTACCCAAATTAGTACATTTTTTTCTGAACATCTCTTGGAAACTTCAATACTCAAAAATTTCAGAATGTTTATAACTGTGTCAACAAATATTTACAATATAGAGGTACAGTAAGAACGCCTGTATTAAAGGAATACACCTCTGAAATATTTTTTTTACTAGTATAAAAGCTAACATTTGAAAATTACATATGCCCTTCCTATATGTCTGGGAGTAGTAACTTTTTGTGGGTTGAGTATATTTTTAAAATGAAAGGTGGGTGATGGGGACAATAACATTAGGTTTGAGTACAAAATGTAAGTTTCTGTCTACACCCTTGATCTTTTAGAATCTCTTTAGGTACCGTGGCACAGCGGTCCTCGCAGCCATTCAGTACCTCGAGCTTGGTAGGTACCAAATGGGGGAACCCTCTCGGTATGGATGGGGGAAAGGGCAAGCAAGGTGGGAGTGATGAGGACAAGATGGTGGGGGCTCTCTGTTCTGTTACTCGGATTTTATTTATGTATTTGATCCATGTTCTGTAAAAGATACAAAATGACAGAATGAACAGGAGACACAAGTGGGAAAGACCACTATATAGCCAGGTAGTGAATAGAAGTGCTGTACAAAAAGGAGGACTGATGTCAAGTTATGCGGTTTCAACCATTACAGTTTAGGTAAACCACTAGATAATTAGCCTGCAGGTTTTAACACGCCTAGCTAGTAACAAGACAGTAAGCAAAGGTAAGGCTCAAACCTTGTGCTTTGTGTCTGTAAGGCAAACCCTAACCATAATGCAAACTCTCGGCATAAGAAGAATGCTCTGCGCTTTACTATAAATCATTTGCTATTACCTATGCCATAGCTCTCAACCAATCGGTGATAAATCCCAGCAGAATGAGGGTAGGGTTACCATCTGTCCCACTTTGCGAGGGACAGTCCCTCTGGGCATTTGTGTCCTGCAAAAAAATGATAAAATGGCAAATGTCCTGAGATTTTAGGACAAACATATTTCCTATATTTTATGTAATAGTTACATAAACGTTATTCTGTTTCTGAAACACCTAAATGTTATAAGAAACAGAATAAGCAACTAAAATGCTACAAGAATGAGCATTTATTTAGGCAAAAAAGTGAAGTTCTGTCCTTTGTACTGGCTGTGGGGATGTTTTGCCTTGCAAAATCTGACGTTTGTACAAAAAAATGTCCCACTTTGGGCATTTGAAAAGGTGGCAACCCTAAATGAGGGGCACATCAAGAAGTAAACAGGGGCAATCAGGGACACTTTTAAAACATTAGTACTATTAACTTGAGATACTGTCAGAACAAGACAATGTGAATTGAAGGGTATTACTTCAGTTATTGTCATTATTTATTAAGTATAACTGACCACCTTTTCAAAGATCACCAATTTGAGTCAAAATCAGGGGCGTCCCTAAAAATCGGGGACAGTTGACAAGTTATCTGCATGCAAATACACCCCACGCGGCTGTCAATCTCTTATCTCCAACTTCAAGCCAGGACAAATATCAAAAATAATAAGGGATAATAATGGCTCTCATGTTAGGGTCGCTTGAAATTCTAGTATTTGCTGACTTACAAAATTGATAGAACAGTGTATCCTGGGTTAACATGCTGCACTTTCTGAAGTAAAATACATTTATATAAACGAGTCCCATTTTCGGTCGCGACTAAAACCATGAACGATTGAAAGATCTCTGTCAGTCGAATCCTACAGTGCTGGGTTCCATTTTACCAACAACGGCTGCAAAATCTAGTGTGTGTTCCGTAAATTCGGACTATATAACCGGTAATTGTATTTCCAAACTTTAAACCGACGTTTTACGAATTATCCTCCACCCCCCTTAGTCATCATCCGAACGTGCACGCGTGACGCAACTCTCTCCAAAGTTGTTTTAGTGGCCGCGTGATATATAATTAGCGCCTGCGCTCAGGCCCTTCTTTATATAAAATTTTCTTTTGTAGAGAGACATAGCCAGCCACGAACCCGCCCACCTTCGTCTTACACGGTTTGAAGCGGGTCTTAATTTACATACCCATGATGCAATACTAAATGCATTACTAATTATCCGAAAAATATTTAGTTAAATAAGAGTTTTACGGTATAACAGATTACGATTTTTAAAACTGCTAAGAAGTCAGTTACAAGCTTTTTAAACTTGTTAATTTTAATACTTAGCTAGGAGTTTAATGACATTTTCATAGCTATGTTTCTTGTGCAAGAGGGCGGCTTCAGTGACCGTTGTTTCAATTGAGCCGTAGGAAATTAGAAATTTTTGTTGGCCTGTTTGTCAGGCTTATTTATTATGGTTGGTAAAAATATACGTTTATACTTTTTTTTAATGTTGACTATTTTCTGTTCTATATTTATATGAGCCTGTTCTCTACTTTGGAATTTCTTTGTATGTCACTAAGGGGATATCTACTTCCTGTGGCTGGCGCTCTATCGTTTTGTTCGTAGTCAAGTAGATACACTTCTGTAGGTGCTTACTGATAATAACTCCACCTAATATTCCCGACGTACACACAGAATTCCTGTGCCCTGCTCATACCTCTCAACTTCTTAATTCAACAAATCTGGACAAAGCCCAACAAAATGGGGGTCGTAGGTTGGTACTAGGCTATCTGCCCAAAGGCATATATTAGCCCAGCCAGCCAGTAGTTCATTAGACCCTTGTACTAGCAGCTAGTACCCTTGGCCCCTATCTAGTAGTGCTGTCGGTGTGATCCCCGGTGTGAACTTTCTGTTACCCATCCACTCATCAAGGTTCCTCTTGAAGAGTGATAGTGAGGGGCTCTGTCGTATGTAGATCCAGACCATGTTCCATAGTAAGGGAATTCTCTGCGAAGGGAATCTATCCCTCCAGCATGTTCTATTCATTGTTGTGTTGAGGTTTATATCCCTAGAGCGTGTAGCTCGAGTAGATTTGGTTTTGCTAAGATGGAGTATGTTCAACAATTCTGGGTTGGACATGGCTCTGTATGTTAGACAGAGATCGCCTCTGAGAAAGCGGTATGCAACAGAGAACAGTCAGCTTTTTCAATCATGCTGCATAGGGCAACTGTTTGAGACCAGTAATCCTCTTGATTAGGTACCTTTGTGGTCTCTCCAGCTGCTGGAGATGTCTAGCCAGGTACATTCCAATTGGTGCATTGTACTCAATAATGGGTCTGATGAGGGAAGAGTAGAGGGGCACCATTACATCCTTAGATCTTGATGCGAACCCTTTCGTGATCAGATGGGTCACATAGAAGGATTTTCTAACCACTTTGGCAACATGGTTATCAAAGGAAAGCTGACTATCTACTTGGGTCCCTAGATCCCTTATTTCTTCTTCAGATTTCAGGGAATTACCTCCTATGTTGTAGTTTGCGGGTACTCTGTTTTTTCCAAAGGGGATTACTACGCATTTTTTTGCATTTAGCTTGAGACCATGGCTTTGACACCATGCATCAGTCTCATTTAGGCCCTTCTGGAGGATCTCCATGTCAGCCGGAGACACTATTATAGCACCCAGTTTGCAGTCATCCGCAAACTTAGTCAGCCACAGCCCTTCCGTGCTTGCCTGTACTTCTGAGAAATATATGCCAAACAGGAGGGGCCCCAGGACAGAGCCCTGAGGCACACCACTTGTTACTGGTCTGGATGCCTGAGAGCCAGTTTGCGATCCATCTTGTGACGTAAGGGTTTATGCCCAGGCTGGTGAGCTTATCAATAATACATGAATGGGGAATGGTGTCAAATGCTTTAGCAAGGTCAAGGTAAGCCGTGTGTACCTCATTTCCCTTATCTATAGCCTGAGTAACCGTCTCAAAGAAATCCACCAGGTTCTGGAGGCATGATCTGCCCTTGACGAAGCCGAACTGTGTGGGCTTTATAACTTAAAACGTTGTTAGAGTAATAGGATTTGTGTTACCATGTATTTTCTGAAGAATATGAAGTCTGAAAAATCAAACACGTAATTATTTAATGACTGTAATTCTGAGACCATCCCAGTGATTTGTCCAAAAAAAAACAATTTTTAAGAGGAACAATCCAAAAATTTGAGGCAAAAATCTGGACATTATGTGAAAATCTGTACAGTTGAGAGGTATGGTTCCTATCTGGGATCTGTGGCCCTCACTTCTCTGGTACATTACATGATAAAGCTTACAATCTCATAAGAAGTATACATAGCAAGGAAATTAATTGCAGAAAATGCACGTAAACATTTGCATTTTCTTTTCCCACGATAGATAGGCTACGTTTTAGTAGTAAGCTTTAGTTACAGGTACTGTTCTGCTTCTTATGTTCATAGGTAGGTACTAGGCTATCGGCCCAAGGGCCTAAGTACGCCTAACCAAACCAAATCGCACGCAAGGTGGACCTAGTGCACGGTTCAAACCAAAAGTCACAAATAAACCAAAAACGAGCCAGCACAAAGGGGAAAAGTGCCCAAATGTTCTTTATTAGTGGCAACATTCAACCCATATATTGCAAACTGGTTTCGGCTGTATTGTTAGCCTTCTTCAGTGCAAAAAGAGAAAATATAGTGTTAACAGCACATCCTGGTAATTGCTTTTATATCCCATCATTTAAAGGTGTATATACACCAAAAAAACCTCTATACACCTATTTGAAAATCCAATGTTTAGACTATGAGCTTGTCTTTATCTAAAAAGAATGCAGTCAGTCTTAGCAAATATACAAATGCATGAAGTCATACGCTGACAAAAACGATTTCATTTCATTTAAGCCAGGTTTGAATAGAGCTCCTAACCTGGTGATCCATGAGGATTCCATATTGTTTAATCTGTCATGCCAGCCTACTTTAAGGTTTCTATGCATATCAATTTTATCAATAATAGTAAATTTAAATTGTGCAGTTTGGTGAGTCATGGTGTGTTTATATAAAGCATTAGAGATTTTATGATTTCTAATGGCGCTGAAATGTTCACTTATCCTGTGTCTCAGTGGTCTGGATGTTTGGCCTACATAAAAGGAGGAACATGTACAAGTGACCAGATAAATCACCCACTCCTTGCTGCAGTTACCAAAAATTCTTATCTGGTATACCTTAGAGATGTTACCACTAGAAAATTCTTTGGTCTTGAAAATGTATCTGCAAGCGCTACAGTGACCACATGGAAAGCATCCTATCAAAGGATCACCAAATAGAGTTGTCTGAATAGATATAGGTGGCTTGTATCTTTTGTAATGTGTAAAGTGAGACTGAGTGGTTCTACCTCTACAGTATGAAAAAGCACATCTATCAGGTAATATCTCATTCAAATGTTCATGAGCCCTCAAAATATCCCAATGGTTATTGATAATGTCCCTGAACAAGGGCGTATTGCTACCAAATGTAGTGACAAACCTGATGGGCTGAGATGTTGTTTCTTTATCTACATCTTGTGAATGTTTGTATTGTAATAGTGTAGATCGGGGCACATCTTTGATCTGATTAATAGTTTGGGTAATACAATGTTTCTGATACCCTCTGCTTATGAGCCTGTTAGACAGGTCCTGTTCATATTCTAGATGGGATTCTTGAGACGAACATATACATTTCATACATAAGAATTGAGATTTAGGGATGTTGTTAATGATGTGGCGAGGATGATAACTGGATGCATGTAAAAGTGTGTTGTATTGTGAAAATTTCTTATGTACACGGGTCACCAATGTGTGGTCAGCCTGTCGAGAGACTATCACATCCAAAAATACAATTTCTTGATATTGTATGTTTAAAGTAAACTGAATGTCCCATGGGTTGTTGTTCAAATATTTTACAAAATCATGTACTCGTATGCTATCACCCCGCCACACCATCCAACAATCATCTAAGTATCTTCTCCAGATATCCAGATGTTCCATATAAGAATTGTTGTAAGAATCATATATGAATTGTTAGTCCAGAAATAAAAATGAAAATTGCTAGCATTCACTGGGTAAAACCACTGTGGTGTAAAATGAATAAATGTACATAAAAAGAAAAAATATATACACCATCAGAGGGAAAACACAGCTGCAACTCGATGAGGACAAATACTCAGCCAGTCAAAGAAATAAAAATCCACTATTTATTCCAGCACAAAAACAGGTAAGCGCTTTCGCATTGGAGCTTCATCAGACCTTTACAAACAGTAGACCTAACCTATCTTTTATACAAAACCATCTCATCTAATAAATCAATTAAATAATCAACGCTTAAAGTCACAGTAAAGAGATAAAGAGTAATAAAGAACAAAATTAAAAATAAGGACGTTACACAATGCATCCTTACAATCTACATTCTAAAAATCACTTTAAACCAAAATACATTCACAAACTGTAAACTCAACAGAAAAAACTAAGAATAAAAACATCAAAGACTTAATTTACAAAGTCTTCTTTTCTTCAAAACTGGCTTAATAGAAGCCCTTTCATTAAGGCCACTGCCTCGATCTGCTCTTAATAGAACAATCCACCTTGTTTCCTTATACTCAGTATAAGCAATAATATCCCCTTCTCTGATGCTAGGTGTAACAGTTTCAATCACCTGAAATTTAAACGTATGAGTGCACCCAAACTCAGTGGCATGCTTAGCAAGTGCATTATGTGGGGACCCCTTCCTAATGTGATAGAGATGTTCCCTCATTCTATCACGCAGGGGTCTGTTGGTTTTCCCAACATAAAATGCACTGCATGCCACACACTGAGCCAGGTAAACCACATGCGAGGTCATACAATTGTTAACCCCTCTAAAATAAAAATCCCTACCAAGATCAGGGTGATGAAAAACACCAGATGAGTCAATATAACCACAAAAATTACACGAGTCACACGCTACCGTGGAACCACGGTGAAACCTATCAACATTATTGTGTGTCCCAGAACATAGTAACCTCTTCAGGTTCATATGATTTCTATACCTAAAAGTGGGAAAACTACCCACAATATTGCTAATGTCATCGTCCACTAAAAGAATGGACCAATGGTGATGAAACGAATCAGTGACTCTTCTGTAATCATTAGTGTAAAAAAGTGGAATCTTAGTCTTATTGCCACTAGTAGATGGGGAGAAATTATTCAATTCTGGAGGCAAACCAAAATAAGGGCATGCCCTAGTGGACCTTAAGTCAAGAAAGTCAGACCACTGTCTACTCAGCTCATCCCTAGTATAGCCCCTATCCAAAAACTTCTTCTCCAGGCTGGTCATTTCCTTCTGAAATCCTACTAATGAGGGATTTAATCTCGATGCTCTCATACCCTGTCCCCTGATGAGATTCTTAAAAATGTAACCTGGATGCATACTAGACCTGAACAAGAACGCATTCCTATGGCATGTCTTCCGATGGATCCCTGTATTAATCAGGTGATCATCCAACTTCTCAACAATGACATCCAGATAACTAATCCTTTCATAGGACAGACTATAGGTGAACTTTAGACAAACAGTCAAATTGTTCACAATCCCAAAGAACCTATCAAACTGTTCAGATGTCCCCCGCCACAACACAAATAAATCATCTACAAAACGTCGATAAAAAACGACGTGATCAACAAAAGCTGTTAGTGGAAACAGAAACTCGGATTCCCACTGGGCAAGAAACATATTGGCGTAGCTATTGGCACATGAAGTGCCCATAGCTATGCCATGTTGTTGTAAAAACATATCTTCACTAAAGATAAACACGTTGTTATTCAGGACTGTCTCTAAAAAGAAACAGATCAAATCAATTTGCTTAGGTGAATACCCACTATGGGTAACTAAGTATTTCTGCACACAGTGTATCCCCAGCTCATTGGGTATCATTGTAAACAATGACTTAACGTCAAGCGTAACAAATGCCAAGTCTTTGATGTCATCTAAACCACTAACACATTCATATAGGTCTAACAAAAACTGCTTAGAGTCCTTCAACACAGCTGGATTTAAACTGATAATTGGTCGTAGAAATTTCTCTACATACAATGATAAGGGTTTAGTAACCCACCCCCCTCCAGCAACAATAGGTCTCATAGGTGGATTCCTAGGTTGCTTATGGACCTTCGGTAAACCCTGGATGACCGGTATCAGAGGGTTTTTATTCTTAGTTTTTTCTGTTGAGTTTACAGTTTGTGAATGTATTTTGGTTTAAAGCGATTTTTAGAATGTAGATTGTAAGGATGCATTGTGTAACGTCCTTATTTTTAATTTTGTTCTTTATTACTCTTTATCTCTTTACTGTGACTTTAAGCATTGATTATTTAATTGATTTATTAGATGAGATGGTTTTATATAAAAGATAGGTTAGGTCTACTGTTTGTAAAGGTCTGATGAAGCTCCAATGCGAAAGCGCTTACCTGTTTTTGTGCTGGAATAAATAGTGGATTTTTATTTCTTTGACTGGTTGAGTATTTGTCCTCATCGAGTTGCAGCTGTGTTTTACCTCTGATGGTGTATATATTTTTTCTTTTTATATATGAATTGTTGTACAAAGAATTCCATAAACAAATCTGCATATATGGGAGCAAAGGATGCTCCCATAGCAGTGCCTCTAACTTGCCAATATGCTTGTCCATCAAAGTAGAAGATGTTCTTAGTTAACACATATTGTGTCAATCTGATGAGAAAATTGTTAAATCCCGTGGTGTATAATTGTGATCCATCTAATCAATATGTAATTGCTGATATCCCTGCATCATGTGGGATGCTAGTATAAAGGGAAGAGACATCCAATGTACATAGCCACCAATCTGATTCCAGTTGCGTGTCCTGAACTATGTTCAAAAATTCTGTAGTATCTTGTAACCTTGATCTCACCATAGGTAGTAATGGCTTAAGGTAATATGTAAGAAAAGCCGATAAAGGTTCTGTAAGAGAACCTCTGCCAGAAACAATCGGCCTGCCGGGGGGGTTTGTAGGATATTTATGGATCTTAGGGAGCAAGTATAGATATTGAGCAATAGGTTCAGAGACTTTAAGTTGTTTACATGTCTGTTTATCAATAATCCCCTCCTGTGTGGCTAAATCCAAAAAAGAATCAATGTGTGTTTTGAAGTTAGGTGTTGGATCAAGGGCCATTTTTATATAAAATCGGGCATCAGACAATTGTTTGTTTACTGACTCACAATTTTCTGTAATAACAGTTGTAGACTGTGTGTAGTCGGACATGTTTTTATAGCTTTAGGGCACTATCTAGAATGTCGAATTGAACTAGAAACTTTAATTTTATTTGGGACTAATGGCTTACTCTTGTGGAATTATTGCTCTCTCTACGGCATAGATGTATGGACTTTTTTGTGACTGTTGCTTAACCTTTTATTCAGGGTTTTCTACATGTTATGCATTTTTGACATATTAATACTGCTGTGTGTTGTGATTTGGATGGGCAGATTTACAATGATTCATGTGTATATATGCTAGTTTAGCAATGGTTTTTGTTTCCACATAATGGTCCATTCAGACCTATCGAAATATTGAAAAACATTTTCCGAGTTGCACAATACAATTTTTAGTATATGGTTACACCATTTAATTGGACATAAAGAATTTTGGGTTGTTTTTCAGGCTGTTTTTTCAGTTCAAGGGATTTTTGACCTAGTTTAAACAACCGATTACATTTAACTAGGACTTTTTATGCTTTTGTTCTTTCCTTAAGGGGACGCTTGGGCCAGTTATGTATATGTCTTTATTTGATTCATAACTATATACAAATATATTTCAAGCCAGTTGTTGCATTTTATGCAAGGTTTCTGACATAATCTTGACAATTCATATATGCATTCTTTATATATGCATATATTTATATTTAAAAAGTTATTTTGTATTTTTTGATCAAATACCATATGCATGCCTTTGGCCTGTTGGAAATATAACTTACACTTGATTAAACAAATATATAGGCCCAATATTGTCTATATTGAGAACATATTGTGTGTAAGAGGGCTCACTTATCGTTTTTTTACAATTTTTGTTCTACCCTTCTGTTCTATTCATTTATTTAGACACCGCCAGTAATGGTATACTTGGATGTACACCAACATTGGACGAACCTGCTTGCCTAATTACAACTGGCCTCTTTATATTTGTGGTACAATTCACTGGCTGAGACGCAGGTTGGTCAGCACCGTTGATTTTCTATTATGGTTGGTTGAGATGAAGGTCTGCCAACAGCCACAAACAAATATACAATTTATATATGTAGTAAAATGTATCTACAACATAGTAGTAGAGACAAAGGTCGACTACTTACATTATATTTGCTAACCGGGTCCCTGTGGCTCGAACAAAAACTGGAACCAGACAGTAAATAGAAAACAGCCAATACTGTCTCCAAAGTTGCACCAAAAGTCAAAACACAGCCAAAAGTAAAAACACCTGTGTTTTTACTTTTGGCTGTGTTTTGACTTTTGGTGCAACTTTGGAGACAGTATTGGCTGTTTTCTATTTACTGTCTGGTTCCAGTTTTTGTTCGAGCCACAGGGACCCGGTTAGCAAGACTGTGTTATTTGTTGGTCTTTTCATTTCGTTCCTACATTATATTTGCGATTGAAGAAAGTCTTTATAAGCTTTTTTCCTCAAATTTTATTTTTATTTTTGAATAGTATTATAGATAGGTGGACCTTTTTTGCTACACTTTACAAACATATTTTTTAAGACATAAAAGGTTATACTTTGGCATGCATATGTTTCTTGATCTCTATTTTTGGTGGCTATTTTCAATGTACAGATAATTTTTAATTTTATTTCGGAAATAGTATAGGTTAATACTACCTGATATATATATATATATATATATATATATATATATATATATATATATATATATATAGTTCCCTATCAGAAGCCTGAAACACTATAAGCCTGAAAATCAAAATCCTGAAAACTACAGACTGAAAATTCAAAATCCTGAAAGCCCAAAATCCTGAAACTCAAAATCCTGAAAACACAAATAATGCTAATATGTCACTATAAAGACACTAAAATCTACCAACTGACCCTGACCCTAACCCTAAGGTCGGTCACTATCGCACACTCACCTGACCCGCGCCCTAACCCTAACTTACTTAAACCACCCCTAACCCCAATATTTGTCACTATTGCATACATGCCTAACCTGCGCCCTAACCCTAACTCACTTAAACCGCCCCTAACCCTAACATAAAACCAACCGCACACTTACCTGAACCCAACGCATGACCCAACACCACAGAGCTAACAATAGCAAAGCCACAATGACGTCAGTATGTCCATTTTGTGTTTTCAGGATTTTGAGTTTCAGGATTTTGGGCTTTCAGGATTTTGAATTTTCAGTCTATAGTTTTCAGGATTTTGATTTTCAGGCTTATAGTGTTTCGGGCTTCTGATAGGGAACCATATATATATATATATATATCTTTTTGGTCAATTTTGTGCTGGAATACCTTGCAGAAATGAACAGCACTGTGGATCTAAAAGGCATTTTACAGGGGTTATTGGCAGATAAACACAATCTGGAAGCCTTTGGCCTTAATTTATCTGGCCCCAGTGATCCTAATACTAATAAGGGAGATGCCAAATATTGCTGTGGCATATTGTTTCAAAAAATAACTAGAAATATGAACACGTTAAGAGCCAATATCTGGCATTTGAAGCTATTCAAGGCATATAAATTAAAAAACATTACACCCCGGGGGTTAAGGATTCGCATTCAACCTCTAGTGGGTTTGATCGATCCACAACTTCCCAAAGATTGGGCAGACACCCAACATCAAGCTTCTATGCTATTTGTTAATACTTTGATCTCTTATTATGAGCGCATAATTGAATCACAGACTGTTGAGATTCACAATAACTGTCTTGAGGCTCAAATTTTTGAGTCGGAGGATTTTTACAATAACCATTTAATAAATTTGGCTAAAGATTTAGCAATATTGGATACTAATTAAAAAGAAAACATATAAATTTCAGCGAGATATGGCTGATTATGAAAAGGGGAAACCATTTGTTACTCAGAAAAGTGTTAGATTTTTTGATTCCAACAACAAAACTAGCAACAGGAGGAAAAGACCTAGGTCTATCTTAAGAAAAAATAATCAAACAACAAGTGGCACTTCGGAGGATGACACATCTTCGGCCACAGATTATGACTGCCGTCCAACCAGGTGTCCCCAATGGCTAAAAGAAAACCATCAGACCCTTTAGACCTAGGACACGCAGAGGTGGTAGAAAACACAGAATCAGGCACACACAGTCTACAACTGTTATTACAGAAAATTGTGAGTCAGTAAACAATGTGCACAATATATCTTCATTTGAATTGTCATCTGTCCATAATAAATTGCTGAATAAGGGTCTAAATTTTGTACCGACTTCATTTGTTCCTGAACACATATTGGTCAATGAAATAAATGATTTTTGTAGATTGATTAACCTCAAAATATTCTTTTCAGATTGTGACAGCTCTCAAAGATCCACTGGGTTCAACTTTGGTAAATCTGATTCTCAACCACCAATGGACAAGCATGTAGCCATATTTAAGGAATGTGTCATCAAATATCTACATTTTTCTTTAGGTTATCAACCTATCAGACACAATTTAACCTTGGAGGACCAACAAGCACTACAGGAACTTTGTTCCAATCATGACATAGTGATCACACCAGCTGACAAGGGAGGAGGCATTGTAATTATGGATTGGTCCATGTACCAAGCGGAAGCCCACAAACAATTGTCTGATGCCCGATTTTATATAAAGATGGTCCTTGATCCCACACCTAACTTCAAAACACACATTGATTCTTTTTTGGATTTAGCCACACAGGAGGGGATTATTGATAAACAGACATGTAAACAACTTAAAGTCTCTGAACCTATTGCTCAATATCTATACTTGCTCCCTAAGATCCATAAACATCCTACAAACCCCCCCAGTAGGCCGATTGTTTCTGGCAGAGGTTCTCTTACAGAACCTTTATCGGCTTTTCTTACATATTACCTTAAGCCATTACTACCTATGGTGAGATCAAGGTTACAAGATACTACAGAATTTTTGAACATAGTTCAGGACACGCAACTGGAATCAAATTGGTGGCTATGTACATTGGATGTCTCTTCCCTTTATACTAGCATCCCACATGATGCAGGGATATCAGCAATTACATATTGGTTAGATAGATCACAATTATACACCACGGGATTTAACAATTTTCTCATCAGATTGACACAATATGTGTTAACTAAGAACATCTTCTATTTTGATGGACAAGCATATTGGCAAGTTAGAGGCACTGCTATGGGAGCATCCTTTGCTCCCATATATGCAGATTTGTTTATGGGATTCTTTGAACAACAATTCATATATGATTCTTACAACAATTCTTAAAAGGAACATCTGGATATCTGGAGAAGATACTTAGATGATTGTTGGATGGTGTGGCGGGGTGATAGCATACGAGTACATGATTTTGTAAAATATTTGAACAACAACCCATGGGACATTCATTTTACTTTAAACATACAGTATCAAGAAATTGTATTTTTGGATGTGATAGTCTCTCGACAGGCTGACCACACATCGGTGACCCGTGTACATAGGAAATTTCCACAATACAACACACTTTTACATGCATCCAGTTATTATCCCCGCCACATCATTAACAACATCCCTAAATCTCAATTCTTACGTATGAAACGTATATGTTCATCTCAAGAATCCCATCTAGAATGTGAACAGGACCTGTCTAACAGGCTCATAAGCAGAGGGTATCAGAAACATCGTATTACCCAAACTATTAATCAGATCAAAGATGTGCCCCGATCTACACTATTACAATACAAACATTCACAAGATGTAGATAAAGAAACAACATCTCAGCCCAACAGGTTTGTCACTAGATTTTGTAGCAATACACCCTTGTTCAGGGACATTATCAATAATCATTGGGATATTGTGAGGGCTCATGAACATTTGAATGAGATATTACCTGATAGATGTGCTTTTTCATACCGTAGAGGTAGGACCATTCAGTCTCACTTTACACATTACAAAAGATACAAGCCACCTATATCTATTCAAACAACTCTATTTGGTGATCCTTTGATAGGATGTTTTCCATGTGGTCACTGTAGTGCTTGCAGATACATTTTCAAGACCAAAGAATGTTATAGTGGCAACACCTCTAAGGTATACCAGATAAGAATTTTTGGTAACTGCAGCATGGATTGGGTGATTTATCTGGCCACTTGTACATGTTCCTCCTTTTATGTAGGCCAAACATCCAGACCACTGAGACACAGGATAAGTGAACATCTCAGTGCCATTAGAAATCATAAAATCTCTAATGCTTTATATAAACACACCATGACTCACCAAACTGCACAATTTAAATTTACTATTATTGATAAAATTGATATGCATAGAAACCTTAAAGCAGGCTGGCATGACAGATTAAACAATATGGAATCCTCATGGATCACCAGGTTAGGAGCTCTATTCAAAACTGGCTTAAATGAAATGAAATAGTTTTTGTCAGCTTATGATTCCATGCATTTGTATATTTGTTAAGACTGACTGTATTCTTTTTAGATAAAGACAAGTTCATAGTCTAAACATTGGATTTTCAAATAGGTGTATAGAAGTTTTTTTGGTGTATATACACCTTTAAATGATGGGATATAAAAGCAATTACCAGGATGTGCTGTTAACACTATATTTTCTCTTTTTGCACTGTAGAAGGCTAACAATACAGCCGAAACCGGTTTGCAATATATGGATTGAATTTTGCCACTAATAAAGAACATTTAGCCACTTTTCCCCTTTGTGCTGGTTCGTTTTTGGTTTACCTAAGTAAGCCTAGCCAGCAAGGTTCCCTGGCTTATGCCACCCAGGAACATTATTTTCCTATGCCCCAGTCGAGCAGAGCCACAGAAGTGATCCCCAGGGTGTATTTCCTATTTTCCATCCACTTGTCAAGATTTTTCTTTAAGAGTGCTAATGAGGAACTTTGCTTGACATAGATGGGTAGCTTGCTCCAGAGTATGGGAAGCGTCTGGGTCGGGAATCTATCCCTCCAGCATGTCCTGCTTATTGTGGTGACAAGGTTTAGGTGCCTAGAGCGTGTAGCTCAGAGGGATTGGGATTTCTTTAGGTGTAGCATGTCCAACAGCTCTCGGTTTTAGCTTTATATGTTAGGCAGAGATCACCTCGGAGTAGGCGATATGCTACTGAGTAAAGCTGGAGTTTTTTGAGACGGTCAGTGTACAGCATCTGTTTGAGGGCAGTAATCCTCTTTGTGAGGTACTTCTGTGGCCTTTCCAGCTGCTGCAGATGTCTTGTGAGGTACATTCCAAAAGAGGCATTGTACTCTATAATGGGTCTAATGAGTGGCGAGTAGAGGGTAACAATGACCTCTTTTTTCCTAGATGAAGTACTGTGACAGTTTTGTGCACAGAACAAGTATGCACCCTCCACATATATTTAAGAGTGTAGCACATAGCCAGTTATTTAGAGCATTGAGGCTTAATACAAGAACAGAGGACTTTGAACAACAAGTTGAAAAGATGAGTCAACATTTTGCAGGGAGAGGTTACCACAAGGATGAAATCAATAAAACTAGAAATATGGTGGTTGAAATAAGGGAAAACACAGCTAGACTATATTTTTCTAAAAGGAATGATATGTCAGTACATGCAACATGTAAAAAGAAGACAGAAAATAAAATAAGATGTTTTATTCCACTGATGTGAGGCTGTATAAAAATATAACTGAGAAGCACTGGGAAATTTTGATGACAGATAAAGAGATTAGTTCCTTATTGGAACCTAGACCAAGTTTTGCACATAAGAATATGCACTCTTTAAAGAGAAGACATTATTTTAAGAATGAAAATATAAGGAAAAGGGATGGACAGACTTGTCCATGTGGGAGATGTTCCATGTGTAAATATATGAGTAACAGTAATAAGTTTTTACATCCTGACACAGACAGGGAATATGTATTTAACATTTCAGCTACATGTGCCTCAGAACACATTATTCATTTAACCCAATGTTCAGTATGTTTTTGTTTTTATGTGGGAAAAACGGACAGAGCTCTTAGAGATCATATCAACGAACACATACCAGATACAGAAAAAAAGTGATGTTAGTGCATTATCTGAACATGTTAGAGTGAATGACAACACACACACAACTTTACTTTTTTTAGTTATAGGTAAAATATATGACAACATCAGAATGGGGGACATTAGAAACAGGACAGAACAGCTTGAGGGAAAATGGATTATAAGACTGAAATCAGATTCTGGGCATGAATTAAATGATAGGATACCCATAAGACCAAAACTTAAAGCAAGACCATTGAACAAATGAAATGTTAAGTCATTTTATGACATCCTTACTTACATTAAGTATTAGAGATTTTTAACAGTACATGTTTATACTTGAGCACATTTTTATGTCTGTATATTTATATGTGCATTTTTTGGGTTCCATACATTAGATCGAATTTTCACTAATTCAAAACAGTGCATGGAATGCTCACTGCAGCGAAAGTGCACTTAATCAAAAGTGCACTTACGCGAAGTTTAGTACAACGAACGGGTATTGTACTGAACTTCTGTGCAGTACTCATGGACCTTAGGGTTAGGGCACGGGTCATAGTAAGGGGATAGCCCGTAGGGCTATCCCCTTACCATGATCCGTGCCCTAACCCTAAGGTCCGTAACAACTGCAGCACAGTGAAGGACATAGCAATGTCCTCCACTATGGTGCGATAGTCACGAACCTTAGGGTTAGGGCATGGGTTAGGGTAAGGGGATAGCTTTACTAACTATCCCCTTAGCCTAACCCATGCCCTAACCCTAAGGTCCGTGACTATCACACCACAGTGGAGGACATAGTTTGTTTTTTATGTCCTCCACTGTGTTGTGGTGTTTTCGGTGAAGTGCACTTAGCAAAAGTTCACTTTCATTAAAGTGAACTTTCGCAGAAGTGAGGCTTCCTATTACAAGTTCGAAGTAGTGAACTTTCGTTCTTGTAATAGGAATCCGCATTTTTTTATATATGTATTCATTATACATGTGTTTGTTATGTGTTTGTTATGCATTATACTTTTTAGAATCATGTTTTCACAGTGAAGGACTGAATATTTTTACTTAATGAAGAATGTTTCTTTAAGATGATTGTGACTTAATTGGTTGGTTCAAAGTATATAAGATACACAGTCGACAACATCCATTTGTATCTGAAGAAGCAGAAGTTATCTGTGAAAGCGCTTATATGTCTGTGGTTGAATAAAGAAGAGTTTTTTACACTGGAACTACCTGCCATTTTTGGACTACAAGTGTTTTACATTTAATTGCAGTTTTCCTTTTGGACTGAAGCCTCTAGTAAGGAAGGTGTGTTTTTTTTACTTGAATTTAAAATAATGTTCTAGAAATTCCATGATGTACCTATAAAGTGCATTTGTAGATTTTTTTACCCGTATGTCATAATTATGTTCATAGATGCGTTGCTTAAGCATCCGTTTCGTCTTGCAGATGTAAACGGCAGGACATGACTGACACAATGCCCATAAACTACCCCGGTACTGTTACAGTTGTAATGTCCTTTTATCCTAAAGCTGAAACCATTAATTTCAAACAGTTCCCCCACATAAATGAATTTACAAAAATGGCACATGCCACATTGGTACATACACCTAACTTGGGCATTGTCAACTTCGATTATAGGTCTTTCCACCAAATTTTTAATGTTAAGTCCCCTTCTCCACACAGTAGAAGGTTTTGTGCTAACTTTACCTCTAACCTCACCATCCCCAGTTAGAATACCCCAGTTCTTTTGTAAGATTCAAAAAATCTGCTTTAGGATACTTTAGGATGACATACGGGTAAAAAAAAAAAACTACAAATGCACTTTATAGGCACATCTTGGAATTTCCTGAACATTATTTTAAATTCATTGTGATTGAGCAGGTCACACGGAATAAAAGGGGTGGACCTCGGCAGTTGTCTCTGGAAAAACGGGAACTTTACTGGATATTAAGTTTAAATGCTGTGGGTTTTCCTGGTTTAAATGAACTAGCATCTATTGTTTGTGTATTAAAACTGAAGGCACAACTTAGATAGATTTGGTTATTATGGTTCTTCACATAATTATATATATATATATATATATATATATATATATATATATATTCATGGTTTTAAAGTTTTAAATGTATGTGTTTTAAGATGTTGTATAATGTGATTTCTTTTCCTTTTTTTCTTTTGCACATTTACTGTTGATTTTAACCAGTTAATTAGTTAATCAACCTGGGGGTGGATCATGTGATATGGGAAGGACTTTTAAACTTGGCTTTTCAGTTCTTTTTTTTTCTGACGAAGTTTTGTAATTAACTTGATGAAAGTGCTTATGGTTATTTGATTCAATAAAACTGTGATGGACCTACTCCTGGCTTCCTCCATCCCTACTATAACTCAGATTTTGGACTCTCTTCCCAGTCTCATCTCATCAGCTCAATCTACTGAGCACTGAGAGATCAGCTGGGGATGCCCTCCCCCTTAGTCTCCTACACTTGAATTATCTTCTGTTTCCTACCTTTTCACTTACTTAAAATATGATTTATTCATCTGCTTTTACTGCATTTGTGTTCTTAAGGTGTTCAATTGCATTTAATTAGCTGCATTTATTACTGCTTGTTAGTAGCCTGATTATACTGTAATTGTTATTCTAAGCTGCTTAGTTCTGATTTAAGCACTTGGGCTCAAAACTAGCTATCTTACATAAGGAAGATTTGTGGTGTATACTCTTGTGGCAGAAGAGGTAGCTTACACCCTACTAAGTTGGGAATTTCTGGTTGTAGGCTTATTGTGTCTGTTATTCTAAAGGTGTTTTATTTCTGGTTTAAGCACTTGGGCTCCAAACAAGTTGTTTTACATTAATAATGTTTCTGGTCTACACTCTTGTTGGAAGAAAGGGTAGCCTCCACCCTTCTGAGCTGGGAATTGCTGATGAAAGCTATTGTGCCTGTTATTTTAAGTCTCTTTGTTCTGGTTTAAGCACTTGGGCTCCAAACCAGTTATCTTAAATTAAGAAGGTGTGTGGTCTACACTCTTCTGGCAGGATATGATAGCCTATGCCCTTCTGAGATGTGGATTGCTTTTTGTAAGTCTAACTGTGCCTTTATTTGATTGGCTAGAGGGCTAGCTTGTTTAACAATTTAAATCTGTGTGCCTGGGGTGTTCGGCAACCAGACAATTTGAAAAGAAGACTTTGGCTGATTTCTGCTAAACTCTGCAAAAGCTAAGACTCACATTATCATATCCACTGTTTTGGTACTTGTTACTCACTACTCACATTGTTTTTGTCACAGCTGCATTAATTGAGGGTTTCTGTGTTGAATATCTGCACTTGTTCACCTTTTTTATAGTCTTCATTTAGAACTACTATGATTCCACTTTAGAGAGAGTAGAGAGGACCCGAGCTATTTTCTGGTCCAGGATTGTGTAAAGGAAAGAAGAGTGTGCTGTTTTTGATTAGCCACAGGGCCTTGTTTGTGTTTTTTTTTTGACTCTCCTCTGCTATTTATGTGATGTAGTTGCACAATACTTGGTTCATAACCTACAAGCAAGCTAAGACATACATTACCATATCCACTGTTTCGGCACTTGTTTTTCACACTATTTTTGTCACAGCTGAATTAATTGAGTGTTTCCATGTTGAATATCTTACACTGTTTGACCTGTTTTACAGTATTTAGTTAGAACTGCTGTTGTCCATGCAGCGGCACCTAGCAGTGACCTGTATATTCGCGAATATCTTGCAGCATAAACCGCCTTGTAACCTGTACAGGCGCAGATATCTTGCAGTGTAAATTTCTCTTAGAATACCATTATTGTCTAGACACATTTTCTAACTACTAGAGCATCTATCTTGTGTGTAGCTGAGCATTGTTCATCAAGTTCCTTGTCTTATTGACCTAGTCAATATTTAAATTTCCCTAGCTCCTCCCAGCAGATCAGCAGCCATGGCTATGCACTTCCTTCTCTTTGTGGCCAGTCTGGTTGAGATGGGTATTCTGAGGCTTTGTTGCAATTGCCTGATGTACACTGACAACCCACATATTCTTTATCTGTTTTATTAAGTATGCAAGAGGTGTAAATACACTTTAATGTTGGAGGCAAAACTCTCTCATACAACCAAAACTGACACTTTCACCACACGTCCTGCACAGGGTAAAGACACTACATATAAAATTATTTATGCCGAGGCAGGTACAAGTAACCTGCCTAAAACACTAAGACCTTCTGCACAGAACAATAAAAAAAATGGTCTTCAACCATCACGTAAACACTCCGTTAAAACACCACCCACAGCTATACATAGTAACTATGAATCCAATACCTCTACTGCTAAGCCCTCAAGGCAAACCAGTGCCCAACCAAATTTCCTGGTTATTGGTGATTCAATACTGAGGCACACTGAGATATGTATCCCAGAGCTACCCCGTCTCTGAAACAGGCTCCCCATCTATGTGAAGCAGAGTACCTTCCTAACCTGATTCAAGTGCCACTTGGATAGTTGGATGGGAACAGGAAATTAATCCCTGGTTTGGTACGTATGTTTCTAATGGACACAGTCAACCTGTAAATGGTTCATCTCCCAGGCCACTGCTTATAAATGTTTCATCTCCCAAGCCCCTGCTTACAGTTATCAAGGGTACCAGAACTTATCAGAGATTTGGGATGCATGGCTAGGCTTAAAAATGCCCTTGTGGCTATTAGCCTAGTAAACACCTATGAACCGATGTCGCCCTCACCAGACTAAGTAAGTTCAGCATCATGGTTAGCTTCCTTTCTGGGGCTAGGCTCTGTCAAGTCCCACAGTCACTCAGGTTATTAAACCTCAGGTGCTAGTATGACTCTGTCATAGTCCATGTGGGTGTTAATGACCTGAGACGTACCTTCCTTGACTATATGAAGCAAGACATGATCGAGCTGATCACCTCAGGCAGGTAAGAGCCTGGCACTCAGCAGCAGAGTACATTCTGCAAGGATGATGCGATGTCACCAACAGAAAAATGAATGATTTTTAACAATTGCTTAGCTTCTGGTGTCGGTCCAAGAGGGTACAACATGGTTGACAGACCATGCTGCGTTGCTAAGAATGGTCTACACTTATCCCCTGTAGGCTTTCAGATATTGGCAAAGACCTTTTCCACGACTATAGTGCCTTTTTAGGCAATGCCAAACTCATAAACCTCCCGACTTAACTGAACCTGTGAAGGACTATCTGAAGTTGGTACTGCTCAATGCTAGAAGTCTTAACAAGAAACTCCACTTCCTGCAAGCCTTCCTCTCCCTCGAGAGTGTAGGCATCTGTGTAGTAATGGAGACATGGTTTAAAGTCATGGAGAGTACACCAGCAATGCAAGGCTATAATGCCTTTCACACCTTTAGACCAGCTACTGCACAGCAGGGAACTAAAGGTGGAGGAGCTTCAATCTATATTAAAAACAACCTTACATCCTGACTAGTTAAAGTATATGACCCATTGGAGCTCATACATGTACAACTCACAATAAACAGGGTCTCGTACCATATCCTTGCAACCTATAGGTCCCCTTCTATGTCCCAGGAAACCCATACTGCCTATTTCAATGTACTAGAGTCCCTCTCCATTCAACCTAATATAATATTCACAGGGGATCTCAACTACCCCTCTATAGATTGGGAATCCTACACCACTTCTAATGCACAAGCCCAGCGATTCCTAAACTTTGTTAATATATTAATATAATAATTGTTAAACTATCTCCTACTCTCTCACAATAACTCTACTACTATTACCTCAAACTACACATTCTTAGTTCAAGATATACAAATATACCCTGTCCGAATTAATATGACCTATACAGTATCTCTGCATTTCTTGCTATATTTCTTGTTTGTCTATAAAGATAGAATTTGTAATAATTGTCATATGTATTTTGTTGAACGACCTGTATATATATTATGCAACCTTAAACTGATTGTAGCTGATTATTTACGATATGCAAGTCTAAATGTGCATTTTGCTGTAACCATTTTAATTTTTGTTCAAGTGGAGCTTTTCTCCGCCGGGCCTCCGCTGAAAAAGGACTTGTGGCCAGTCAGACTTTCCTGATAAAAAAAAAAAAAAAATAAATAAATAAATAAATAATATCAACATCCTGGAACAGTTTGTCGAAATTTTTACCAAGAGTAAAACATTCTTGAACTTGTGCTCACAAACGTGGGGGGGGGGGGGGGTAATGTTCTTCACCCAGTGTAATGTCTTCGCTCATCAGATCTGACTATAAGGCAGTGCTGCTTAAAATAAAAATTAAATCAGGGGATCTAGCAAAACAAAAACCTTCTGGAACTATTCCAGTGCTAATCTCTGTATAATAAGGAACATATTGACTAAATTCCAAGAATCCCAAAACCCAGTAAAATCACAGCATGTGTTGAGATATTTACAAAATCTCTGCACAGTCATATTGATAGTTGTACAGAGTGAGCTGTGCCCACTTGTGTTAAGAATAAGACAAACTCAAAAGACGAAACCACCCTGGTAGAAACACAATATCAGTCGATTATACAACAAGAGAAAAAAATCTGAGCCAAGCATGGGAGGAACAAAGCCATACATACTTAAAGCCAAGAGGGTTATTTAATACTTCAAGGGCAAAATTTGAATAAAAAATAGCTTCTCAGGCATAGGACAACCACAAAGCTTTCTACAGTTATGTCGATAACCTCAGGGGAAAATATGCAACAATACGCAGAACTTATTGTAAATGTCATCACCTACACTGAACCAGAGGCCATTGCCAACCTTTTGGCTGACAGGTTCAGCTCAAATTTATCCAACGACTCCCCCCGATAGTCCAAAGGAAATGTCACATGCCACAATCCCCCCAACCATTACCAGGGAACAGGCCATCAATGTATTTTCCAAGACCAGAAACACAGCATCAGTGGGCCCCAACAACATCCTGGTATGCTTAATAAATGGCATGTAAAATTATCTTTCTGGTCCACTTGAATCACTTTTTCAGCTGGAGCCTACAGTCAGGTTTTGTGCCGTAGGACTGGAGGATGGCTACAGTCATTCCCCTGCACAAAGGAGGTCCAACCACTGATCTAGGTAACTACAAGCCCATAATTCTGGCCAGCCTCATATGAAAGGCTGTGAAGAGAATCATTGTGGACATGAAAAATGAAGACTTAGGTAACCTGCAAACACTGGATGCATCACAGTTCAGTTTTGTTGAAGACAGGTCATACCTATTAAATCTGGTGGACTTCTCTGAGAGGATCACCAAGGCAATGGATGAGGGCAAGACTGTGCACACAGGCTACTTTGACCTGGCCAAGGCTTTTGATATAATACCCTACTCAGGTATTATAGACAAGCTCATTACATCAGGTATAAACCATTTTGTCACCCACTGCATAGCCAACTGGCTCACTGATAGAACCCGGGAGCTCAAAATAGGTGAGGCCACCTCCACCAAGAGGACGGTCACTAGCTGAGACCCCGGGGCTCGGTACCGGACCAGTTCCTTTTTTATGTCTGTTTCTCTCAAGCGGAAGTCTGTAGTATTCTGAGACGGGCAGAAATGTGTGATCATTATCTTTAAAGAGGGGAACACGGTGAGTAGTTGGTGACAAGGTAATATATACATCCCTATATTGTTCCTGCAATGTGTTGCTGTTAATGCACATCTGAAATGATGATACAACATGTATATTGTGATATAGTCTACATTTTGAAGCAGGTAGATGGCAATACTTACACTGTAATATTTGTTGTGACCACTTTTTGAGGACATTGATGTAAATTTTTACACATATGTGTATTGTCTATAGCGTTGTCATGTTCTCAGCATAGAACGTTTTTTAATGCTGAAGCTTTCCATGACATTTTGCCACATGCCAGTACCATTTGCAAGGAGTTATATATCTATATGGCTGTGTAGAAAATACTATGTGATACATGAATCTTATAGTATTTTCTACACAGCCACATAGATATATGACTCCTTGCATATGGTACTGGTATGTGGCAAAATACAGACATATACCAACTCCAAGAATGCACAGCCTCGAGGAAAGTACAAACTCATGGTCACTTGAAACAAAGAAATGCAGCAAAAAAACGTGGTCAGTGTTCTGAACGTACAATTAGGGTTCAACATTTTTTCCTTTAACTGAATTAACTATATCTATATCTATCTATGTATGTATATATATATATATATATATATATATATATATATATATATATTTATATATATATGTGTGTGTGTGTGTGTTTATACATATGACCGTAATGTCTGCAAAGCCAGCATACTGCATACGTCCAGTGGATAAAATCTGCCTTGTTGCTATTATTATTCCTGGGCATATCACATATCTACTTATTTTTATTTATTTTCAGTTTGATGGACTGGTTACCAGACCCTTTTCAGCCAAGAACCAAACCCTGTGTGCAGCAATGTATAATACAAAGTCAACAATAAGTAATACTATCAATAAACAAACATGTAACAATGGATCAGATTAATTCATATGGGAGTTAAATACAATACGTACAATTCAGGAGTGTGAATGAAAAAAAAACAGAGCCACGTTGAGCTGACTAATAGAAACTAGGGAGTACATGCTTAGCCATAAAACTCCATTCTGAATTAGATGCAAAAGAGGAGAAATGAAAGGAGAAGTAAACTAAAAGACGTCTTTGTTTACTTTGTTAGTGTGTAGTTTTATGCTGCGTTTCTCTAGAATGTCAATTAAACCAAGCAGAGTGTGATTGTTGAGGTGCCAGTGGTATACAAAGGCAGACCTCCAGTCTAGCATTTCTCAGAGCAGAAATGTTCCCACCTTATATTATTGATTTATTCATTAGCTTTTAGATTACTGGTAAAGTCTGACTGGAAAAAAGACTCTTTTCAAAAGAGGCTCAGGGAGAAAAGCTCAACATTATACAGTTTTCACAGGCAATTAGCATGTGCTAACAATAAAATATATTACATAAAACTGAGCTATATCTAGTTTAACTGCTGATCACCATGTTAAATGCACTATACAGTGTTTACAGTATGTATCCAGTCACATTAAAATTGTAAACATTAGGTTGCTTTCTCTGTATGGCAAAATGCTAAGCCTACATGTTTTGTTTACTTATTAATGCAAGCATGGTAGGCTGTAGCACAGCTGGTTGTATATCACCAAACTGAAATACATTAGCATGGTTGTTGGTACTAGTGTGTTCAGTCTTTTTGATACTACTACGTGAGTGAGAACTTCCGGATAACTGCCCCTCACAATCTGAGAAGCTGGATGTCTCAGTGTAGACACTCTGCAAGTTCCTGTCTGCAAAACCTGATATTGTCTTTCAGCTGTCTGGTACAAAGCCAGGTACACAGGGCCCTTTTTGAACTGGATCCGGTGCTGGGTAATGACTAGGAATATTTTTGCCAATAGATGCAATGTTTCATACTTCATCTCTGGAAGTTATTCGGTACAGCATTAGCTTCATATGTTAGGATTTTCAGCTTTGAATATCCTGGCCTTCCAATATAGATAGCAAATATGATTTTAAAAAAGTTCTGAATGAAGGAAAAATTAAAAAAAAATGTTTTCAAACCAGCTATGCTAAATTAAAGATGTATGGATTACAGGTGCATGTTTTTGGCCATACAAATTATCTATTTACAGAAACACTAAATTGCATTTGTTTCATTCAGTGGGTAATCCTCAGACATACTTCTCAACCTTTTAGTACAAAAAACTGGATAAATCCAAAAATAATGGAGGACATAACCTCAGAAACAGGGACACATTTAAATATTGCTCTTAGAAACTTAGAAAGTCACTAGAATTAAAGGTTTTGTGTTGCATTGTATTTTTTAATGATTATGAAATCTGAAACTCAAATGCCTGTCATTATTTAGTGAAATCACTCTTCAATGATTTGCCACAAAAATCCAGAAAAACACAAATTGTAAGAGAAACAGACCAAAAATATAAGGCAAAAATCTGGACAGTTGAGAAGCATGTCCTCAGACATTACATATTTGGCTGTCTAATACATGTACTGCAGTGACATTTCCTGCTAAAATGTGTAGTAATGTTGGGACTTAAAGAGTTGAGGATAGCAGCTGTTGGTAGACATGAATAAAAAGGATATTTTGTTAGTATATTTACTTGATGTACTTTACCTGAATGCATATTGAATGTTTTTTTTATTATGCTAACCAACTGAAGTGTTGTTAATGTTGGGCTTTCCCATGTCATTAAGTGCAGGCTACTCGGAGACGGCATTACCAAAAGGTGGACTATCCTGTGGACATATGTCTGGTTCATGGAATGTGTACCTTGTATATTAACACTGGTCAAGGATAGCTGACATCATTAAAAATACTTGGGAAGTCCTTGGGTAGGGGAAAAAGAATCTGATAATATGGACTCTGTTAGACTTGGTTGTGGAAGTATCCAAAGATTTGGGTGGTAATGGTATTACCGAGGAGGTAATTGTGGATCATCCTAATGAACTAGGTTCTTCTGCAGATCCACCTAACCCAAGAAAAGGGAAGGAATAGCACACTGGATGCAATTAGGATCAAGGGACTACAGGCAGGATCTTATGTGTAAATTGCTACGTTATATCATTATATTTGTTGTTTGGCTGGAGAATATAGAATATGTGAACACTGAACACTTGCATTTTGTCATAATATTAAAACAACAGAATTATTTCCTTTGAAAGGATGCAGTTAAGGGTACTTGGGTTAGGTTCATATGTTGGTACTAGGCTATCAGCCCTAGGGCCTATACAAGCCTAGCCATAACAATTCCCTGGCTATTTCTTCCCACACTATTTACTTCCCTGGACCCCTGTCAAGCAGGGCGACTGACGTGATCCCTGGGGTGAATTTACTTTCTCCCATCCAATCGTCAAGGTTCCTTTTGAAGAGGGCCAAAGAGGCACTCTGCTTGACATGTATGGGCAATCTATTCTAGAGTCTGGGGAGTTTCTGGGTCATGAACCTATCTCTCCAGCATGTTTTGTTTATTGTGATGACAAGGTTTAGATCCTTGGAGCATGTGGCTCTGAGGGATTGGGATTTATTTAAGTGTAGCATGTCCAACAGCTCTGGGTTTGACATGGCCTTGTATGTTAAGCAGAGATCGCCTCTGAGTAGACGATATGCGACAGAGTATAGCTGGCGTTTTTTAAGGCGGTCAGCATAGGGCATCTGCTTTAGGCCTGTGATTCTTTTAGTGAGGTATTTCTGAGGCCTTTCCAGTTGTTGCAGATATCTTGAGAGGTACATACTAAAAGGGGCGTTGTATTCTATAATGGGTCTAATGAGGGATGAGTACAGTGGGACAATGACCTCCTTTTTTCTGGATGAAAAGCCCTTAGTGATGAGGTGTGCCACATAGAAGGATTTCCTGACTGTTGTGGCGATGTGGTTATTGAAGGTGAGACCACTGTCCACCTGTGTCCCTAAGTCTCTTATCACACTTTCGGTGTTTAGTGTACTGCCACCTATATGGTAATTCACAGATACATGTTTTTTTCTCAAAGGGGATAATTATACATTTCGTGGCACTGATCTTGAGCCCATGGCTCTGGCACCAAGCATCTGTTTCTGTAAGGCCCTTTTGTAGAGTATCCACATCATTTGGGGATTCAATAATGGCTCCCAGTTTGTAGTCATCTGCGAACTTTGTTAGCCAGAGTCCCTTAGTGTTGGCCTGTACTTCAGAGA
Source organism: Protopterus annectens (assembly GCF_019279795.1). NCBI lineage: Eukaryota > Metazoa > Chordata > Ceratodontiformes > Protopteridae > Protopterus > Protopterus annectens. Next base: position 1,786,660,038 of record NC_056744.1, on the reverse strand, counting down.
AGTAGATGCCAAACAAGAGCGGTCCCAGGACTGAACCCTGAGATACTCTGCTTGTCACTTGTCTGGAGCTGGATTTGGTGTCAGCTACTTTTACAGTGTGGGTTCTATCAGTAAGCCAGTTAGCAACCCATTGGGTGACATAGGGATTAATGCCCAGCTTAGTAAGTTTATCTATGATTCCAGAGTGGGGGATGGTGTCAAAGGCCTTGGCATGGTCTAGATAGGCTGTGTGGACCACCTTACTCTTGTCCATGGCTCTGGAGACTGATTCGAAGAAGTCAGTCAGGTTCAGGAGACAAGATCGGCCCTTCACAAACCCAAACTGGGTGTGGTTCAGTGTTTGAAGGTTGCCAATGTCTTTGTTTATCAGTTCCATGATAATACGCTCCATGGCCTTGCATATAAGCCTTGTCAGACTGATGGGACGGTAGCTTCCAGGATCCAAGGTGGATCCCCCCTTGTGGAGTGGGATAACTGTAGCTCTGCGCCACTCAGTAGGCACGAAACCTGAGGTGAGGCTATGATTAAACATGACACTTAGGTGAGGTGCCAGTTCATATTGTAGTTCATGTAGTACACAGCCCGGGATGTCATTTGGTCCCATGGATGCTGTATTCTTAGCTTTGGAGAGTGCGTTTTTACCTGTGGCCGTTATTACCGGAATTTGGCAATCTTCCGGTATTGAGATGGGCCATTTAGGGGGTGAGAGGGGGGTGAAGATGGCACTGAATCGATCTGCCAGGATATTGGCAATATCCTTGGGATCAGTATATTTAATGCCATTCTGTTTTAGCTCAGAGCAGATCTCAGCATTGCCATTTAGATTCTTGACATAGCTATAGAATGCCTTGTGGTTGTCTTTGGAATATTTGGCAATTTTAATTTCGTAACTAGCTTTGGAGGATTTTATGAGGGATCTCAGTTTCTTACTGAGGCTGGTAAGGGAGTTTTTTGCATTCTGGGATTTTCCTCTTTTCTGCAACAGTTTCTTCCTTTTGTTGTAAAGTTTGTTTATAGCAGGGGACCACCAGATTGGCTTCCTTTTTTTGGATGAGAGCATCTTGGTTCTATGTGGGATGGCACGATTCATGCATGAGTGGATGTGCTCGTACAGTGCCTTAGTGTAGGATTCAGCAGTTGAACTTTCAGTTCCCGTCTGCATGGGTGTCATGAAGTTTGTCACTTCTGACTTGAGTAGCATGAAGTTGGCTTTGGAGAAGTTTTTTATGGAGGTTTCCTTACTGGGGGGTGGGGGTGGGATGTGGATGTTAAGGGTGATTAGCTTATGGTCAGACCTGACTAACAAGGCGGTGACCATAGGTGTGGAGCATCGATTTCCTATGTTGGTAATGACCAGGTCTAGGATATTGGAGCCCCTGGTGAGACTATGGAGTAGTTGATCCAGGGTGTTGGACTTTATGAATTCTAAGAAACGTTGGGCAAAGGTGTTGGTACATGAGTAGTTTTCCCAGTTAATGGCAGTGTAGTTAAAATCACCCAGTATTAAGGTGTTTGGTTCTATCTTAATATTTTCCAGTATGTTTAGAAAGGTGTAGTGAGATTCTTGGGGTATGGTGGGGGATCTGTAGCAAGCTACAATTTTGATTGCAGTCTTACCCAGTGTTAGTTGCACCTGGAGAATTTCAGACGCATTGTGTTGGGCAACTAGCCTGGTGGTGTGAATATCCTTGGTGAATATTGACACTCCTCCACCTTTAGTGTTTTGGTTCTGGTTTGGTGGCCGAAAAGTGTGGTAAGAGTTGTAGCCTGGTATTGCAGGGGTGCTCTCTGGAGCCTTGCACCAGGTCTCAGTTACTGCACAGATATCGATGCTCTCCATTTTTAGGAGTGCCTCGAGAGAGTACATTTTGAGGTTTAGACTTCTAGCATTGAGTAGCATTACCTTCAGATTTTGCATGCTTGTACCTGTTATGGTGGTGGTTTTGTCCTTTGAACTTTGCCTAAAAAAGGCACCATAGGGGTGGCAATAGCCTTAGCCAGTAACCTGAATCCCAGAGGCGACAGGTGCAGACCATCTCTGGCAAAGCATTGTGGTCTGTCAATCATGTCGTCCCAGGCAGACAGATACTGGATCCCCTTTGAATGACACCAGAAGCTTAGCCAATTGTTGAAGTCAATCATTTTGTCCTTATATTGTAGTATCATTCTGGGCGAAGGCAGGATGCTACTCAGGGCTAGGGTCATACCTGCCTGGGCCACATGATCCAAGAGCTCTTCCATGTCTCTTTTCATGTAGTCCAGGGAGGTACGTCTCAAGTCATTCACTCCAACATGGACAATGACAGAGTCATATTTGTACTTGTTGTGGAGTGACTTGAGTGCATGCGTTATGTGGCGGATCCTGGCACCTGACAGGCAGCTGACTGTAATTTTCTCCTTGTTCAACCTGGTGAGAGGGACATCAGTGTGCCAGACTATAGAGTCACCTATGACTAAAGTGTCACCTATGACTAAAGTTGTCTTGCCTTAAGGGCTGTTGCTGGGTGACACACTGGTGTTATGAACTAAGTGAAACTTTGGTTGTGATTGGTGTTTGTTTGTGTTTCAGCTTCAGAGGTCCTTGTTGCTTGGGCAGGTTACAGTTAAGGGCCTCTGCATATGTGGATTTAGTGTTGCTATATGTGGGTGATGGTGGTGTGGGTTTAGAAGGGCTATGTGTTGCTTGAGGTGTAGTGTGGGTGTTAACCTTCTCCTCTTGACTGTCTAGCACAATCTTGGGTGGAGAGAGCTTTGCTTCCATTTTGGCTATGTAAGTGCATCTCTCACAGGTTGTAGTGTTGGGTGGTAGGAGGACAGGAATGTCTGTGTACAATTGCTGCATTGCCCCAGTATGCCCAGATTCACCAGGTGGACAGGAGAAATCACCGGAAGCTGACCCTTGGGCATGCCTGGTTTGGTGCTTTTTTTTTTTTTTTTTTTTTTTATACAGTACAGGAGCTGTTTTCCCTTACCTTAGCAAGGCACTTTGCAATTATAGGCTGTTTAGTGTCTACTATTAATTTCTCCTTATTTCTTTATTAAGTTCTTAGTTTTCTAGATAAGTACTGGGCAATCAGGAAGCAGACCATTGAAAGCCTAACCAAGAACCCATATTCAAAATTTCCCTCTAGCTTCTAGGAGGGCAGGATCAGGTAAGCTGTGGGAGAATTTGACACCACCTATCCAGCTATTTAGGTTTATTGTGAAGATGACAGTGGTGATACACTTCTTGACATATAGAGGAAGTTTGTTAATAATGTGGGGATACATTGGGACAGGAATTTATCGTTCCAACATGTCTTATTTATCTGTTGATTATGGTTTAGTTTTCTTTAACTTATATTTGAGGTACCACTTGTTTCATGAAAGAATAAGAGGTCAAAGAGGTTTGGATCTTTCTTGGCTCAATAAACCAGACAGGGGTCTCCATGGAAGAGCCCAAAAGAATGAGTACAGAAAGAGGGCTGTCAGTCTGTCCTGAGAAGTACAATTTTTTAGGCCACTGATCTTTTTACTTATAAATCTGAGTCTTGTCAAGTGGAGTGATATGTTTAGCAAATACATGCCAGACGGTGCATTATATTGAATGATCGGTTTGATGAGATAGAAGTAAAGGAGGACTAAGTCTAATTCTGATCTAGAGGAGATGCCTTTGGAAATCAGATCAGCCAGACAGAAGGCTTTCAAAACTGCTGCAGAGATATGTTAGTCAAACAATAAGAAATTATAAACAAGAGTGCCTTAGATACCTTACAACAGTGTCCGAATGGAGGGTTATGTCACTTATACGGTACGTGAGAATGTTTTGTTGACAAAATGAGCTATACTGTACTAGAGTTTTTCACATTTCACTTGAGACCATTGTACTAGCACTGATTAAAATTATTTAACCAAGGTTAGAGCAATTGTGAGTCAGTGGGAGAGTGAATAAAAACACTGACTTTGCAGTCGTTCTGCAAAGTTACATAGCCATAGGCCAGGAGTGTTGGCCTGAAGGTATGAGAAATGTACTGTAGTGTCAAATAGGAGAGAGCCCAATAGTGACCCCTGTGAGACATCACTGGTACCATTTTACTTTCAGAAGTGGCATCTATGATTCTTAACTACAACCAGTTGGCTATCCAGTGTACAACACAGGAATTCATATTCAAATTTAGAAGTTTATCAATAATGCCTGCTTGGGGAATAGTAGCAAAGACCTTGGCCAGGTCCAAATGTGCTGTATATATTGCATAACCACTATCCGCTGCTTCAGTTACTTTTTTAAATAAATTAATGAGGTTAAAGAGGAAAGACCTTCCTTTCACAAAGCTGAATTGATGATGGCCCATGGATAAGAGATTTTTAATGTCCAGATTAATGAGGTCTGAGGTAATGTGGTACATAGCTTTATATATGTGATTATTGAGACTAATGGGTCTATAATTCCAGGATCTGTGGTTGGGCCATCCTTGTGAAATGGCATTACAATGGTTTCCAACTTTTAGGAATGTAAACAATGGTGAGGCTTAGATTAGAAGGGTTCAGATAGGTTGTATATGGAATTGATAAGCAGACAACCTGTTTTTTTTTTTTTTTTATCAGTGACAATGGATTAGATTTTCTTAGCTTTTGAATGGGCTGAGAAAACTTTTTCCACTGTAATTAAAGGAGGTGCCCATGGTTGTGAATCTGTGGATTCAGAGTTATTCCACAGATCCCACAATCCTAGCCACCTCTGTTGAAACCATGTCCCATTTCTGTGCCTCTCAATATGGACTTAGTCTGGTTCTAAGTTCAGGAGGGAAAAAAAGGGTCCTGCTTCAGGGCTCCTATTTTTACTTTTAAAATTGTAGCAAGTTACTTGTTACAACTTCTACCATGACACAGGAAGTGTTGAAGTGCTTCAGTCCTGCAGTCCTGACTACAAAAGCACTATTGGAATTCTTTGCATACCAGCATTTGGAAATCTTCTGTTTGTGCCCCCTAGCACCTTGGGTCCAGGGTGGCTGTCCCATTCACTGCATCCTAGCTAGGCCTCCATCCCTAATGGTTCCCTTGAGCATTTTAGTAGTTTCTTTAACTGAACACTTAAAGATGGAAAGAATAAACCTCTTGTAAGCATTAAGCAATTTCTTTTTCTTGTTATATAATTTATTTATAAATATTTGTTTGCTTTTAAAATTCTCATTATATGTCATGTGGGTTTTCAATGCAATAATTTCACTGAAATAGAAGTCAGGGGCATAGTTAATAACTTTACAATAGGATCCATTAAAAGAATATTACAGTCAAACTTATTTAGATCATCAAGTAACTGAAGAAGGTCTGTTTCTGATTAAACATGGAGGTATTTACATGGGGAAATACAACCATTTTTAAAGGGAAATTTAACTATTTTATGTTCTGATTTAACAAAGCAAGATTATTCGTAAGGAGATGTATAAGAAGTGGCCATGTTTGTAGTACTAAATCTAGGAAGCTGCAGCACCTAGAAGGCTGAATAACTATCCGTAAAGGAGAGTTAGTATTTAATATGTCAAGGAAACATTGGGCATGACACTCACTAGCAGTGTAGGTCAGACAGTTTTCTGACAGACAATGAAGACCCCCAGTAGAAAGGAACTGGGTGTAATGGGGATTTCAGCTAAGGTGTTAAAACAGCTATCATGTTCAGAAGGAGACATAGAGTGCGTTTTATAGTTATCTGTGAAGTGGTAACTAGTCTTGGTTATGGCGATTTGGACACTTAGGAGTTAAAATGTGTTGTCCTTGGGAATCTGTTATGAGATGATCTTATACTTGACAAAAACTGATTCTCCCTCACAGTTATCAGTAGGTCTGAAGACATGTTAGGCAGTACACCCAGGGTTACAGGGAGTGATTTCATTGCTTTGGAACCATGTCTATGTTACACATAAATGAATATTCATAGATTCATAGAATGTTTCTAGGTTACCAGCCAGGGGGTCTTTCTAAGCCTCACCAAGTTTTTCCCAAAAGAATAATGACATGTTGCATCCAAATAAGACATTGAGGGCCAGGGATTTACAAACTATCTCTGTCCATAAGAGACATTGGTGCCAGGCCCGGTGAAAATTTCCTGTTCCCCATCTACTTGTCTAATTGTGCTTAAACTTGGTAATAAAAGAACTCAGCTTCACACGGATGGGAATCCTGTTCCATAGGAGAGGCAGTCCCTGGGACATATATCTGTCTCTCCAGCATGTCCTGTTTATGTCATACACATAATTCATGTTACAGGACCTACGGTAGAATGTAAGGAGGAAAATGCCTCGTCCATTAGTTATAGGTTATTATTATACTAGACTGTCTAATTTTTTACTTGTAAATAGATTATGGGGATGGTGTTGATTTTAGCAATAACTCATGTCTGGTTATAAGTAGTGTGACAAAAGGAGGTACTGCCAGCACAGCTAGCTGGAATTTTGTAAATAGTTATATGTCATTTGTGAATATCAAAAAGATTTATATAAGATGCTTGTGTTACAAATGTATAAGAACTGCATGTCATGTGTATATCAAACTTATTTGTACAGGGATTTGTTTTCAAAGACTAAAGGACATGTGTTTAATACTAATTTTCTTTTGGTTACCCTTGATGTAAAGTCACTGTTCACAGTGATTCCGAATGATGCTGGTATTAGTAATGTTAAATATTATTTAACTGAGTATACAGATTTTATTACTGATAAAATTGATATGTATTGTATTTTTTGAGGTGTGTACTAGAAAATAATGTTTTTATATTTAATGATGTTTTTTACTGGCAAAAGAATGGCATAGCTATGGGCACCTCTTGTGCCAATAGCTACGCCAATGTTGTCATGGCAGTCTGGGAACTTCAGCATGTTATATGTGGACCCTTTAGCAAGTCTATAATTTTGTATCAAAGATTCGTGTATGACGTCTTTTTAATTTTGGCGGCACTTTAGAAGAGCTCTTGCTTTGTTTGATATCTTTAAATGTGAATGTTCTATGATTGGTTACATCTTAACTGATTTTATTATTTAATGACAGCTTGATTGAGTGCATTATTACATCTGAAGAAGCAATTTTAACCGTGAAAGTGCTTATGTCTTTGTTTTGTAATAAAAAGAACGTATACTGGATCCTTTAGTCATACCTGAGGTTACTTGTTTTTTTGGAATTATATTTTGCTTCATTTCATTCTGTGGACTCAGATACTGGTGGTTGTTGTTGGTTTTCTTTCTTATTTGTGCAGATGTTTGTACTGGAAAGGTATTTGTAAAGTGCTTGCGTTTGAAATGCATCCGCAGTGTGCTCTACTGGAGAGAACAAAAATGTACACGCACTATTGTAACTCTTTAAACGTATATGACATGTCACATATATGTCATGGCACTATTACTGCACTTAATAGTCATCGAATTAGTAAAATTAGGTGTAAAGAACTTACTCAGCATTGGAATGTCGAGTAAAACCAGAACAGGAAAGAAATTTTCCCCCAAACCTGGCTAGCACCTATCAAAAAGTGTAGGGGTCCTTTATTCATATTGAAAAAAAAAATCTTATTTACAACATATTTACGAATTTACAAATGTATACACATACACACACACACACACACATATATATATATATATATATATATATATATATATATATATGTGTGTGTGTGTGTGTATGTATACAGGTTCACTACTAAATATCGAAATTCCACAATCCCGAGACTCTGAAAACAGGTGACCAGAATCTTGAGATTGTGGAATCTCGAACTAAAAAAAAAAAAAAGTAAAACACAGAACCAACTGTACTAACATTTATGCAGGGAGGCAAGCCCCCCCCCCGCACCCTTCCACACCCCCTGCAACTTAAATATACCAACTCCAAGATTGCATTTCAGTGGAGTGAATGGCAAAGTTCCCATTCCGCACTGTACAGCAATCTCCATTCACTGTTTTTTGAGATTCTGCAATCTCGAGATTCTGGTCATCAGTATTCAGAGTCTCAGGATTGAGGAATTTCGATATTTAGTAGTGAACCCATATACACACATATATACACACATGCACACAGATGTATTTACACATATTCATAATTTTGTTTACAGCCATACAAAACTTTCATCCCTATTAGACCCCATTCCTTTTTCCATAACCACCATCTGATATTGTTAAAATCCATTTACCATTAAACATAATTTAATTTATTTTTTTATTCCATATAACCTATATGAGATACAATAATCTATTATATCATAATATCCAAATGTAATCATATCCGTGTTTATTTTATCCACTTATTTTATATCTTCAATAAATCTTCTTTATGTAATTTTTCCTATAACTGCTTTACTCTTTTTTACATTTCAAAAATACATGTTTAATAAGTTCTTCTTCTTGGCAATGTAAACATACCCCGGGATTCATGAACCTTGCACCAGGCGCCCGCATAGCGTTGGCGTTATAACGCCAAATATGGCTGCTGAGCGATTCAGGTATGAATGAATTCCACGTGCACTACCGGCGTGCGCCGGACCGTCTCCGCCCCCCGGCGTAGGTATGCAAAACACACTGTGTGCGGTATTGCACCATGCAAATGAGGGCAATAGCGATCCACGGCGGCGCAGGCGAAGCGTAAGGCACGGCAATGTAAACCAAAAAAAACGGTTTACATTTACCCAAACATACCGGAGGAGTAACGGAAGGCTGTCAAAGTCAGGTATCATATAGGTGCAATATGCCAATGTGGAAAGGCACCGAGAATGTCCAAAGAAAACATGCACAAAATGTAAAATGACATAAATGGCACGTACGTAGAAAGAACAGCAGACCCCCGGGATGTGTGCACAGAAGTTGTAAAGCAATGAAATAATATGATAATGTCCGAAAGAGCATTAGAACACAAATCAGCTGCACAGCCACCACACACCATAGTATGTATGTAAAGCTGCAACCCCAGCGCAATGGTTGTCAAGGAGTGGAGGCGGTGTCCGGCGCCGTAACCAGGTATTAGTAGTCAATTCCATGCAAATGAGGCAGATAATAGTGAATCGCAAAAACGGCGCCAGCGTAAGGATGGAGCAAACGGCGTAGCGGTACTACACCGAGGAGTGGCCTACACCAGATACATGTCAACCACACAGGGGTGTGCCACCGTAGGAGGAAGGATATTGAGGACAGCAAATCTGGGCTGTACAATGCACATCACAACATCATGACTGGCGTGTTAGGAAATAGATGCGCTGACAGTACAGAATGCGCGTACAAATGCATGTGCACGAGGATGACTACGTTCCCGAAACCAGTCATGTGACGGCCTCACCGTCAACAATCAGGGATATAGGAAGGTAATGCGGAGAATACGAGGAAATGCGGAAGCAGTGTAAATGTATCCGTAACGAGCAATTAACACCAATCAATGCAGGAAGGGCAAACGCCGTCAGCTGATAAGTCTGCATGCAGACTCCTGCAGAACGGGAAAGGGGAGGCATTTGAGAGCAAAGATAATAGGGGATGTAGTAGAAATGCAAAGATCAAAGAACCGAAATAGCACAGCCAAGTACAGAGGTAGCATAACTGCGGCTGCAGATAAAATGCATAATATGCCATGTGCCTGCAGGATGCAGTAATGTAAGATGCCAGGCGAAGGCAATGCAGGCAACTGTAATGTAACACTACAGGCAGTACCGTTGCAGCTGCAAGCGTAAAACCACGGAAATAATCCATG
>NC_056744.1:1786606654-1786613557 GCF_019279795.1 Protopterus annectens | reverse complement strand
CGGAAATCATTATGACCTACACTCTTCGCACACTTCCCGCTTTTAATGCTTTATTTCGAACACGTATGCCAATACAGGGACTGCCCTCGCAAAGTGGGACGGTTGGTGACCTTAGTCGCTACTCCTATGTCGGTCTGGCGTGCTGACATGCTGCTGTACACCTTCTCTGACTATGCATACTCACAGTACATTGCTGCACGGACACGGTATTACGTATCCTTTGTTCCTTGACAGGTACATTTCGGGCTGCGTGGGTTTTATTTGCTTCTCTGTTTAGTTGGGACGGGTACTTTGTTGCATACTCTGCGGACATTTCATTCTGCGCGGGCCATGGCTGCAGCCATTTCTATTCTGGGCGGACTATGGCAGACAGCACGTTAGGTTGCTCTTCGCCTGCCTGCTTAAACACGCCTACTGACGCATCCTACTTGGGCTCGCTCACGTACACTACGCACATGCCTGTGGTTACGGTGCACTCTCATTAATATGCATATGGCGCTACTGCGCCGGCTATGCAATGCACCGCCGGCGCAAGCCTTACGCCGGCCTTGCGCCGAGCTTCATGAATCCCGGGGATATTCTATTATGTTTCCTTTTATATGGCATATTTGCTTTTACTGGCAATTTATCTATTACCAATCTCCACATAAAACCCTGAGATTCTACTTTCTTATTACACTATTTGCTTCTTATTTTATAGCTTTAATTTTTTTCATCTGTTCGATTTTATCCATAGTTTAACATAGTAATGTTTTATCATCAAATTCTTATACCATACCTTTCTTTCTTTTTCTAGTCATCATTTATTTATTTTCCACAAAATATTTCTTCTTGGTAATATTTTTTCTTCATTTATACACTCTTTTTCTCTTTTACTGTTTTTACCATACTCCATCATTTATCATACTTATATGTGTATAGTTTTACTACTAATCTCCCAACTTTTCATTTATCCACTTTAACACGTTATACAAATTTTATGACGCAGCATATAACACTGAGTTAATTAACCCTAACCCCCTTCTTCTTTATTTACATACAAAACACTTTTTACTGGGTTTAACCTAGTGCCCTATATAAATGGAAAACATAGCCACAATAATTTATTTTCAAATACTGTTGGCAACATAAATACACTTGCTAAGTTTGCTGTTTTTCCCATCAGTACTGAATTTATTAAATAAGCCTTTTTTGCTAAATGATAATTTATATGTTCTCCAGAAAAGTCAGGTTTGTTTTATTTATTTATTTGTTTTTTCCCCATTGAATTCTACTTACATCTTTATTCCCAATGTTTATACCTAACACAGAAATTTCATTCATTGTAAAATATATATCCCCTATCTTTAAAACATCGCTAAACCTTTACTTTTCTCTTTATTTTAAACCATCCTTATCACCTCTATATACAAATGATTGCAAATTATTACTTTTTTCATCCAAATTGTGTTTTTTCTGCAATTATTATAATGTCATCTGCATATGTTAAAAGTAATGAAATTCTTAACCCTTCAGGTGTTATATACCCACCTCCTCCATTTTGTAATTTATTTTACATGCTATCACATTCATAACTAATGCAAAGAGTATACAACTCATTGGACATCCCTGTCTTACACCACTCTTCACATGCACCCCCTGGTTTAACCAGACATTCACAATTATTTTTTACTTTATTATTACTATATAATTTCCTCATTTTCTCATTTATATTATGTTATATCCATTCATTCTTACCTATAAGATTTCATGTCCAGTTGTATCAAATGCCTTATTAAGGTCTTTTATCATGATTTTCACTTCTTCCTTTCTATTCATAGGTTCATACTAGGCTATCTGCCCTAGGGCATTTATAAGCCTAGCCAGAATGTGTTTGGCTTTCGCCACCCATTTTAAATTAATTTTGCTATGCCCTTTTTCGAGGTTAGTATACTCTGCCTCTGTCTAACACTGACACAGAAGTGATACCCGGGGTAAACCTACGATCCCCCATCCACTCATCAAGATTCCTCTTGAAGAGAGTCAATGAGGGACTCTGCCTAACCTGGACTGGGATTTTATTCCAGAGTGAAGGGAGCCTCTGGGTTATGAATCTGTCCCTCCAGCATGTCCTATTTATTTCAGTGCTGAGGTTCAAGTCTCGAGCACGTAGCTCGATGGGATTTGGATTTTCTGAGGTGCAGCATGTCCATTAATTCCGGGTTGAACATGGCTTTATACATCAGGCACAGATCGTCTCTGAGCAGGCGGTATGCCACTGAGTAGAGCTGGAGTTTCTTTAACCGGGCAGCATATGGCATCTGTTTGTGCCCTTTGATCCTCTTGGTGAGGTACTTTTGGGGTCTTTCCAGTTGCTGCAGGTGTCTGGTAAGGTACATCCCAAAAGGGGCATTGTACTCAATTATGGGCCTGATGAGGGATGAGTAAAGAGGCACGATGACCTCCCCTGATCTAGATGTGAATCCCTTCATGATTAGGTGGGCTATATAAATGTTTTTCTAACCACTTTGGCCACGTGGTTGTCAAATGAAAGATTGCTATCAACTTGGGTCCCCAGATCCCTAATTACTTCTTCCGTACTTAATGGATTACCACCTATGTGGTAATTTGTGGGCACTTTGTTTTTGCCAAAGGGGATGACTATACACTTTTTGGTGTTTAGCTTGAGGCCATGGCTCTGGCACCAGTTGTCTGTTTCTATGAGGCCCTTTTGGAGGATGCTTGTGTCGGCTGGAGAGTCGATTATAGTGCCCAGTTTGCAGTCATCTGCGAACTTGGTCAGCCACAGTCCTTCCATGTTGGCCTGTACCTCCGAGAAATATATACCGAACAGGAGAGGTCCCAGGACTGAGCCTTGTGGGATGCCACTTGTAACTGCTTTGGAGTCTGACATGGCTCCAGCAATTCTAACCATGTGGGTTCTGTCCTTGAGCCAGTTTGCAACCCATCTAGTGACATAGGGGTTTATATTTAAGCTGGTGAGCTTATCTATAATGCCCAAGTGGGGTATTGTATTGAAGGCTTTTGCAAGGTCCAGGTAGGCTGTGTAGACCACCTTCCCCTCATTAATGGCCTTGGTGACTGTTTCAAAGAAATTGACCAGGTTTAAGAGGCAGGATCTGCCCTTAACAAAGCCGAACTAGGTAGGATCCAGTGTCTGTAGGTCCCCAATATCTTTACTTATGAGGTCCATGATGATCCTTTCCATAGCTTTGCAGACCAAGCTAGTCAGGCTTATGGGGTGATAGTTTCCAGGATCCGTTGAGGCACCACCTTTGTGGAGAGGGACCACTGTTGCTGTACGCCACTCATTGGGTACATATCCTGTGGTAAAGCTGAGATTGAACAGTAGTTTTATGTTTGGGTTTAGCTCTTCTTGGAGTTCATGTAGGACGCAGCCCGGGACACTGTCTGGTCCCATTGATGCTGTGTTTTTTGCTTTGGAGAGGGCGGCTCTTACCTGAGCATCTGAGATGTCAGGGGGGCAGCACTCTGCTGGGATAGATATTTGCCCTTTTGGTGGGGGGGTGAGAAGTTTGCGCTAAACCTGTCAGCTAGGATGTTGGCAATGTCTGTGGGTTCGGTGCATTTTTTGTCATTTTGGACTAATTCTGAGCATATCTGGGAATTCCCACCCAGGTTCCTAACATAACTAAAGAAAGCCTTGTGATTATCCTTAGTGTCCTGTGCAATTATTCTCGTGAAGCTGGCCTTAGACGATTTTATGAGTGCCCGTAGTTTTTTGCTAATACTGATCAGAGATGCCTTCCCTTTTTGGGATTTTGCTCTATCATGTAGTAGCTTCCTCCTTCTATTGTATAGCTTGTTTATGGCTGGGGTCCACCAGACAGGACGTCTGCCTTTGGAGGATCGGTTTTATTTGGGATTGCATGATCCATGCATTCCTGAAGGTGTTCATAGAATGCTTTTATAAAGGATTCTGCGGTCTGGGCCGTATTTTCCACAGGCCCGGGGGTTTTGAAGGATTCCACCTCGGTTTTGAGGAGTGTGAAATTTGCTTTAGAGAAGTTTTTCACTGTGGTTTTCTGGGCAGGGTGTGGGGTCGGGATGTGAATATCCAGTGAGATTAGTTTATATTCTGATCTTACCAGTGAGGGATACACTGGAGCATAGAGTCCCCATGTTGGTGATGATCAGGTCCAGTATGTTTTCCCCTCTTGTGGGAGTGGTAACAAGTTGTTCCATAGCATTTGAGTTTATAAATTCTAGGAACCTTTGAGCTAGGGTGTTGGAGCTAGTGTAATGCTCCCAGTCTATGTTTGAGTAGTTGAAGTCACCCAATATAATGGTGTTTGGAGAGACCTTCATATTTTCCAGTGTTCTCAGGAAGGCCGAGTGGGGTTCCTGGGTTTGGGAGGGTGGTCTGTAGCAGGCTATAAACTGGAAGGCAGTTTTACCCACTGTTAGTTGCACATGGATAGTCTCTGATGCTTCGTGCTGTGCCACCAACCTGGAGGTGTGGGTATCTTTGACGAATATTGATACTCCCCCTCCTTTTCTGGTTCGGTCCAAGTTTTGGGGCCGAAAAGCATGGTATGAGGTATAACCTGGTAGTGCTGGGGTGCTCTCGGGAGCCTTGAACCAGGTTTCTGTTACTGCACAGATATCAATGTTCTCCATGCTAAGGAGAGTTTCGAGTGCATGCATCTTGAGGTTTAGACTTCTGGCGTTGAGTAGCATTACTCTTAGTTTCTTATCCCTTGTGATACCTATGGAGGTGGGTTTGTCTTTTGAGCCTTACCTAAAAAAGGCACTATGGGGGTAGCAAGAGCCTTTGCCAATATCCAAAAGCCCAGGGGTGACAGGTGCAAGCCGTCCCTAGCGAAGCATCGTGGCTTGTCAAGCATGTCATCCCAGGCTGACAGGCATTGGATCCCCTTTGACTGACACCAATACTTAAGCCGTTTGTTGAAATTCATCATCTTGTATTCCTTGGCCTATTTTATATAGTCCTGTTTTTTTTTTATTTCTAGCCATATGACCTGCAAAGGGAATGTCATGGGCTATGGCTAGAAGTGCCAGACAATACGCTCTGGGCACTACCAATTGCTCTATTCTCTAACCCTCTAGCCCTCCCTCAGGGGTCCACTCTCTATACAGTAACCCTTTGTCCCAGTATGCAGATTCCCCTTCCCTTGAGAATCAGGTGGCTTACTAGCTACCTCCCTCAGGGCTTGTAATGTAGGGACTGAGAGCTGAGCCTATCTCAGCTCTCTCTTTGTAACCCTTCCCAGTTCCCCTTCCACAGGAAGTCTGGTATCCTCTGACAGTGGTGCCTCACTGTCAGCCTGGGTACTACTAATCATCTCTACCCTTGTAATCAGTCTCTCCAAGGCAACATCAGTACCCACAAGCAGCTGTGGCTCACCTTCAGTCTCACTGCTACAGTGTAGCTCCATCCCTGAAGTAACCACCTCATCAGTCCTGGCTGCAAGTGTATGGTCTGTCTGGATCTCACCCAGGCTGCCAGACCCACATGCTTGTCTCCAAGCCTGACTGCATGTAACTGCATGCACACATGGTACTGCATTATCAAAGTCATTCCCTATCAGGATATCTGCAGGGATATCCTCAAACACATCTACTTGCTTGCTTCCTTTTCCATGCTCCCAGTCAAGGTGAACCCTAGCCAAATATATTTGGAATGGGGTCCCTCCTAAAACTCTGACTGGAGTAGACTGCCCAAGCAAGTAGTGCTCCTCTTTAACCATTGCAGGCTTCACAATGGTTAGGTCAGAGGCTGTGTCACTCTTAGCAGTGACCTCTTTCTCATTCTTTAAGATAGGATATAACCTCTTGTGATGCTTTGGTACCCATGTTGTCTCAAGACAACCTACTGTTGGCATGCTGTCATTCCCACTTACTGGCTGTCCCACCTTTTGTTCTCCACCTTGCCTCCATGGACATCTATATGCTACATGACCCCACTGGTTGCATTTAAAACAATTAACCCTTGGTCCTAGATGTGTACCTGGACTAGTGGCTTCCCCTGCTACCGGCGGACTCTGTTGGGGCAGTCTGGACTGCCCACCATGGGTTCCCTTAGACCCACAAGCAGCACTGGGTGTCCTTTTCCTGGGCAGTGATGCCCTGCTTGCTAGGTATAGGCCTCCCTTCTTCCCCAACTCATATGCAGTAGTGCATTGTCTATCAGCTAACCAGATTCTAATGTCCTCAGGCAAAGTGCTGTGGGTTTGTTCTCTCACCAAAAGGTCTGCCAGCACTTCAGATGTGGTGACCTGACATCCACTCACCCAGCTATAAAAATAAGTGCTTAGTTCAGCAACATATTCACACACACTTCCATCTGCCTTGTGCCTGTGTTCATGAAACTTTTTCCTATAAGCTTTAGGTGTTAAAACATTCTAGCAAACACCTTTTGACTGTATTATAATTTAAGCAATCAGTATCAGAAAGTTTAGAAATTGCAGTTACAGCTTTACCATGGAGTAAGGGGGGGGGGGTCAGGAGTCGTATCCAGAGTCCTTGGTCAGCATTATACTGTTTAAATACCCTCTCAAACATATGAATGAAACCATCAAAATTATCCCCCTCTGTAAATTGTGGAAGAAATGTTGTGACTTTTGTTGCTTCTGGGGTACGGTTACTCCCTTCTCCATTACCTCCACAACTCTGGCAAAGAGTCAGCATCTCCTTTTCATGTTGCCTCTGCCTCTCATTCTCCTCAGCCTCCAGATGTCTCAGTCTCTCTGCTGCTTCTATTTCCAAATGCTTGATCTCCAACTCAGGTATCTTTAAAACCAGACGGATTTTTAAGTCCTCTGTGGAAAGGTTGAGCTGTCCATTTTCTGAGAGTTGTGCATCTCCAAGGCCAGTCAGATTATCCTCCTGGTTGCTATTCAGCAATGCAGCTATGACTAA
>NC_056744.1:1786541654-1786604154 GCF_019279795.1 Protopterus annectens | reverse complement strand
ACACAATATTACAGTCCCATCTGCCAAGCTGTAAACCTCTTTTATCATAAACTTTTGCAATGTCCAGTACTTCTTTACATAAAGTTTTCAAATATCCTTTCAAAGTCTCTCTTTCCACCTCTGTTCAAAATTATACGAGTTTTCTTTTCTTTTTTTTTTTTGTTTCCCTGTTAAATGCTTTTATGACATAAAGATTCCATGGGTTACAGTCTTTCTTTTTTTCATATTCTTCAAGAAAAATTTCCATTGAAAAAAAGAGTCTCAAATATAAGGTTGCAAAATGTCTTTTTGTTAATAAGAATAAATGCTCTTACCTCATGTTCTTTTACACCCAAAGGAGCTATTAAATTGCCCCACACTTCATATCTGTCCATTTCTTTGTCTTCTTTACTTTGAATCCACACCACATACTTCCATTTTTCATTTTCTTCTGCTGTTTTTCTTTTTGCTACTCCCCTTTTGCTTTCTTTTATTTTCTCTGCATATGATTTCTTTTCCGTCTCACCACTATTCTTCAGGATTGTCTCTGCATCCTCCTTTTGTATTTTCTCCATAGTGTCCCCCAGGAATCATCTCTTTCATTTACTGGCTTATTCTGCATCACCATTTCTTTAAGTAAATAATCCTGCAACCCACCCATCTGCTGGGTTGTAATTATACATTCATCAGTTGCTGACTCATCGCCATCAAACAGATTTCTTTGAAACAATTCCTCAGAATCCTGCAAGCATTCTCCATTCTCAATATTGGCTTTCTCCTTCATTTCTCTCACCACTGCATGATCTCCTTCTCTCTGTATCTGCCTCTCTGTTTCTCCCAGTCATCTCAGCACCTGGAAAAGAAAAAAGAAGTGTTCATGCTAAATGGGTCCCACGCCCAACAACAAGGAGTAGAGGAAGTTCCCTGATTCCCTGGCCAGTTTTCCCCTAGTAGTGCAAACACCCCCTGGGTCCTCCCTGAAAATAGACAAATAGCGTAGTTGGTGCACCGTGCAACCCAGTCAATAAAAATAAATAAATAGATCTATGGCATTTCAGCAGAAGACAAGTTCTTCCCTGTCATACATGCTAAACAAATATGCCCTGTTAGTTGATGTTTAACTTGTGACTTCACTATTTTTTCCTTTTTTTTTTGTGCTGTTTCTTCTGGGATCAACTGCATTTCAACAGACATTAGACATGTCAGTGAACTAAAAGATCAAGCAGGATTTTCTGACTATCCTCAAATAATCTTTTTTGCTGGTACATACTTTGCTGTTTTATTACACTAAGTTGTATCTGTACTACCCTGGGACTAAACAGCTTGCATACTTTCACTATTGTATGTCCATCAGTAGCTGATCCTCTTGACATTTTTGCAATTCCAAACATTAAGTCTAGCAGAACAATTATATATTTTGTTGTATAATTTAAAATGACAGACAATATATTTTTGTTACTTTGTGAGAAAACACTAATGAAAAAATTCAGATTATATAGTTAGTATGTAAGAGTGAAAAAACATTATATGTATGTTTGTCATGAACCAAACAGTTAAATACAGAGAACCCAAACGGTTATATAAGACTACTGGTATTATATAGCAATATAGAACCATATTTCTAAAACCATTTGAAATAGTCTAGTAGAGTTCTGATATGTTAAAGCAATGAGCTACAGCCTACAGAATGCATTTGGCTGGTGAGTGCAGGTATAAGCATTAAGTTATCTTCACATGACGTACTTTTTATTTATTTTATTTTTATTTTACATTTGTTTACCAGGCTAGTCTAGCTGGATATATGTCCATTTTCAGTAGAGGCCCGGGGAGAAAAGCTCCATACATAAAACTACACTACAAGACATATTAATAAAAATGTAAGTACAATAAGAATATACATTTAGTAATAAGAACAACAAATACTTAAGGCACACACAAAAATACATTAGTTCAGTAGTAGCATCACAATTAAAATGCTAAAGATTAGCAGTTAGTTTCAATAATCCGGAGAGAAAGAAGTATAACAAGAGTAGAAGGGATTAATGTAGAAATACAAGAGAGGAGAAGAGAGAGAAACAAAAGTCTAGAAGGGGAAGAAAAAAGAAGATGGTAATGAGGGCAGGGGAGAGAAAGGAGGAGTGAGTCAGAGCATAAGAGGAGAGCAACAGGGCAAGAAAAAAAAAAGTGTGTAGCTAATAAGACAGTAAATAGTTGAGGTAGAGTAGGGGGGAATGAAAAAGGTTAGTCAGGAGTCCTACAGGAACAAAGCCAGTGATTTTGGAAGTACAGTTTGATTTTTTGTTTGAAGAGTGGTAAGGAGGTGATTAGAGTAATATCTGTGGGTAGCAGATTCCATGTCCTACCTACAGTATTGGTGAACAGAGAGTCACCAGCTAAGTTATGAGATTTTACAGATTTGGTCCTGAGTTTAGAAAAAGATCGAAGGGAGGTAAGATTGCTATAAGGGATTAAAAGTTTAGAGAGTATAGGGGTGTTATCAGGTTGGTAAAGTATCTTGTGGGCAATGGTAAGTTGTGAGATCATAAGACAGTTTTGTAGCTCTAGCCAGCCTAGGAGTTTTAGGTTATGACAGTGATGTGTTCTGAAAGGGTTACCGGTGGCAAAGCGGGCAATGCTATTGTAGCAAACTGCTAGTTTATTTAGGTTAGCCTTCTTAAGGTTAGTGAAAATAGGTGATGCGTAAAAGAGAGTAGATATCAGATGGGAGTGGGCGATAGTAGCCCTGGTAGTAGGTGTGAGAAATGGCTTAATACGGTATAATGATCCTATTTTTTTGTTAACTGTTTTGATGATGTTGTTGGTATGTTGATCAAAAGTGAGATTGTTATCAATGGTTACTCCTAGTAGTTTTGTTGTCAGGTCAGGAGAGATGACAGTGGTGTCATTTGACAAGATGTTGAAGTTTAATGGGGAGGCTCGAGTGGTAGGAGTGAAAAGGAGCAGTTTAGTTTTTTTTAGCATTGAGGAGGAGGTACCGTCTAGTAAACCAGGTTTCTACAGTGTTGAAGGTAGTTTGAGTTAGTGAGAGTAGCTCTGAGGAGGTAGATGCTGAGCAAATAATAGTGGAGTCGTCAGCGTATTGGATGCAGGTAGCTTGAGGGATTACAGTGTTAAGATCGTTTATGTAAAGGGAGAAGAGAAGTGGCCCAAGAATGGAGCCCTGTGGTACTCCAATAGAAACAGGCAATAAGGAAGAGATATGGTTGTCCCAAAGAACGGCTTGTTGTCTGTTGCTTAGATAAGAAGTAAACCATTTAATAGCCAGGTTATCAAAAGAGAGGGATTGAAGGATATTAATGAGGGAAGAGTGGTTCACCATGTCAAAAGCTTTAGAGAGGTCGATGAAGAGAGCAGAGGAGAAAAGATTGGAGTTACAATAGTTGTTAATAGTATCAACAAAGGAAAGGAGGGCAGTGGAGGTGCTATGGTGAGGTCTAAAGCCATGTTGACAGTTGGCTATAATGTTGTGTAAATAGATACTGAACAAGTTGCTGATGGATACATTTCTCCATTATCTTAGCTAGAGGTGAGAGAAGAGCAATAGGTCTATAGTTAGTGTAATCAATAGAGCTACCACATTTGTGTAGTGGGATAATGTGAGAGACTTTCCATATATCTGGTATGGTTCCCTCTTGGATTGTCCTATTAATGAGTATAGATATTGGGTATGCAATCTGTTTAGCAGCCTTTTGAAGAAAGAGAGAAGGGAGTTTGTCAGCAGAGGGGGTGCAGGGTTTCAGTTTGAGAATAAGCTTGTAGATGAAAGAGGTAGAGATAGGATGAAGATTGAAGTTGTGGGGAGAGTCAATTAGATTATTTGGAGGGTAAAAGTTATTGGTGTTCAGTTGTCTAGCAAGAGATTGAATGGTTTCTATAAAAAAGGAATTAAAAGTGTTTGCAGTATGGTTAGGGGTATCTGGGTCTGCGTTTAGAGGGGAGGGAATTTTTGATGTTCCAGGTGAAAGGAGTTTGTTGATAGAAGACCAGAATTGTTTGGGTCTATTAAAATGGGTTTCTTGAAGTTCACAGTAATAGTTTTTTTTTTTGTCAGAGCTTATAGCTTTTTTGTAAGATTCCTAAGTTGGCAAAAGTGAAGAAAATCAGAGCTGTTTCTATGGTATCTCCATTTGGCCCAAATTTTATTTTTAGTATGAATTAATTTCTTTGTTTCCTTAGAGAGCCATGGGGCTATATTAGACTTCATTCTAATAGAGCGTTCAGGGGCATGTTTATTCAAAATGGAAAGGAAGGTTGAGTTGAAGAATGATACTGCTTCATTAAGAGGAAGTGATTTCAAGAGGTTCCAGTTGCAAGTTTTGAGATCATTTTGAAATGAGTCAGTTTTAAAGTGTTTGGTAGAGCGTATTATTCTAGTGTTAGGGAGGTTTTGATAGTCAGTCTTTTCTCTAGAGATAAAGGTTAGGCAGTGGTCACTAAGGTCATCGGGCATTGTTCCTACTTTGTATGAGACATTGGCTTTGTTTATGAGTATCCAGTCTAAGATACTATGTTTCTTACTTTGTTTATTAAGCCTTGTTGTGCAGTCGCCTGTACACTCTACAAACGGAGCTTTGGTACTCTTCAACTTCACTTAATTTGCTTCACTTAATTTTTTCTAAAGTATCACAAATTTATTTTCATATGTTGGAAAGTGTACAATCAGACATACAGGGACAGATTCCAAAACACATTGGCATGGCATAATGTGCCTGAGATGTAATACCATGCCCAGTTCCAAAAGAAAGGGCTCTGCCATTCGTTATTCACCTTATGCTAATTTCCATTTCCAACGCGGAAATCAGGAGTTCCATGCAAGATGAATGTGACACTGTGCAAGGTCAAAACAATGGTGAAACCCATTAAAATGAATGGACTTTTCGGTGTGATGGAAACAGGTACTGCATGCAGTACCAACCGGAATGCTAGATCGCCTGCAGTATCTAGTTCTGCATACAGCCGAAGCTATGTTACCACCATCCTGAGCTGACAGGGCTGCCTGCAATGTTGCAGATGCATAGTACTGGATATGAGTCCACGGTGGTGCAACAGTTGTTGTCGCCTCCCAACAAGAGGTTCTCACATTCCATTATCGGCTGCAGCGTCTTCTGTGTGGAGTCTGCATGTTCTCCCCGCGGTCGAGTGACGTTTAAAAACACGCAGGTAGGAATCCCTTCAGGGGACAGCTTGTTTCACTTTATTTGTAAAAAGAGATGTCATTCCCTGGTAGTATAGTGGACATATACACATGCCCCTCCCTTGGATTTGGTAAATGCAGAAATGGCAGCGCAGTTTTGCTGACTGTTATGCCTGCAGTCGCCTGTACACTCTACAAACGGAGCTTTGGTACTCTTCAACCTTGTGTCAGAGTAGCGCCACCTGTAAGACGATACTGATACTGCAGGCAGAATTCCCTGCCTGCAATACTAATTCTCTCATACAGATGGAGGTTGTCTGACTGAGAATGCCCTCCACCTAGTCCTTGGGCAACTTCACACTACATACAAGAATAATCATTGAAAAAACAACAAACTAAACATGAAATAGGTAACTGTACCAACACAGAATGTAGGATATATATATATATATATATATATATATATATATATATATACACACACACACACACACACACACACACACACACACACAGAAATGTTAGAGTTCATGGGTGGCATTTTCTTTTAGTGCTACACAACAGCAGCAATTAAGTAGCAGTTACTTGTTCTATTTGACTTGTAATGTTGTGACAGGCTAACAAATTTGTCTTTCCATTATGGCCATTAACCACAGTATTATCGATAAAAAACAACTCTTATAAAAAACGTTAGTTGGGTCCGTTTCCTGATCAGGTAGTCCGATTCTGCTTTCTGCATTTCAGGGGGAATGTTTTCTTTGATAAAGTAACATTTATGCCAATGTTAATTTAAGTATACAATGCTGTAATAAAATAAAAGTAAAACTTACCTGTGACCTGTTTTTCTTATAAACTCTTTGACTATCTCTTGTGTGATCCTTATTATGTCACTGATTTTACCCAGATGTCTGTGACTTTTAGGGTTATTGTCCCTGGTTCTTTCCTCTAGAAGTTAAGACGTATGGATGTATCTAGTTTTCAAGAGCTTTTGCACTTATTTTCCAGGTCTGCCGGATGAGTAGCATGCATAACAGGGCTTAACTGTTATGAATGCATGTCTTGTAATCAGTGCAGTGATGCAACATACCACAACGTCATGGTGTTAAGCACTGGGAATTGCTGAGGAGAGGGGTGTCAGACAGAAGTAGCCACTATTATTTCTGCTGTTAGCTATGGAAAGGTAACCAAGCATTGGGAAGGCAGTAGTAAACGAGAGTGGTGAGTGTGCATATGTAAACAACATTTTTGCTAAAAAAAAATGGAAGGGGTGATGGGCATACATAATACTGTATGCTAGTTTCTGAAAGGACATAGGTTTGGTGTAACACACCATGCCGATTATTTAGTACTGCTCCATGCCCTAGTCTTAAATCTAGGGCTTCAACAATACCCCTTCTGCATATTCCAATGAGACTGCTGCAGCATTAAGCTCAGTTCTCCTTTGCTTTGCTGAAAAACCTCAATGCTGTCCACCGTATAAGGGCACCAATGTATAACCCCCGAAGCAATGATGTAGCCTATTGACTTCAATGGACCGTGGCACCAAAATAGAAACCCCATGTATGTGAGACTTGGTATTGCTGGCAGTAGCTGGTGGGAAGACAGACTGCTTGTAATAGCAAGTTCTACATATTTATGGAGTTGTAATGCACTGCTGTGGGGAAAGCTAAGGACTGTGCATATACTTGATTGGAACATATGTCAGCCATCTCTGAACTTTAATAGATATGGTTCACATAAACTTAAGTGCAAAAACTAGAGTTTATTCCCCTAGTGGGTTAGGGGCCCCACACTTCTGTCCTTTGTGTTTTGCAGGAAGAATTAAGGCATAACAGTTTGCTAACTGTCATGTCTGTATTCTCCTATCTAGCCCTGTAAGTAGACAGCTATGCAGGACAACCTCATGGCTGTGCAGATGCATCTAGGTAGCTCTGGTTCTGGCAGCAGGCACCATGTTTGCTGTGTAGATGCACTTAGGTAGCTTTGGTTCTACGGGAAAGCACCATGCCTGCAATACCAGAGCTCCCATATGGACAGTGATATGGGATAGGACAATTTGACCAAGACTCAGCGGGCCCACTGAGTCCCCAGAGTAAGCTGGTGCTGAGTCTGCAGAAGGTCTTTGATTTTACCTCATAATTTATCCATGCCTCATAAAAAGTTTTGTTTTTCTCGTAAAAGGTGAAGATTAGAGTCAAGCAGGATTGTCACACCCTAGAATTTCACACTTCTTATTCTTCAGAAAAATATACAGTGATGTCAATCATGTTGTTCTATTCTAAGTGAATAACAATACTAATTAAAATTGTCCTTGATTTTGGACTTTTATCCCTCCATTACTTTTGGCTACGTCCCTGAAAATGTTGAGAGTTTTTGTATAGTATACCATCTTAGAATCTCTTTAGGTACTGTGGCACAGCGGGCCTCATGGCCATTCAGTACCTCGAGCTTGGCAGGTACCAAATGGAGGAACCCTCTCGGTATGGATGGGGAAAGGGCAAGCCAGGTGGGAGTGATGAGGACAAGATGGTGGGGGCTCTGTGTTCTGCTACTCGGATTTTATTAATTTATTTGATCCATGTTCTGTAAAAGATACAAAATGACAGAATGAACAGGAGACACAAGTGGGAAAGACCACTATATAGCCAGGTAGTGAATAGAAGTGCTGTACAAAAAGGAGGACTGATGTCAAGTTATGCAGTTTCAACCATTACAGCTTAGGTAAACCACTAGATAATTAGGCTGCAGGTTTTAACACGCCTAGCTAGTAACACGACAGTAAACAAAGGTAAGGCTCAAACCTTGTGCTTTGTGTCTGTAAGGCAAACCCTAACCATAATGCAAACTCTCGGCATAAGAAGAATGCTCTGCGCTTTACTATAAATCATTTGCTATTACCTATATATTGGCGATACCTACACTCAAATACCGCACACTGCTCTCAACCTCTTATCACCATCTTCAAGGTCTTGCAAAATTGTAAAATATGTATATATAATGTAGCATCCCTTTTCCATATGCGTCAGTCAGGTCACACAGTGCTGAGTTGCGTTTTGGAAACAACGGCTGTAGAATCTGACGTGTGTTCCGTACATTCAGACTATATAACAGATAATAGTACCCCCAAACTTTAAATGTTTACGAATTATCCCTCTCCTGTTTGTCATCATTCATTCATCCAGGAAAGTATCACGCTACTTGGATTTGCGGGATTTCAACTACCATCACGTGTCGCATGCAAGTGTGGCTCATTATCTTTAGCTGGGAAAAAGATAAGTGCACGCGACTCACTCCAAAAATTTTGTTTTAGGGGCCGCGTGACGTATAATTAGCGCCTGCGCTCAGGCCCTTTTTTTTGTAAAGTTTTCCTTTGTAGAGAGACATAGCCAGCCACGAACCCGACCACCTCCGTCTTACACGGTTTGAAGCGGGTCGTAATTTACATACCCATAATGCAATACTAAACACATTATTAATGTTCCGAAAAAATATTAATTAAATAACAGTTTTACAGTACAAAAGATTATGATTTTTAAAACTTCAAATAAATCAGTAATAAGTTTTTAAATGTGCTGTTGATAACAATTACCTAGGCATTTGATGACTTTTTTATACCTATCTTTGTCTGAACGATGGTCATGTAGTTGTTTTGCATTATTGAGTGGTAGAGTGTTTAAATATTTTTAGTGATCTGTGCATTGTTAGACGTGAATTGTGTGGGTTAGGGGATCAGTTTTTCTTTTTAAACATTTTTTTTTTATGAAAATCTATTCCATATGTGAATGTCGTTTTACAGGGTTATAAAACTTAATGACAAGGGTAAAAGGCTATAAAATTCTGTGGGGAAATGAAGACGGGGTTTGTTAATAGAGGATATAATGTGGTTGCAATAAATGCGAGCAGTGAACTCTGTCTCATAGAGGTGACACAGCAAAACCTTTTTTCTCCGAGTTTTCATCTAGAAAGGGACAACAGTAAAAAACTTAGAATGACTTTGACTTACACTAATAATGTACATTTAATTTGAGATGTAGTTGAGAGAAACTAGCCTATTTTAATGGCAGATCAGAAGGGTTGCCACCTTTTAACAAGGGCAAAGTGGGACATGGGGGTGTGGTCAACAGGATAGGGGTGTGGCCACCATGACACTGGCCACACCCCCACCACGACATCACCAGAGTTGTTAAAGGAGATGCAGTATTAATTATGGATGCAACATTGTGACATTACAGCATACTGAAAACTCAAACCATTTAAATGAAGTGAACTATTACTGCACACACACTAATCAGTTGTAACAATAAACTTTAAAGGAATTAAAAACACACTACTCATTAAACAGACACTTGTTTATTTAAAAAGTAAAATTCATAAACCATCCATTGCTATTCAGAAAGAAAACTTAAAAAATCTAAATACCACATACAAGCCAAGTATAAAATTAAGACTGTCAATTAAAGCTAAAGCAAAGAACTCAAAACTACATACCCTAGTACAAATTAATGCTAAACAAACAAAAACACAAAATTACGAACTGCACCCTAGTACAATAAATCACTTTTTTTTAAAAGTGTATTTTGAATTTGATTTTATGGCTTGAAGAAGGGCCCGATTTGAAATAATATTTGAGTAAAAGTCACAACATTTCATCCGGTAATTTACACTCATCATTAGTTCAGCTTTTAACAAGTCCACACTACATCGGTTTCTCACATCTGTCCATTTACCTTTCACCAATGAAAAAACTCTTTCTGCAAATGCCTTTGAGGGTGGTATAGATAAAACCCTAGCAATTATCGGATAGAGTGTAGTCAGTTCAGGCCCTTCTTTGAAAAGCTTCAGCCACTTCTCTCCTGGGGTCAAGCTTGTGTTACATAACTGTTCGAGAGAGGGCCTAATTGCCAAGTAGTCCCTAAAAAGATAATCTTCATCTACATCCTGCAGACTCAGGGCAGTGGTCACATTAAGCAAGTCACTGAAGGCAAAGGGCTCATTTAGAGATAATTTAGATAGTGTAAACAAGTAGTTGCTTTCAGTATAATCAAACCACTGCTCCAGGTATTTCACTGCTGTCTCCAAGAACACAATGAAGTCTCTTTTCATTTTGTTAGCAGAAGTGCTGTCTAATGTGCTCATAAGTGCCTTAAGTTTCCCTCCAAAGAAAGCACCTTCAGCTCTTGCCTGCAGTTTTTGCTTCAGAGAGACCATTACACAAAAAGTTTCCATGGCAGTAAGTGCTGATTTTTCTAATGTACTTATATGTTCATTAAAATCAACAAGAACAGCACAGAGAAAGTGCAGATAGTACTGGGGCAGTGTAGGCAATTCATTCTCACCATGCTCATTACCTGAAAAGTACTGCCATATCTGCCGGGGGGTCTCCTCTTCTCCCTGAGAGAGGAAATAGGACTGGAGCACTGGGAGATTTTTCACTACTCTTTCAATGGCTGGGAGTAGTGACAGCCACCTTGTTGGCACATGTCTCAACAGACTCTCAAATTCCATGCCACAAAACTCAAAGAAGTCTTTCAAGTCTCTGGTCCTTGTGGCAGAACCAGAAAAGTGGCTGAAAAGTCTCATTACAAATGCTTCCACATCATATGGTAGTTGTGCTGCAGCTTTTTTGGCTGCATTGTGAATGATATGGGCAACACAGTTAGCTTTCTGGTGTGATGGGCACTTTTGTTTTAATCTGGTATACACACCAGATTTCTTCCCATAGTTCACACTGGCATTATCAGCCCCATAAGCTGAAATATGGTTCCAGGGCAAGGAATGCCTTTCCATAATGTTGGAAATTTGCTGTGAAATAGCCTGTGCCGATTCATCAGGGTCTTCATAGAAGTCCAAAAGGCCATTCACCACCCCTTCTTCTTTAGAAAAATACCTCACAACAAGGGGAAATAATTTTATGTTCCCCTTGTTGGAAGCATCTGATGAAATTGCAAATGAAGTACCTGGTTTTTGAAGGTCATGCAGGAGGCATTCCAATGAGTGTGGCCCCAAAACATTTTCAACTATGGCTTCAGCCTTGGTTCTGCCACAAGATAGTTTCTTTGCAGTGTCTGAGTCACTGTACAACTGGCTGGCCAACTTTACTGCACAGTCCAAGCTGTTATACGAAATATTGTGCTTAACAGCATGGAAAACCTCAGAGGCTTCTGCTGCAATGATTCTAAGTTCTGGTCCCTCAAGGTTTGCATTCCTTGCCCACTTTGTCATCAGGTGAGTGGATTTAGCTTGAAGAATGGCAGTCTTATGTTGTTCAGTTGCCTCATGTCGTGCAACATCATTTCTTCCACCGTGGGTCACTAGAAATTCTCTCTTGCAGTACCTGCAGAATGCTTTGACATCAGTGCATCTCTCGATCCAGTCAAATTCTGGTTTCCAAACGTCCTGCCACTTGCACATTCTCTTGCTGCTGGTTGACTGTGATGAAGCTGCTGCTCTCTTCGTGCTTGAATCTGTACTTACCTGATATGCAACATATTGACCAACACTGTTAGTAGGGTTCAGTAACATACTGCTGCACAGCACAAATGAACTGGCTTAATTGGCACACAAAAAACTGGCTCAAAAAACATTGGCATGCGAAAGAACTGGCTCAAAAAACATTGGCATGCAAAAGAACTGGCTCGAAAAACATTGGCATGCGAAAGAACTGGCTCAAAAAACATTGGCATGCGAAAGAACTGGCTTGAAAAAACATTGGCACACGAAGAACTGTCTCAAAAAACATTGGCACATGAAAGAGCTGGCTCAAAAAACATTGGCATGTGAAAGAGCTGGCTCGAAAAACATTGGCATGTGAAAGAAATGGCTAGAAAAACATTGGCATGCGAAAGAACTGGCTTGAAAAAAACATTGGCACACGAAGAACTGGCTCGAAAAACATTGGCACATGAAAGAGCTGGCTCGAAAAACATTGGCATGTGAAAGAACTGGCTTGAAAAAACATTGGCACACAAAAAACTGGCTCAAAAAACATTGCCATGCGAAAGAACTGGCTCGAAAAACATTGGCATGCGAAAGAACTGGCTCGAAAAACATTGGCACACGAACTCTCGAAAAACATTGGCACATGAAAGAGCTGGCTTGAAAAACATTGGCATGTGAAAGAGCTGGCTCAAAAAACATTGGCATGTGAAAGAACTGGCTAGAAAAACATTGGCATGTGAAAGAACTGGCTAGAAAAACATTGGCATGCGAAAGAACTGGCTCGAAAAACATTGGCACATGAACTCTCGAAAAACATTGGCACATGAAAGAGCTGGCTTGGAAAACATTGGCATGTGAAAGAGCTGGCTCGAAAAACATTGGCATGTGAAATAACTGTCTCGAAAAACATTGGCATGTGAAAGAACTGGCTAGAAAAACATTGGCATGTGAAAAATGGCTAGAAAAACATTGGCATGTGAAAGAGCTGGCTTGAAAAACATTGGCATGTGAAAGAGCTGGCTCGAAAAACATTGGCATGTGAAAGAACTGGCTCGAAAAACATTGGCATGTGAAAGAAATGGCTAGAAAAACATTGGCATGCGAAATAGAGGAATGGAGCAAAAAAGAGTTTACAAACAGTTTGAAAAAGGTCAAATAGTAAATGAGGTAATGTAGGGGGCATTTTGGCCATTGAAGACTAACATTAACACAGCTTGTAGAAAATGAAATGCATTATTTTTACCACTGAACATGCCCACGTCACCCCACAAGACAAAAAAGTTAACCATATTCACTGAACCAAAAAACAGTAAAATGAATGAGAATGCACAGTGGATACCATAGACCTGATTTAGCTTTTGACCACAGCAGTTAAGAAATGTATGGCACTAATTTACACAGCGCAATGATCTATTAATAAACATGCCCAACAGCAGCACTGGTCATAATCTGATTATAATGAAAACAGTAAATAAGTATGCTGAAGACATCACTAAAACACAAAATAAAAACTTTGCTACTTAGACGCAAACTACCCTGTAACAACATGGTTTAGCACAATCTCAAATACATTGCATTAACTTCTGAGCATCCATCCACAAAAAAATAAATGGGAAAAAGTCCAAACATTTTAACTTTTAAAAATACTTCTTGCAAGAGAAGTAACAAACTACAATGTACAGCAGACTCCATGGGCTCCTTTTACCTCAAAACATAGCAATTAATCCACCACAGCAATGCAATAAACAGGCCCAAGTAAAAGTAACACACCCATATTCACATTACAAGCAAAACAGTACATTTTAACCTTATTAAAATGCATAATAAATTAAATGCACACATTTACAAGTATAAATGAAAACAATCTTGAAACAGCTTTGGCAAATTGGCAACGTGTACCTACTAGAATAATAAATGAATTACATTAACTGTTAACATTCCCCCTCAAAAGGTAGACTTGTACCACATAGACATGGACTTGCAGGAACAGGAAAAATTACCTAAACAGTATATCGTAACTTCCTGAAAACAGCATTATAGTGCATATTTCCATACAAAAAAAGTACAAACTATGCTCAAACATTTTCTATCTGCAAACAGACAATACCCAGAAAAAGCTACGACAATAGAAATACGTCACACTAAGTTTATATTTCACTGCCCCCCAACAGAAACAAACAACTTCTATACACAGTTCAGCCTTTTAAAAGTAATGCTTCCAAATCATACCCCCAAGCATAATAACAATTACATATACATTCAGGTTTTATATCTTTAAAAACTACTACTCAAACATATCAAACTAACTACTACACAGATTTAAATATTGCATACTGCACCCACCATCTGCCTTTAAACATTAAAAAAATTAAACCACAATATATTCCCATTTTAAACTAGTACAAAAGTCTCAAAATAACCACTGCACAGATTTAAATACTACATACTACTTCCCCATCTACCTCTAAACATTAAAAACTTAAATAAAGCACACTATTCCCATTTTAAATAACTAAAGCCACAAAATGCAATTATCTACTTAACACTCACAGTTATTGCTGGGCTGGCTGGCTCCCTTGCTGGCTTCTTTCCTGGCTGGGCTGGCTGGCTCCCTTGCTGGCTTCTTTCCTGGCTGGCTGGGCTGGCTCCCTTGCTGGCTTCTTTCCTGGCTGGGCTGGCTGGCTGGCTCCCTTGCTGGCTTCTTTCCTGGCTGGCTGGCTCCCTTGCTGGCTGGGCTGGCAGGCTCCCTTGCTGCTTCTTTCCTGGCTGGCTGGGCTGACTGGCTGGGCTGGCTTCAATGCTGGCTGGGCTGGCTTCAATGCTGGCTGGGCTGGCTTCAATGCTGGCTTTGGCTGGAGAAAAAAAATCAGATCTTTTGTCGCAGCTGCTATAGAGCTTAGTGCTCTACAGCTGCGACCTTTATGGGTCTCTTCAGAACAAGTTCCCGTCCCCTACAATGGCTGCAGCCAATTACTGTGCTGCATTACCACCCGGACCTAGCAGAGAATCCCTCTAACTGCAGGTCCGGGTGGTGACGTAGCCGCATTGCTGTGGAAAAAACGGAAGTATTTTCGGCTTTTCAATGGCAATTTAAAATGCGAAGCGCAAAGGGGAAAAAACGGGACTTTTAAAGTCCCACGCTTGGTGAGCGCGGGAAGTGGGATGAGAGGACTCAAACCGTGAGTGTCCCGCTGACAACGGGATGGGTGGCAACCATATGTGTGACTAACTTAGGTAGTAATGAGTTTCTGTTATACTTGGTCAATATTGAGGAGATTGTGTTATGATTCTTATGAAATTTTGAAACTTAGATCTGAAAGACGGGTACCTTTATGTGCAGCTCATGTGCTATGTATATTTTAACAGCCAAGTCCTTTGTTCATCCGGCCACCAAACAGGGTCTGTAAGAGTACCCACTTGGTCTGTCTTGCTTCATGTAAAACTTGTTTCTGTTTTTATGTAGTAAAACCAATAAGTCTTTAAAGGACTGGATAAGGGAACATCTTAATGACGTCAAGAAGGGTGGTGTGAGAAGTGCCCTTTCCAAATATGTCAGAATTACTTATATGAATTATAGATTTCAGTTTCTTGTTTTACAGGTTTGTGAAGAGGATAAGAGAGGGGTACATTTTGGGTAAGAGATTTTGAATAAGAGAGGGGGTGACATGGAAATTTGAACTGATTGTTTGGAAATAGACCAGATATTGAGATTGCAAGCTCACAGATGCACTGGACTTAATGAGAATGTTACTTTAAGGGCTAAATTGAAATCAAGACCATTGATTCATTGAGTGCTTCAGCTGTGTGTGTGTGTCTTATGTGTTTATATGGGTTCACTACATAAGACCAAAAACCCATAATACTGACGCCCATAATCCCGAGACCAGATACCCGAAAGACGAGAAGACCAGCAGCGCAAAATTTAAAATCCTGAGCACTACACTAAACATACACCACACACATACACATGTCACCCAAAACACAAACACACAAACCTACACTACATACAAGCAGGGGGGCAAGCACCCCATGCACCCCTCCTACTTAAATTTTCTAACTCCAAGGTCGCACTACACAGACAAACACATGAAAACACTACCACACATCTACATTCCATTGCACACACACACATCAGGTCACAACACACACTAAAGCCCCTAACCAACACACTCAAACATAGATACTTACCTGACCTTCCACCAATCCATTCACAAACCGCAACACCAGAAGCGCTACTTCAGCATCCCCAAACTTCGGGATTTTGAAATTCATGCTTCTGGTCTTTCGGTATTTAGGGGTTTCAGCTATATGGTCTCGAGATTTTGAAATTCGATATTTCAAAATTTCGAGATTATGTATACTTGCTTTTAACTTGCTCTTGTTTTATTGCTGGTCTGACGAAGCACAATTTTAGTGTGAAAGTGCTTACTGTTTTATATATATGTTTTGTTTTATTTGCATCCATTAAAGTTTTAGTGTCTTTGAACCGTGTTTAGCTGGTTAAATTTGTTTGTACTTTTCTGGTTTTGTTATAGTAACCAGCTTTTATCCACACAACAGTTCCTACTCTATGCTCATATAAATAGTTCTTACACTTGGCTAAATCTTCATGTAAAGATGTTAATACTTTTAGCAAGAACTTAGGTACTGCATCTTGGCCTGGGGTTTTCAAATTAGGAGCTGTTCTTAACTTTGTTTCAATCTCTCTAGCCATTACATCATCCCATTTCATATCCTGTACCTTTGAACTTCTTAATCTTTCTTTTACTTTTTCTACCTATTTAGCATCTTTGTTATGTTCCACAGGATCTTCATAGATATTTCTCCAAAATGTATCCATTTCTTCTTTTTCTGGTGGTGTTTCAGTTCCTTTTGTCTTTTTTCCCAATTCTCTATAAAACCTTTTTGGGTCATCAATAAATTGTTCATTTTGTACTTTTCCTTTATATGTATGTGCATATCTTCTAAGCTTTTCAGCCTGTACTGATATTTTTAGTTTATTATTTGTGGCAGTCCATGATAGATCCTGATGTTCTGATACTGTGCATTGCTTTTATCACGTCTATCTTTCTGAGTATTTTTGTTGATATGTTCCTTGTTCTATTTTCTTGTAATAGTGACATGTCTTGTCTTAATTGGTTTATAATTTTCTCTGTTCAGTACTGCCATGATTGCATTTGATTTCTCCCCTTCCTTTCCCTTACTATCCTGTGTTTTTGTGGTAAGACGTTGTCTATTAATTTAGTGCACAGTAATATATCCTATTTACTTCTGTTATAGCGCATGAATCTTTGAACAGTCCTAATTACTGTGCTCATTTCTTTTACCAGACTTCTAACTTTTTGGGTTTTATTGACTTTCTGTAGTCTATTTCTTTCATTGATCTTAATATGTCTGTCCATCTCTGTTAAATCAAGCAACTATTCTCTTAGATAATTTTCTTCTAAACTGAGGGCACATTCTTTGTTCTCCATTTCCTGCAGGCATTTATAAAAAGTTCCAGAGCATCTTCCTGTGGCACATTCTCTTAAGTTTTATCTCGTGTCATCCATTGCTTTTTCATATGGGAACTCACTGGCATATCACTCCCCAACACTGAGTGCATCAGAATTGCCAGAGTCTCTTGTTCCTTCCCTTCCTGTGCAACCCCAACTGAACTTTTGTACTGGTTTCCTATGGAAGGCTCCACAGTATCTTCATATGGCAACAGATCAGACTTTTCCCACACCACTGGTTTCTCCTTAATTCTGGTATCCATTACTCTGTCCTGCTGTGATGTTAACAGAATTAGATATTCTACACAACATCCTTCACTTTGCAGGTATTCCATCACTTCAGTTTATATTTCTTTAACTTCTCCGTTACTAATCCTCTTTTCTACTTTTCCTCTTTGCTTTCTTATTTTTGTGTTGTAAAATTTTCCATGTCTGGATGCCTTTGCTTGTATTTCTCTTCAAATATCTTCAGTGCTGCTCTTTATGTATTGATTAGTTTTGCTTTCTCCTTTGCATAAATATTGCCCCATATTAAATCTCATTTTCTTTCGCATGTCCGTATTTCTGCTTCACATGTGTCTTGCTCCTCTTGTTTCTCCGTACTTTGGGGACTTGTTGTTCCATCATACTGTGATATAACCTGTGTTAAACTTTCTACAATAAATCCTTCTCTTCACAGGTATTCCATAGCTTCAGCTTCTGTTTTTAACTTCTACTTTACTAATCTTCTGCTGTACATTCCTCTTTGTGATCTTATGTTTTTGTATTTTGAAATTTTCTGTATCTGGATGCCTTTTCTAGTATTTCTCTTTGAATATTTTAGGGGCTGCCTTTTTTGTACTGATTAATTTGGCTTTCTCCTTTACAATAAATATTGCACCATATCAGATTTCTCTTTCCCATGTCCATATTTCTTTTTTATACCTTTCATAAGTCTTGAGATTTTGTTCTTTATATTTTCACACTTCCTCAGTTGCTTCTTTTTCTAAACGGCCCAAGGTTTCTTGTTCTATATAATGTTTTTTTTTAATCTGTTGTACTAATGAGCACAAACTTTTATTTGAAGCTTCTGACAGTTTTTCTTGTGAAAGTATTTTCTTTACTCTAATTTCTCTCTTAATCTTTTTGTATATTTTCTGTCTGGAAATTCTGGGCTTCTTGCATAATAGTAACAATACATAATGTATTTCTTATCCTCAATATTCCACTCTATCATCTTTATGACTTTTTTTGGGCTATCAGTTTTTCTGATTTTTGTGGACTGCTACTTCCTTCTACAACAAGGGGGCCACACCCAAAGCCTGGCTTAACCCCATTGTTGGAATGTTTCTGTGTCTTGAGGATTCTACACTGTCATTTTTTCCAGTCTTGGCATCAATGCACCTACCAGGATTGGGCACTTTTTTATCCTGGGTCTTGTGCATCCAGCTTTTTTTTTACTTGCTAACCTACGTTTGTCCATGATATATGCTATATAAAATACAGTCTATATATCAGTGTCATCTTGGTTAAATTTTGTGAAAAACAGGGTCCAGCTCATGAAGGTACTCACCAAGACTTGAGGATGAATTTAGTCCCAGCAATGCAACTCTCCTTTGCTTGCTGACGTATCACCTCTGCATTCGAACTTGGTGCAGCCTCATACTTGCGGCAACATTATCTGATGCACCAGCTCCACTTATTTTAAATATCCAGTATTGCAGTCAGGGAACAAGGTCTAACATACAAGTGTAGTTGTTAGGTACTGTATGTTGTACTTGGTGGGAAGCCAAACTGCAGTACTGAGTTTCATGCATGGCTGGAGTTATATTGCAGGTTTCAAGAGTCAGAGAACCTGGACACGCTCACATATGCAGTTTAGTATATAACAAGCCATCCCCTAAACTCCATTAGGAACAGTTCACACTGTTTTCAAAAGTAGATTTGATTCCCTGGTAGGATTTTGGCCCCATGAAACCATTTTGGATGGGAAACCTCAGGTATAATGGCTATGCTGTCCTGCAGATGGAGCGCCTGCTCTTG
Source organism: Protopterus annectens (assembly GCF_019279795.1). NCBI lineage: Eukaryota > Metazoa > Chordata > Ceratodontiformes > Protopteridae > Protopterus > Protopterus annectens. The sequence goes on along the minus strand of NC_056744.1, from coordinate 1,786,585,065 downwards.
ACAGCCTCTAGCCATGCAACTACACCTGTATGTCTGACCTTGTTCCCTGATTGCAATACTGGATCTGATAAACAGGTGGAGCTGCTGTGCCAGATAATGTTGCCCTGAGTGAGAGGCTACACAAAGTCAAAGCAGGTTATCACTTGAACAAGAAATTAGTTAAAACAGAATGTTATAAAATCTCATTAACTGTTCTTAGCATAGTAGGACGTCCTTCAATTCAGTACCTCAAGGTATTGAATGACAACACATTTGCTCTTTATGACATTATCAGAAGGTACTACCAGATAGCACAGAATCAAGAAGTAATTGGGCAGCTGTTGAACATACAGCAGATACAAACATGTTTTTTTTTTTGTTCTAAAGCATTTGTCACTGCATTTGAGCTCAAAACCAGTTTGTTTTACATTAAGAGGGTTTTATTCTGCACTCTGGAGGGAGCAGATGGCTAATTCAACCCATCTGGGTTGGGAACTGCTGGTGGAAGGCATATTATCTGTTTACCTGGTTGGTCTGAGGGCTTAACTGTGTAAAAGTCTTTCATCTTGCTGGTATAAAAGCTGATGTGCAAATGCGGTTACCCTTGCCTTGTATATAAGCAAACCTCTCCAGTTTAAAGTACTCCGTAGGAAACTCTGTCCATAGTCTCCCACTGTTCACAGCTGCTCAAAGAACTGCCAGTTTGTGCAAAGGGTAGCACCACTTCAGGTCATCTAATAGTAACTACTAAACACTCTCAGTTAGACCTTTAAGTGACTCTCCCCTACTCCTTCCCATATACTAAGGACCTGGTATAATGGATAGGTGCTTCCCTGTCATCTCTGTTTCTGACCTGGTAGATATGGGCATCCTGCGGCAGAGTAGTAACTGCCTCATGTTCACTGACAACCATTTAATTTAAAAACAGACAAACACAGTGTGTGAGAGATGTAGGTAAACAATGTTATTAGAGGCAAAGCTCTCACATACACACACAAGAAATGCAAACTGGGTTGTCAGTGTTACACCCAAAGCACTCACTACTGACACTAAGGAACAAACACACAGACCCACATTTGTGAATGTACTCACTTGTAATCTACCCAAACCTCCAAAGCTTCCTAGAAGCATCTCTTAGTGGCCCTGCACACACTCAAAAAGACAACACCTCACACAACACATAACTTTGAAAATCATATTACTCTTACTTCCAAGCCCATAAGACAACAGAACACACAGCCAAACATTCTAGTTACTGGGGATTCCATTGTAAGACATAGATGTCCCCCTTGCCAGGCTAAACAGGAAGATCACAGTGAGATGTCTTTCTGCAGCCAGGATCTGTCAGATCACACATGCACTTAGGTATTTAAACTAGAGATACCAGTATGACACCAGTATAGTCCATGTGGGCATAAACAACCTAAGATGCACCTTACTGGACTATATGAAGAGAGACTTGATGGAGCTCTCCGAATGTGTCCCAGGCAGATATGAATCTAGCCTTGAGTAGCATCCTACCTTCACCAATGATGATGCCACAGTACTGGAAAAAAATGATTGACTTCAACAGTTGGCTTAGTTTCTAGTGTCACAATAAGGAATTCCAATATCTGTCAGCCTGGGGAGACATGATTGACAAACTATGATGCTTTGCCAAGGATGGTTTGTACTTGTCACCACTTGGCTTCTGGATACTGCAAAAACTTTATCTAGCCCCCACTTCCTTTTTTAGGCCATGCCAAATTGTTAAACCCTCCAACATAACAAAACTTACTCATGACTACCTAAAGGTACTGCTGCTCAATGTTAGGAGTTTAAATAAAAAAACTGCACTCCCTGAAGCACTCCTCACCCTGCAGAATGCAGACATATGTGCAGTCACGGAAATATGGTTCAGAACCATGGAAAGCACCCCAGATATCAAAGGCTACAATGGCTTTCATTCATTTTGATCCCCTTCAGTTCAGAATAAAACAAAGGAAGGAGGTGTCTCAGTATTCATAAATGACAAGTACACTTCCAGATCTGTCTAACAATATGACTGACTTGAGCTGCTCCATGCCTGACTAACCATAGGTGCAACCTTCCTACTGTATCCTTGCTAGCTACAAATACCCTAACATGAGTCTGGAAAACCACACCTCCTACCTAAACCTACTTCAATCTCTTAACATTTAGCCTAATACCATTCTAATGAGTGATTTCAACTACCCCCGCCATAAACCGGGAGACTTATATGACCCATTATTCACTTGCTCAGAGGTTTTTGGACTTCTTCAATGCAAACACCCTGGAGCAACTAGTTATCTCCAGAACTAGAGTTACAAATATCCTAGATCTAGTACTTATGAACATGGGGGATACTGCTACCTCCCATACATTAAATCCTCCCTGGTAAGATCTGATCAAATGATGATCTCCTTTAATATTAAAACTCACCTAGAACCCCCATTAAACCCCAAACCTGTTAAGCACTTTGCCAATGCCAATTACCTCAAAATAAGTGACAGCTTATAAAACTTCCAAGCCCCCCCCCCCCAAAAAAAACCTGGATGGCACTGAGTCCTACTCTGAACAGAAAACAAAAGCACTGTATAACCACATTCATATCTGCATAGAGGAGGCAGTACCTGTCCGACTCAAATCTATGATTATTATCAAAACTAAACCACCCTGGTGGACCCCTAGCATAAATAGGCTATTCAACAAAAGGAAAAAAAAAATCCTCTCCAAAGCCAAGAAGGAACAGACAAAACAGTGCAAAAAACACTCATTACTCTAAACAAACAACTGAAAGAAATGGCTAAATCTGCCAAAGAAAAACTATGAGGCAGAGATAGCCTTCCATAACCATACGGCTTTTTTTAATTATGTTTGTAACCTCCTGGGAAATGCTCAGCAATGTGTCGAGTTAATCATGAATGACAGCACTTACACCCAGCCTAAAACTGTAGCAAACCTGCTGGGCGACAAGTTCAGTTCAAACTCTCCCCCATCACCTCCTACCACATACAAAGAAATACCTGCAACCATCCACCTACCAGTCATTGTGAGGGAACAGGTCCTTAATGCAGTCACTAAAGTCAAAAATACAGCCTCCGTGGGTTCTGACAACATTCCAGGATGCTTCTTATGTAGGTTAAAATGGCATCTTTTAGGCAACTAGAAACCCTCTTTAACCAAAGTCTCTGGATGGGATATAGCCCAGAGGAATAGAGGACTGCAGCAGTCATCCCTCTGCAGAAAGGAGGCCCATAAACTGACCCAGGGAACTACAGACCCATAAGCTTGACCAGTCTTATCTGCAAGGCCATGGAGAAAATTATCATAGACCTGAACAATAATGACATAGAAACTCTCCAAACACTGGACTAGACCCAATTTGGCTTTGTCAAGGGGAGGTCTTGCCTGCTCAATTTGTTGGAGTTCTTTGAGAAAGTCACCAGGGTCATGGATGAGGGTAAAACAGTACATATTGCTTATCTAGAAACAGCCAAAGCATTTGACACAACTCCCCCCCTCCCCACCAACTCAGGGATCATAGATACATTTACTGAGTTAGACATAAATCCCTACATCCTCAGATGGATAGCCAAACTGGCTCACTGACAGGAAACATATTGTCCAGGTTGGTGAATCCACTTCTGATAAGAAACTTGTTACTAGCAGTGTCACACAAGGGTCAGTATTGCAACCCAACCTGTTTGGTATATACTTTTCTGAAGTGAAAACTAATGTTGGGTGCAGAAAAGTGTGTGTTTAAGTACCTTTAAGAAGCTATCTAAGGGCTTGCACAAGTGTATAAATACTGAGCACGTGCAAGCCTGACGGCCATTTTGTAGTAAGCTGTTGAGATTTGAACATGTATGTATGTAAGGTTATCTGTTATTCAGTTCATTTATATTTCATGATGATGCTATCCATCCTGATGTGTTTCTGTGTAATAAAGCATCTAAACGAACTACCCTGCCTGCTTCGTCTTCTGTGTATGGAAGGACGAGTGATACGGTGTCAGAAGATGCATGGTTCAAATGAATAATGGCCAGAAAGAACTGCGATTTCTCCAACTTGAATTTGAGAGTTATCTAGTTACCATTGGAGAAAGGTAGAGGAGTGGATCACCTCTGCTGCATGCATAATTCGCAAAACAGGTCAGAAAAGAATTTCAGATGTTAAAACTTGCTCAAATAATTTCTCATTTGCAAAGTATAAAATGAAGTATACAGAATGCTCTAAACAATATTAAAATTAATTGAAATGTCCGATACTGCTAAGATTATTTGAATTACTGCAGAAAATGTTTGAAATAAAGTCCGAATTGCATAAAACGAATAAAATAAAAAAGGAAATCGTCACATTTTCGCTCAGTACATATTTTCCTATTAAATAAGACTATCTGAGTTATAAGAAGTGTATGAAGTGTTTGCATGTTTCTGCATTATTACAGTACAGTTATTTTACAAAATACAGCTATTTCAGAGCATATTTCACAACATACAGTGTTTCAAAGAGTTTATTGTTCATTTGAATGCTACTGCAAATTGCTGAGAGAAGTTTGCTCATATATATGAGTGCAAGAGCCATATTTTCAGTGTTTTTGTACATACTTTGTTGGCATGGCAGACGGATTTCGAAAACCAAGTGCACTTGTGTTTGATGCTTATATTGCAGAGAACTGGAAAGTGTTTGAGCAGGAGTATGACATTTTCAGACAGGCTGCATTTTCTGATAAAGATGACCATACAAAGGGATTTATTCTGTTTAATTTAGCTGGGTCAGAAGCCATAGAAAGGGAACGTTCATTTGTCTTTGCACCAGCTATCTTTGCAGGATATGCTTACTAATGAGAAATGCATGTTTCCAGTAACTTCTAGAGCTCACGTTGATAGTATGCAGCATGTGGTTAAAAGAAACAGGCCCAAGCACATGGCAGGTAACTGTAGCCCCTGCAGCACTCAGTGGTAAATCCCGGAGCTTTCCAGCACATTCTAGAAATTGTACAGTCTCAGTAAAGCATAAGAGTGGGTCAGCAAAGCAAAGCAAGGGCCAGCACCTAATTTCATTGCTAACTGTTGTAATTGTGGTGGAAGGCATGAATCTAAAAAGGACTCTATGCTCCAGACCAGAAGTGTATCCCTCACTGGTAAGATTAGACCATAAACTAATCTCACTGGATATTCACATCCCGATCCCACCCCCTGCCCAGAAAACCACAGTGAAAAACTTCTCTAAAGCAAATTTCACACTCCTCAAAACCGAGGTGGAATCCTTCAAAGCCCCCGGGCCTGTGGAAAATACGGCCCAGACCGCAGAATCCTTTATAAACGCATTCTATGAACACCTTCAGGAATGCATGGATCATGCGATCCCAAATAAAACCAAGACCCAATCCTCCAAAGGCAGACGCCCTGTCTGGTGGACCCCAGCCATAAACAAACTATACAATAGAAGGAGGAAGCTACTAAATGATAGAGCAAAATCCCAAAAGGGAAGGCATCACTGATCAGTATTAACAAAAAACTACGGGCACTCATAAAATTGTCTAAGGCCAGCTTCGAGAGAAAAATTGCACAGGACACTAAGGATAATCACAAGGCTTTCTTTAGTTATGTTAGGAACCTGGGTGGTAATTCCCAGATATGCTCAGAATTAGTCCAAAATGACAAAAAATACACTGAACCCACAGACATTGCCAACATCCTAGCTGACAGGTTCAGTGCAAACTTCTCCCCCCCCTCCCCACCAAAAGGGCAAATATCTATCCCAGCAGAGTGCTGCCCCCCCGACATCTCAGATGCTCAGGTAAGAGCCGCCCTCTCCAAAGCAAAAACACAGCATCAATGGGACCAGACGGTGTCCCGGGCTGCATCCTACATGAACTCCAAGAAGAGCTAAACCCAAATATAAAACTACTGTTCAGTCTCAGCCTTACTACAGGATATGTGTCCAAAGAGTGGCGTACAGCAACAGTGGTCCCTCTCCATAAAGGTGGTGCCTCAACGGATCCTGGAAACTATCGCCCTATAAGCCTGACTAGCTTGGTCTGCAAAGCTATGGAAAGGATCATCATGGACCTCATAAATAAAGATATTGGGGACCTACAGACACTGGATCCTACCCAGTTCGGCTATGTTAAGGGCAGATCCTGCCTCTTAAAGCTGGTTGATTTCTTTGAAACAGTCACCAAGGCCATTGACGAGGGGAAGGTGGTCCACACAGCCTACCTGGACCTCGCAAAAGCCTTCGATACAATACCCCACTCGGGCATTATAGATAAGGTCACCAGCTTAAATATAAACCCCTATGTCACTAGAAGGATTGCAAACTGGCTCAAGGACAGAACCCACATGGTTAGAATTGCTGGAGCCATGTCAGACTCCAAACCAGTTACAAGTGGTGTCCCACAAGGCTCAGTCCTGGGACCTCTCTTGTTCGGTATATATTTCTCGGAGGTACAGGCCAACACGGAAGGACTGTGGCTGACCAAGTTCGCAAATGACTGCAAACTGGGTGCCATAATCGACTCTCCAGCCGACACAAGCATCCTCCAAAAGGGCCTCATAGAAACAGACAACTGGTGCCAGAGCCATGGCCTCAAGCTAAATGCCAAAAAGTGTATAGTCATCCCCTATGGCAAAAACAAAGTGCCCACAAATTACCACATAGGTGGTAATCCATTAAGTACAGAAGAAGTAATTAGGGACATGGGGACCCAAGTTGATAGCAATCTCTCATTTGACAACCACGTGGCCAAAGTGGTTAGAAAAACATTTATATAGCCCACCTAATCATGAAGGGATTCACATCTAGATCAGGGGAGTTCATCGTTCCTCTTTACTCGTCCCTCATCAGGCCCATAATTGAGTACAATGCCCCTTTTGGGATGTACCTTACCAGACACCTGCAGCAACTGGAAAGACCCCAAAAGTACCTCACCAAGAGGATCAAAGGGCTCAAACAGATGCCATATGCTGCCCGGTTAAAGAAACTCCAGCTCTACTCAGTGGCATACCACCTGTTCAGAGGCGATCTGTGCCTGACGTATAAAGCCATGTCCAACCCGGAATTAATGGACATGCTGCACCTCAGAAAATCCAAATCCCATCGAGCTACGTGCTTGAGAGACTTGAACCTCAGCACTAAAATAAATAGGACATGCTGGAGGGACAGATTCATAACCCAGAGGCTCCCTTCACTCTGGAATAAAATCCCAGTCCAGGTTAGGCAGAGTCTCTCATTGACTCTCTTCAAGAGGAATCTTGATGAGTGGATGGGAGATCGTAGGTTTACCCCGGGTATCACTTCTGTGTCACTGTTAGACAGAGGCACAGTATACTAACCTCGAAAAAGGGCATAGCAAAATAAATTTAAAATGGGTGGCGAAAGCCAAACACATTCTGGCTAGGCTTATAAATGCTCTAGGGCAGATAGCCTAGTATGAACCTATGAACCTAAAAGTACTTAGCTTTTGGTCAACAGTGCCACAAATGTAATAAATGGAGTCACTTCAAAAGGGTTTGTAAATCAAAAGGCACACATTCTTTTATCAAAAGGGATCATTTCAAGAAATGAGATGATCATTTAGAAAGCTATTACCATACTTTTCATGTTGATGGTGTGTCAGTGCTTAGTGAAACAGTCAATGCAGTAGATTTATGAGCAAAGAATGATTTTTTGTACTGTTTGGATTAATGGGAGACCCATAGAGCTCAAAGCTGACACAGGCTCTAATTGCAATGTTATGACAGCAGAAACATTTGCTAGAGTATGTCATGGTGACAGGCTTGATTTGGTATAGTATGGGAAGCCTGTTGCCTGTGGTGGGGAAGAAATCCAAACCAAAGGCTCAGTAATGCTTTCATGTTACTCTGCTGGTAGATGCTACAACTTGTTATTTTATGTGGTCAAGAAGCATGTCCAGTCATTATTAGGGCTCAGAGACACTCTGAAAATGGTACTGCTTTCATTCAATAAGGAAGGCCATCATGTTAGCTTAACAGACCACTGTATTCATTTTGCCCAGTCCATTTTTTCTTCCTGTGCTGATCTTTTCAAAGACAAACTAGACAAGCTTCCAGTTGTGTATTCCATGAAGTTAGACCCAGATGTCATCCCAGTTATCAGGCCAGCTTGTATTGTTCCAGTAGCCATGCATGACAGAGTTAAAGCCAAGTTAGACAAAATGGTACGAAAAGGTGTCATTTGTCCAGTTAAATAACCAACTGAGTGGGTATCTTCCATGGTGGTCACACATAAGAAAAGCTCAGATGACATCAGAATATGTATAGATCCATGAGATTTAAACAAGGCCCCAAAAAAACCTCATCATCCAATGCGTACAGTCGAAGAGGTTGTTTCTATTATGCCAAATGCTACTGCTTTTTCTGTCTTAGATGCAAAGAGTTCATTTTGGCAAATTCTGCTTGACAAGAACTCTTCATTGTTAACTACTTTCAGTACTTCATGTGGCAGATACAAATTTTTAAGAATGTCATTTTGGATAAATTCAGCAAGTGAAGTCTTTCAGCGTGCAATGGAACAAATGTTTTCTGTTTATCCCTGTGCTGTCATAGTAGACAACATACTAATAGGATGTAATGGTGAAGCTGAGCATGACAGAAACCTCAGAAAAGTTCTGCAAAGGGCATGCCAAGTGAATCTTAAATTAAATTCTCAGAAATGCAAATTCAGTCTACCAGAAGTCACTTATGTTGGTCATTTATTTACCAGTTCAGGCTTATGACCAGACCCTTCTAAACAAACAGCCATTCTTGAGATGCCAGCTCCAGACAATGTTCATGCTCTGCAACATTTTCTTGGCATGGTTACCTACCTAGGTAAGTTCATTCCAGACTTGAGTCAAACAGCAGTGCCGCTCAGAGAGTTAACACCTAAAAATGTATCCTGGCCATGGTTACAATAACACCAGGGAACATTTGATGTCCTGAAACAGAGAATTCCCAGTCCACCAACTCTCAAATATTATGATGTTCATAAGCCAGTTACTCTTTTGTGTGATGCTTCGAAATTTGGTCTTGGTGTAGTCATTCTACAAGAGGATCAACCCGTTGCCTATCCATCTAGAACTCTAACCCAAACTGAAATGCTGTATGCTCAGATAGAGAAAGATTTTTTGGCAATTGTGTTTGCATGTTCCAAGTTCCATGATTATGTGTATGGTAGAGCTATCCAGATTGAAACAGACCACCAACCACTAGTCATTATTCTGAGGATGCCTATGCACACAGCTCCAGCCAGATTGCAATGCATGATGTTGACTCTCTAAAAGTATAATTTCAATCTTGTCTACAAGAAAGGCAAACTTCTTTATCTAGCAGATCCGTTATTCAGATCACCCAGAACAACCACTGATCAACATGAAAATGAGCGCTTTGATTTTGAAGTCATGGAAGTGAGAATTTTTCCTTCCACACATCTTGATGAGCTTAGAGATCACAAAGCTGCAGATCCAGTTTTACAGAAGCTCAACCACTTTATCAAACAAGGATGGCCATCAAAGCAATCTAGTTTACCTCAATAGGTGCAACCTTATTTTCCATACAGAGATGAGATTTTGTTTGACAATGGTATCATCGTGAAAGGTCCTAAAGTTATTATTCCAAAGTCCTTGCAACAAGAGTACATCAATATCTTGCATCCAGTTCACCCAGGAGCAGAGAGAGAAAGGACTAGTATTTTGGCCTTCTATGTCACAATATATTGAGAGAATGTTATCAACTTGTTCTGTGTGTAACAGTAATAAGTCACATCAACAGAAAGAACCACTTCAGCTAAACCAGATTCCGGAACTACCTTTGTTGACAGTAGCCACAGACATTTTTGAGTGGAATGGTCAGCATTATTTGGTGTTAGTAGTCTCTTACTCAAATTGATTCATGATTGACGTACTTCCCAATCTAGCGATTAATACTGTCATTACCAAGATGAAATGTCATTTTGCAGTTCATGGATCTCCACACAAAGTTATTTCAGACAATAGCATGCAGTTTACAAGCCAACAGTTCAAAAGATTTTCAAAAGAGTGGGTATTTACTCATGTTACGAGTAGCCCAGAGTATTCTTAGTCAAATGGTATGGCAGAACGCGCAGTTCAAAGTGCAAAACAGTTACTACAGAAGTCAAAATGAGATTAACAGTGATGTTTTTCTGAATCCTTTAAATCTCAGAAATATTCTGTGTGATAAAGATCTTGGTTACCTGCCCAGAGACTTCTATTAAGACAAACTAGAACCACGTTGCCAATCACTAGTCAATTGTTGGTTTCATGTGTCAAGAACAACAGGTCACTGAAAGCCAATCTGTTAAAGAAGCATTCAGTCCAGAAGTCCTATTACGATAAAACCAACAAACCACTCAATCCATTGCAAGAGGGAGAAGTAGTAAGGATCCAAACCTCCAGAGGTTATGATCAGATTGGAGTCATGAAGAGTATTTGCCCAGATTCCAGATCGTACATTGTAGAATCACAAGGAGCAGAATTTAGGCAGGATTGGAAACACCAAGCCTATACTGCAGCATATAGCCTGTGAGAAAGACTTTTTGTCTCAGAGTGAGTTGTCTAGTGTTCCAGTTCCAGAAGACGTTCTAGAGAGAATTCCCATTCCTGTGATGAATCCCGAAGTTCCTGATATGAGTTGTTCTCTTAAGACTGTCCCTGTTGCTAAACCCAGTCCTGATTGTTGTGTAATTAGATCCAATCGTATTTTCAGACCCTGTTACAGATACACGGCGACTTAGACATAACTGTTGTGTTTATTTTCTAATGTCTATATTAATGTATGTCTAACTACAATGTCTTTTATTGAGGACAACCTCTTTAAGAGGAAGGATGTAGATTAGTGTGTGTGTGTGTGTGTGTGTGTGTGTGTGTGTGTGTGTGTGTGTGTGTGTGTCTGTGCGTGTGTATACCTTTAAGAAGCTATCCAAGGACTTACACAAGTGTATAAATACTGAGCACGTGCAAGCCTGACGGCCATTTTGTAGTAAGCTGTTGAGATTTGAACATGTATGTATGTAAGGTTATCTGTTATTCAGTTCATTTATATTTCATGATGATGCTATCCATCCTGATGTGTTTCAGTGTAATAAAGCATCTAAACGAACTACCCTGCCTGCTTCGTCTTCTGTGAATGGAAGGATGAGTGACACTGGGGGCCTCTGGGTCACCACGTTTGATGATGAATGTAAGCTGTAACCAATCACTGAATCCCCAAATGATGTTGATCTCCTACAAACAGGCCTAAAAATGACAAATGATTGGTGACAAAACTAAGATCTGAGACTGAATGCTAAAAATGCATAATCATACCATTCAGTAAATCAGACATCTCTGCAAATTATAATATTGATAACACACCCCTAAAAGTAGATCCAGTGGTGAGGGACCTAGGAACACAGATAGTAACCTAAACCTTGACTACCAGGCAGCTACAGTAGTGAGGAAATTCTTCTGCGTGGCTCAACCTATAAGTAAACGCATGGCAGCAAGATCAAAGGAAGTCATAGTGCCCTTATACTTGGCCCTCATTAGGCCCATAATCGAGTACAACGCTCCCTTCTGAATGTACCTAACCAGGCACTTGCACCAATTGGAGGAGCCCCAGAGGTTTTTCACTACAAATACAAAGTGTTAAAATCCCTCTCTTCCTTTACTCTGTCTCATATTGTTTATTAAGAGGTGACTTATGTCTGACCTACAAGGCAGTCTCTGATCCAGCCCTGATGAAAATGCTATATATTTGCAAGAAAAATTATATGAGGGTTATGCATTCCATGGACCTGAACCTTATTTGTGACTCTAATAGAACTTTCTGGAGAGACAGATTCATATCCTAAAGACTAACTCATCTATAGAGTAAACTTCCCATCTTTGTAAAACAAAGCCCGTCCCTCACTCATTTCAAAAAGAATTTGGATAAATGGATAGGGAACTGTAAATTCACTCCTGGGGTACTGTCCATGTCCATTATGGACAGAGGCATTCCACAAAATGACTCAGGGCTCCAAAACTCAAAGCCACAGTGCCCTTGTACTGCCCCATCAAATATCTGGTTAAAAAAATCTGTATCCAGGTGATAATTCTGGAACAAACCTAATCAGCCTTGTATAAGTACCCTGTATGGTATTATTCAACAGCAATATTTAGTGAAGGAAGGAGATCCCATGTCAAATGTTTAAAAGATAAATGAATAATTACACAAAGCTCTTCAGTTCAGCATTCTTTATTCTGCACAAAGCAATCTATGCAGAATACAGAATGCTATCCTATGTGGAATAAAGAATACCATCCTATGCAGAATACAGAATGTTATCCTATGCAGAATACAGAATGCTATCCTATGTGGAATAAAGAATACCATCCTATGCAGAATACAGAATGTTATCCTATGCAGAATACAGAATGTTATCCTATGCAGAATACAGAATGCTATGCTATGCAGAATACAGAATGCTGTGCTATGCAGAATACAGAATGCTATCCTATGCAGAATACAGAATGTTATCCTATGCAGAATACAGAATGCTATGCTATGCAGAATACAGAATGCTATCCTATGCAGAATACAGAATGCTATCCTATGCAGAATACAGAATGCTATGCTATGCAGAATTCAGAATGCTGTGCTATGCAGAATACAGAATGCTATCCTATGCAGAATACAGAATGTTATCCTATGCAGAATACAGAATGCTATGCTATGCAGAATACAGAATGCTATCCTATGCAGAATACAGAATGCTATCCTATGCAGAACACAGAATGCTATCCTATGCATAATACAGAATGCTATGCTATGCAGAATACAGAATGCTATGCTATGCAGAATACAGAATGCTATCCTATGTGGAATAAAGAATACCATCCTATGCAGAATACAGAATGTTATCCTATGCAGAATACAGAATGCTATCCTATGTGGAATAAAGAATACCATCCTATGCAGAATACAGAATGTTATCCTATGCAGAATACAGAATGCTATCCTATGCAGAATACAGAATGCTATGCTATGCAGAATACAGAATGCTGTGCTATGCAGAATACAGAATGCTATCATATGCAGAATACAGAATGATATCCTATGCAGAATACAGAATGCTATGCTATGCAGAATACAGAATGCTGTGCTATGCAGAATACAGAATGCTATCATATGCAGAATACAGAATGATATCCTATGCAGAATACAGAATGCTATGCTATGCAGAATACAGAATGCTATCCTATGTGGAATAAAGAATGCCATCCTATGCAGAATACAGAATGCTATCCTATGTGGAATAAAGAATACCATCCTATGCAGAATACAGAATGTTATCCTATGCAGAATACAGAATGCTATGCTATGCAGAATACAGAATGCTGTGCTATGCAGAATACAGAATGCTATCATACGCAGAATACAGAATGCTATCTTATGCAGAAGTTGCTGGCGTCCTCTCCTGTTCAGCTGGTGAATCTGGGAATCTTGAGGCAATGTTACAATTGCCTCATGTACACAGACAACCCTCTCCTCCTCCCAACAAATACAAATATATGCGAGAGATGCAACTATGTAGCCAAACTGGAGGCTGAGCTCTCTTAACTCAGTACTGGCAAGACCAGTCAGGAGGAGAAGGTAACCACGCACACCACAAACCCAGTCTCAATCACAACTGCAAACCAAACACATAAACACACAAAAACATACTCGGAGGCGCTGATGAAAAATCTACCAAAACAACAGAGGCCTCCAAAGCAGACACCCAAGCAACCACCACCTCAAGACATAGCACATGCAACACATAGTTCACAAAGTCAGTGTGCTAAACAGTCACAGCCCTTAAGGCCAAACAACATGCCAGACACACTTGTAATAGGTGACTCCATAGTCAGACACACTGACGTCCCACTCACCAGACTGAACAAGGAAAAGGTCACAGTAAGCTGCCTGTCGGAAGCTAGAATCCGCCACATAACACAAGCACTCAGGTCACTCCACAGCAAGTACAAATGTGACTCAGTCATTGTACATGCCGGTGTGAACGACCTGAGACGTACCTCCCTGGACTACATGAAAAGAGACATAGAGGAGCTCTCTGATTATGTAGTCCAGGCCGGTATGACCCTGACCCTGAGCAGTATCTTACCCTCACCAAGAATGATGCCACAGTACAAAGACAAAATGATCAGTTTTAACAATTTGCTTAATTACTTGTGTCATTCTAAGGGGATCCAATGTCTGTCTGCTTGGGATGACATGCTCGACAAGCCATGCTGCTTCGCAAGGGATGGCTTACACCTGTCACCCCTGGGCTTCCGGATATTGGCCAAGGCTCTTGCCACCCCCATAGTGCCTTTTTTAGGCAAGGCTCAAATGACAAACCTACCTCCCTAGAAAACACAAGTGGAAAAAAACTAAGGGTAATGCTGCTCAATGCCAGAAGTCTAAACCTCAAGATGCATGCCCTCGAAGCCCTCCTCAGTATGGAGAACATCGATGTCTGTGCAGTGACTGAAACCTGGTTCAAGGCTCCTGAGAGCACCCCAGCACTATCAGGTTTTACCTCATATCATGCTTTCCGGCCCCAAAACTTGGACCGAACCACAAAAGGAGGGGGAGTATCCATATTCATCAAAGATAACCACACCTCCAGGTTAGTAGCAATGCACGAAGCATCGGAGACCATCCAGGTGCAACTAACCATAGGCAAAACTGCCTTACAGTTTGTAGCATGCTACAGACCACCCTCTCAAACTCAGGAACCCCACACAGCCTTCCTGAAGACACTGGAGAGTATGAATGTCTCTCCAAATACCATCATATTGGGAGACTTCAACTACCCAAACATAGACTGGGAACATTACTCAAGCCCCAACACCCTAGCCCAAAGGTTCTTAGAATTCATAAACTCAAATGCGATGGAACAGCTAGTCACCATTCCCACAAGAGGAGACAATATACTAGACCTGATCATCACAAACATGGGGACAAAATGCTCCACACCGGAAGTATATCCCTCATTGGTAAGATCAGACCATAAATTAATCTCACTGGAAATCCACATCCCGCCCCCACCCCCTGCACAAAAGACCACAGTGAAGAACTTCTCAAAAGCCAACTTCACACTTCTTAAGACTGAAGTGGTATCCTTCAAGGTCCCTGGGCCAGTGGAAACCATAACCCACACTGCTGAATCCTTTACAAATGCCTTCTACGGGCACCTTCAAGAATGCATGGATCATGCAATCCCAAATAAAACCAAGACCCATTCCCCTAAAGGCAGGCGCCCAGTCTGGTGGACACCAGCCATAAACAAACTTTACAACAGAAGGAGGAAGCTACTACATGACAGAGCAAAATCCCTAAAAGGGAAGGCATCTCTGATCAGTACTAGCAAAAAACTACGATCACTCATAAAATCATCCAAGGCCAACTTTGAGAGAAAAATCACAAAAGACACAAAAGACAATCACAAGGCCTTCTTTAGCTATGTTAGAAACCTGGGTGGAAACTCCCAGATATGCTCAGAGTTAGTCCAAAATGACACAAAATTCACTGAACCCACTGACATTGCCAACATTCTGGCAGACAGGTTCAGTGCAAATTTCTCCTCCCCGTCCCCTCCAAAAGGAGAAATAACTATCCCAGCAGAGTGTAGCCTCCCTAACATCTCAGATGCCCAGGTGAGAGCCACCCTCTCTAAAGCTAAAAACACAGCATCAATGGGACCGGACGGTGTCCCGGGCTGTGTGCTACATGAACTCCAAGAGGAACTAAACCCACACATAAAGCTGCTGTTTAATCTTAGCCTTACTACAGGATATGTACCCAAAGAGTGGCGTACGGCAACAGTGGTCCCACTTCACAAAGGTGGTGCTTCTATGGACCCTGGAAATTACCGCCCCATAAGCTTGACGAGCCTGGTCTGCAAAACTATGGAGAGGATCATTATGGAACTCATAAACAAAGACATTGGGGACCTACAGACATTGGATCCTACCCAATTTGGCTTTGTCAAGGGCAGATCCTGCCTTTTGAACTTGGTTGACTTTTTTGAAACAGTCACTAAGGCCATTGATGAGGGTAAGGCAGTTCACACAGCCTACCTTGACCTTGCAAAAGCCTTTGACACAATATCCCACTCGGGCATCATAGACAAACTCACCAGCTTAAATGTAAACCTATATGTCACGAGATGGGTTGCAAACTGGCTCAAGGACAGAACCCACAGGGTCAGAGTTGCTGGAGCTATGTCAGACTCCAAGCCAGTCACAAGCGGTGTCCCACAGGGCTCAGTCCTGGGACCCCTCTTGTTCGGCATTTATTTTTCCGAGGTACAAGCAAACATAGGAGGATTGTGGCTGACAAAGTTCGCAGATGACTGCAAACTGGGCGCCATAATTGATACTCCAGCGGACACAAACATCCTTCAGAGAGGCCTCATAGAAATGGATAATTGGTGCCAGTGCCATGGCCTTAAGCTGAACGCCAAAAAATGTATAGTCATACCCTTTGGGAAAAACAAGGTACCCACAAATGACCACATAGGTGGTAATCCATTAAGTACGGAAGAGGTAATCAGGGACCTAGGGACCCAGGTTGACAGTAACCTCTCATTTGACACTCACATTGCCAAAGTGGTTAGGAAGACCTTCTATATTGCCCACCTTATCATGAAGGGTTTCACATCTAGATCAAGAGAGGTCATTGTGCCCCTGTACCCTTCTCTTATCAGGCCAATGATTGAGTACAATGCCCCATTTGGGATGTATCTTACCCGACATCTGCAGCAGTTGGAAAGACCCCAAAAGTTCCTCACCAAGAGGATAAAGGGTCTTAAACATATGTCATATACTGCCCGACTGAAAAAACTCCAGCTCTATTCAGTCGCATACCGCCTACTCAGAGGTGACCTGTGCCTGACGTGCAAGGCCATGTCCAATCCGGAATTAATGGACATGCTCCATCTCAGAAAATCCAAATCCATCAGAGCCATGAGAGCAAGAGACTTAAACCTCAACACAGAAATAAATAGGACGTGCTGGAGGGACAGATTCATAACCCAGAGGCTCCCTACAATCTGGAACAGAATCCCAATCCATGTTAGGCAGAGCCCCTCACTAACTCTATTCAAGAGAAATCTTGACGAGTGGATGGAAGATCATAGGTTTACCCAGGGGGTCATTTCTGTGTCACTACTAGACAGAGGCACAGCAAACTAAACCCTAAATGGGAGTAGTATTCTCATCCTAAGGGGTGGTGAAAGCCACACACACTCTGGCTAGGCTTATAAATGCCCTAGGGCAGATAGCCTAGTATGAACCTATGAATGCTATCCTATGCAGAATACAGAATGCTATCCTATACAGAATAAAGAATGCTATCCTATGCAGAATACAGAATGCTATGCTATGCAGAATACAGAATGCTATGCTATGCAGAATGCTATCCTATGCAGAATACAGAATGCTATCCTATGAAGAATACAGAATGCTATGTTATGCAGAATAAAAAATCCTATCCTATGCAGAATGAAGAATGCTATCCTATGCAGAATGCAGAATGCTATGCTATGCGGAATAAAAAAGGCTATCCTATGCGGAATAAAGAATGCTACCCTATGCAGAATACAGAATGCTATCCTATGCAGAATACAGAATGCCATCCTATGCGGAATAAAGAATGCCATCCTATGCAGAATACAGAATGTTATCCTATGCAGAATACAGAATGCTATCCTATGCGGAATACAGAATGCTATGATATGCAGAATAAAGAATGCTATCCTATGCAGAATGAAGAATGCTATCCTATGCAGAATACAGAATGCTATGCTATGCGGAATAAAGAATGCTATCCTATGCAGAATAAATAATGCCATCCTATGCAGAATACAGAATGCTATCCTAATGCAGAATACAGAATGCTATCCTATGAAGAATACAGAATGCTATTCTATGCAGAATAAAAATGCTATCCTATGCAGAATACAGAATGCTATGCTATGCGGAATAAAGAATGCTATCCTATGCGGAATAAATAATGCCATCCTATGCAGAATACAGAATGCTATCCTATGCAGAATACAGAATGCTATCCTATGAAGAATAATGAATGATATCCTATGCAGAATAAGGAATGCTATCCTATGCAGAATAAAAATACTATCCTATGCAGCATACAGAATGCTATGCTATGCAGAATACAGAATACCATCCTATGCAGAATAAAAAAATGCCATCCTATGCAGAATACAGAATGCTACCCTATGCAAAATAAAAAATACTATCCTATTCAGAATACAGAATGCTAACCTATGCAGAATACAGATTGCTATCCTATGCAGAATAAAAAATGCTATCCTATGCAGAATGAAGAATGCTATCCTATGCAGAATACAGAATGCTATGCTATGCAGAATACAGAATGCTATGCTATGCAGAATACAGAATGCTATCCTATGCAGAATACAGAATGCTATGCTATGCAGATTAAAGAATGCTATGCTATGCAGAATACAGAATGCTAACCTATGCAGAATAAAAAAATGCTATCCTATGCAGAATGAAGAATGCTATCCTATACAGAATGCTATGCTATGCAGAATACAGAATGCTGTCTTATGCAGAAAACAGAATGCTATCCTATGCAGAATCCAAAATGTTATCCTATGCAGAATACAGAATGCCATCCTATGCAGAATAAAGAATGCTATCCTATGCAGAATAAAGAATGATGAATGCCATTAACTTGGAAAATACTTGTGTACCAACACCTTTGCCCAATGGTTCTTGGAATTCATAAATTCCAATGCCCTGGATCAACTAATCCTTAGTCCCACCAGGGGCTCCAATATCCTAGACCTGATCATTAACAACATGGGAAATCGATGCTCCACACCTATGGTCACTCCCTTGTTGGTCAGGTCTGACCATAAGCTAGTCACCCTTGACATCCACATCCCACCCCGACCCCCCAATAAGGAAACTTCCGTAAAAAACTTCTCCAAAGCCAACTTCATGCTACTCAAGTCATAAGTGACAAACTTCATGACACTCATGCAGATGGGAACTGAAAATTCGACTGCTGAATCCTACACTAAGGCACTATATGAGCATATCCACTCGTGCATGATTCGTGCCATCTCCAGTAGAACCAAGATGCTCTCCTCCAAGAAAAGGAAGCCAATCTGGTGGTCCCTTGCCATAAACAAACTTTACAACAAAAGGACGAAACTGTTGCAGAAAAGAGGAAAACCCCAGGATGCAAAAAACTCCCTTACCAGCCTCAGTAAAAAGCTGAGATCCCTCATAAAATCCTCCAAAGCTAGTTACGAAAATAAAATTGCCAAAGATTCCAAAGACAACCACAAGGCATTCTATAGCTATGTCAAGAATCTAAATGACAATGCTCAGATCTGCTCTGAGCTACAACAGGATGGCATTAAATATACTGATCCCAAGGATATTGCCAATATCCTGGCAGATCGATTCAGTGCAAACTTTACCCCCCTCTTACCCACTAAAGGACCCATTCTCAATACCAAAAGATTGCCAAATTCCGGTAATAACAGCCACACAGGTAAAAAATGCACTTTCCAAAGCTACGAATACAGCATCCATGGGAACAGACGACATCCCAGGCTGTGTACTGCATGAACTACAAAATGAAATGGCACCTCACCTAAGTGTCATGTTTAATCATAGCCTCACCTCAGGCTTTGTGCCCACTGAGTGGCACACAGCTACAGTTATCCCACTCCACAAGGGGGGATTCACCTTGGATCCAGGGAACTACTGCCCCATCAGTCTGACAAGCCTGATCTGCAAGGCCATGGAACACATTACCATGGAACTTATAAACAAAGACATTGGCAACCTTCAAACACTAGACCCCACGCAGTTTGAAAGGCCTATCTTGTCTCCTGAACCTGATTGACTTCTTTGAATCAGTCTCCAGAGCTGTGGACAAGGGTAAGATGGTCCACACAGCCTAACTGGATCTCTCCAAGGCCTTTGACACCATCCCCCACTCTGGAATCATAGATAAACTTACTAAGCTGGACATTAATCCCTACGTCACTCGATGGGTTGCCATCTGGCTTACTGACAGAACCCAGACTGTAAAAGTAGCTGACTCCAAATCCAGCTCCAGACAAGTGACAAGTGAAGTACCTCAGGGTTCAGTCCTGGGGCCGCTCTTGTTTGGCATCTACTTCTCTGAAGAACATGCCAACACTAAGAAACTCTGGCTAACAATGTTCACAGATGACTGCAAACTGGGCGCCATTATTGAATCCCCAAATGATGTAGATATTCTACAAAAGGGCCTTACAGAGACAGATGCTTGGTGCCAGAGCCATGGGCTCAGTCGCAATGCCAAGAAATGTACAGTTATCCCCTTTGGGAAAAAACATGTACCCGTGAATTACCACATAGGTGGCAGTACACTAAACACTGAAAGTGTGATAAGAGACTTGGGGACACAGATGGACAGTGATCTCACCTTTGATAACCATATCGCCACAACAGTCAGGAAATCCTTCTATGTGGCACACCTCATCATTAAGGGCTTTTAATCCAGAAGAAAGGAGGTCATTGTCCCACTGTACTCATCTCTCATTAGACCCATTATAGAATCCGATGCCCCGTTTGGTATGTACCTCTCAAGACATCTGCAACAACTGGAAAGGCAGCAGAAATACCTCACTAAAATAATCACAGGCCTAAAGCAGATGCCCTAAGCTTACCATCTAAAAAAACTCCACCTCTACTTTGTCACATATTGTCTACTCAGAGACGATCTCTGCTTAACATACAAGGCCATGTCAAACCCAGAGCTGTTGGACATGCTACACTTAAAGAAATCCCAATCCCTCAGAGACACACCCTCCAGGGATCTAAACCTTGTCATCACAATGAACAAAACATGCTGGAGGGATAGGTTCCTGACCCAAAGACTCCCCAGACTCTGGAATAGACTGCCCATACATGTCAAGCAGAGCACCTCTTTGACCCTCTTCAAAAGGACCCTTGATGATTGGATGGGAGATAGGAGATTCATCCCGAGGATCACGTCAGTTGCCCTGCTAGACAGGGGTCCAGGGGGAAGTAAATGCTGTGGAAATAAATAGCCAGGGAATTGTAATGGCTAGGCTTGTATAGACCCTAGGGCCGATAGCCTAGTACCAACCTATGAACCTATGAAGTAAAGAGCTTTGTATTATTATTTCTTTATCTTTTAAGTGTTTGACACAGGACCTCCTTGCTTCATTGAAGATCACAGTTGAATAAAACAATACTGGGTACATCTAGAAGTTTAATTAGGTTTATTCCAGAATTATCACCAGGATATAGATTTTTTTTTATTATACTTAGGTTCATCGCCGTACCAACATTCCAGAGGGGAAATCCTATTAACCCGACACAACTAAGACTAAAGACGTCCTTCTGATCAATTATACCATCCCACATCTGGAGAATTAACATATAATATTGTCATATTATGGGTATAACTGGCTAGGCTTGTAAAGGCTCTTTCGCCATTAGCCTAGTGATTACCTACGAACCTATGACTTTATTAAACTTAAATATAGCTCAACCAATCTAAAAAGTATAAACTACATGTTATAGAATCAGAAAGCCAGCTTTACATAATGAGAGCAAATTACAGGAAAAAAAATGCTAAAAAAAACTTTAAACATGATCTGTAAGTTCATTGCATAGTTTCTATTCTCTCACTAATTCAATGTATAATACATGTAACATGCTTTTCTATAGGTTATCAGAGAGATGTTTCACATAGCCCAAGTTTTCTTCCTAAAAGTGATCATCCATACTAGAGAACTATTTATTACAATGTTTTATATGTTATATTAACTATATGAAAATTGCTATACATTTTATTATGAGTCTTAATCATGTTCCATTTTGTTTTCCTTTTATTTGAATATTAATGCATTTAGTTATTTATTGATTTATTGTCTGCTTGTCAGATTGATTGGTTGTGCTCCAGTTTGTGTTGTTTTGTTGAAATTGACTGCAGACTACAGAATACATGGCTACAAGCTGTTTACCCCTTGTATTACATCATCAGAATCCAGGAACATATGACCTGGAATCAGGAAGTGCATGCACAGCTGCTCACCATACAGGAAATACAAACACATGTTTATTAAACTTAAAAATATATATAGTCCCTGCAAAGAAACTAAAGTAAAAACTGCATATTTTAGAATCAGAATGCCTGCTTTACATGAAAACAGTTTAATTATCACTAAACTGAAATTATACAAAAACACCTTTATACACAATCCTTAGGACAGCTTCCATATATCCAGACCATTGAAAGCTCAAGCAGGGAGAAAACCAGGGTCTGAGCACCAAAACCTTCAGAGCTTTCCTGCTGTCAAAGAGCATTCCTCTTGTCGGCTTTCAATGACCAAGAGTCAGCCAATTTCCCTTTAAGGATAAAGCCTTCCATATTTATTTTTATAAGTGAAACAGTACCTTTTCTGAAGGAACTGTTTAGTTTTTGCTATTTATTTTTCATTTTTGGGACTGTCACATGATATTACTATTTGTTGATGCAGTATAGTTCTTTATAGCTGTTTTTGTTGTAAAGTGTTGTTTTAGTCAAGTTTACACCGCCTATTATTAATAATAGTATATTTTTAGGCACTGGGGCAAGTGTGTTTTGTGTTTGTGCCTGTGTATTTTTTGTGAAATCCCTTTTTTCATACTTAACTTTTAACACCTATAGCTGACATCACTTGCCACGTTGCAGAATTCTTTTAAAGCATAACCATGGAACATCTTGCTGGTTCCACGATTCTTACTTCCTTCAGTCACAAGAAAAAGAAAATTTCAAGACAGTCTTTACCAGTTTAGCAGGCTGATTCCTTGCCTCAATCACAGATGACTGACCCTGCAGTGGCCATTTCTTGTTTCTCAGACTCATTTTCTTCCTTGGTTTCCTCTGGTGTAGTTCTTTCAGCCACCATGGACCAAGGGTTAGACATGTTCTCCACAACTGTTGGGAGTGTCCTGTGTGGGCATGGGGAACCACTTTTGTCAGTCTTGAAGAAGATGAGGGGATGCTTCTCTGCCTGGCTGGATAAGGATACTTCTTCCCTGAGGTGATGTCCCTGACACGAGTTGGTCTGTTTCTAGGGATATTTATGTTAAAAAGTAGCAGAAATGTAAACATTTGTCTCTTCCTATTGGTGTTGCTCTAGATAAGGAAGATTTATTGGGCTTAGCCCAGGGCTTAGTTCAGGCTCTTAACCCTTGAAATTATGTTTTTTTTCCTAATAATAGAAAAACAAATTCTTCTGGGTGTGAAGATTTCCAGTGTGATGAACAAAGAATGGAATTGGAGGGAACAAATTATGTTGTTTTTTCCTCAATCAACAAATTCTGATTCTGAGGAAAATATTTCTACCACACCTCACTGTGAAGAGCTTTCTTTTTCTGAATCCCTCTCTAGAAAGTATCAGTATTTTCAGTGGGAGCAAAATCACTTTCCTTTTTCTTTGAAAAAATATTATGACTTGTTACAACTGGAATATTCTCAGCCGACTGTTGCTCCTCTTCTGCTTTCAGCTTTGGGAGTGTTTTTATTTTAAGAAGGCAAACAGACGTTATAAAGTGCTCAGGCTTCCAAATGCCTATTTTGTCACCACAGATCTCATCCTGCAGTTATTTCTCTGAACAAGCCTTCTGAAGTTAAACCCTTAGTTACTGCTACCCCCCAACAAGGATGGGAAAGCTTTTATGAGATTTGGGAAGAGTGTACTTTTCTGCCACTCTTATTTTCAGAAATTCTTAATTGTCAAGCTCACACGTTAAAATGGTTGGGGGTGGGGGTGGCAAAGACCCAAATCCAGGGCGAAGTTCTTCAATTTACTTTAATTCAATTCAGAAAAGGTTCCTGTATGTTACATGCCTTCGCTGCACTGAAAATGCGTTGACGTTTTTCCGTAAAGTGTCTTTCATGATCTTGGTTGCGTTAATTCGTAAGTACCGTTTTTGCTTACCACTTTTGAGAATATTAGGACCATAGCTGTATCTTTTGTATCACCTGAGAATAAATATTCTTTAAATGATCTTAGTGCTTCTGTTTCTCAAGTCCGCAAACATTCTTTGAAGTGTGCTTCTGACTCATCGGATACCTCTTTCAGAGCAGCAGCTACAGGGGCAGTTAGCAAAAGACGGGCACTGTTACCGTTTCAGAATTTGCCTGAAGATGTAAATACTGACATTTCTGATTCTCCCCTTGGTAGCTTGGCTGCATGTTTACCATTTGCCGCTGAGGTCCTGAAAAAAATGACGAGAAAGGAAAGCGGATTCGGGTATTTCAGTCATCATTCTCCAAGTTTGTCAAAGGTTTCAGTCGTAATTTAGGATCAGTTTATAAAAATCAAAATAAGCAGTTTCAGCAAACTTCGGGCAAGTAGACAAAAAAGTTGCAAGGAGGCTTAAAAAAGAAGGGGGGGGGGGGCGATAGTGCGCCCAGAAATAAGGGCAGACCATAAGTCAGAATGACGACCTCCAAATGTTTCTCCCCTGCTCTCTCCCCTCTCCACCCTGGCAATTTTAAGTGGATCCCGGGAGTTATTCCACGGTTACAGGTGGCATTGGGACTCGAGTCCCAACCTACTTTTTAGGGGATTCCTCCTCATCCACCAGATCAGACTTCCTTATTTCCCCGTCAGTCAGCACCTTCAGTCAGTTCTAACTGCGGAAAACAAACTTCCGGACCTCCTGCTATGAGTTTTGAAGGTCTCTGATTTGGTTTTTAACGTCTGGAGTCTGAAAGCTATGCTTAAAGTGGCTTTGATTAGTTTTAGGGACTGTGTTATGTGCCGTCTGTTACCCCTCCTCAAAATGAATCAATAAATTAAATAAAATAAACTAAGGCCAACAGGGTCAAGTTTTAAATATCCCTCTTATAAACTTAGAAAGTTGCTAGAATAACGGGTTTTGCAGCAGACTAGCATGCACTTCCGGTAGTAAATCTGTAACTAAAGTATCAGTAATTACCCCGTCTTTAGTGACTTTAATAATTAATGACTTGCCAAAATGATAATAAATAAGCGAAGAACATTAGGAAAATATGCGAGAAACTGAGACAAAAATGTCAAATTCGAGATAGTTGAAGGGTGCGCTAGCCAAGAACTACAGCTAGTTACTAAGGCGACTACTCATCTCCACTTCAACAACGTAAAACGGATTCTAAATTTACATACCCATGATGCAACACGCAATTCTTGACGAATGATTGCTAAAGATAGTGTTACTTGAAATAATAGTTTCGGGTAAATAAATACAACATTAGACGTAAAACAAACTCGGCAATATTTTCACTCGATATAAACAACTTTCCTGGAGTTTAATAAAAGTTTTTTAGCTATTTTTATTTCGAAGCGAACTTTTTCGTTGAGTTGCCGTGGACATCCAGAGTGTGAAAAATTCTTTCTCCAATTTTTAGTACCTGGCTTTGGCTAGGTTTATTGTAGTAGAAAAGTACAGTAAGATTATTCTAAGTTATGTAGTGCGTTATATATTGTTTCTACTTGTCCCACTTTGGGCAGATGTGTCAAATGTCCTGACGTTTAGTTGCGTTCAAATTCCTAAATATTATAAGAAACAAAATGGCAAATGTCCTGACATTTAATTGTATGAAACAGCTATTCTGTATCTCAAATTCCTAAATGTTATAAGAAACAGAATAAGCAACTAAAATGCTACAAGAATACGTTTTTATTTAGGCAAAAACGTTAAGTTCTATCCTTTGTACTGATCGTGGGTATGTGTCGGCCTGTAAAATCTGATGTTTGTCCCGAAAATGTCCCACTTGAGCCATTTGAAAAGGTGGCAACCCTAGTTATGCTTGAAAAAAGATAACGTATAATGCTATCGCTATGAGAAAACTGGATAAAGGCATGAAAAACGTGGTACAAAAGGGCAGGTTTTGCATTAGCAGAAATTTTCTGAAGGGTATGAAGTCTAAAACTTAAATATAATGGTTTGCCAGAAAGCCACAATTTTATGAAAAACGGACCAAAAATAAAGCATCTGCGTGTGTGCTTAATTGTATTTCTTTCGCGATGCTTACTATAGCGTTTGCGAGTGTTAACTTGCGACCCTGTGCTGTGATTTATTAAAGACTCAGTGCTAAATGTGTGATGCTCGGGGGCTAAGAAGTATATCCCACAGACTGTAGGTAGAAACGATGGCACTAAGGTACTAGGTACAGACTGAAATAGTTGTAGTATTACCAAAAAGACAAAGAATGCAGTTACAAGCTATGTCAAAATATCCAGCCTTGACAGAGCTGTTCCACATCCGTGAGGCAAGCAGCACAAGGTCACCCTATCCAGGGATCTAAACTTAGTCAGCAATTCAAACACAAGATACTGGAGAGACAGATATGTGTCTCAGAAGTTGCCCCTTTGCAACAAGCTAAGTATTGATATTAAGTAGAGCCCTTTCCTGACCCCTTCAAACGTAATTTATAGGTTCATAGGTAGGTACTAGGCTATCTGCCCGAGGGCATTTTTAAGCCTAGCCAGAGTGTGTTGGCTTTCGCTGCCCCATTGATTAATTAACTGAGCCTCTGTCAAGAAGAGCCAATGAAGTGATCCCAGGGGTGTATTTTCTGCTACCCATCCACTCGTCAAGGTTTCTCTTGAAGAGTGTTAGTGAGGGGCTATGCCTAATGTAGTTAGGAATTTTGTTCCAAAGCATGGGGAGTCTCTGTGATAGGAATCTATCCCTCAAGCATGATCTATTTATCGTTGTGGCGAGGTTTAGCTCACTAGAGCACGTGGCTCGCAGTGACTTGGATTTCTTTAGGTGGAGCATGTCCATCAATTCTGAGTTGGACATAGCTTTGTAAGTCAGGCAGAGATCACCTCTGAGTAAGCGATATGCCACTGAGTACAGCCAGAGTTTTTTCAGTCGGACTGCATAGGACATATGTTTGAGGCCAGTAATCCTCTTGGTGAGGTACTTTTGTGGTCTTTCCAGCTGTTGGAAGTGTCTTCTGAGGTACATCCCAAATGGGGCATTGTACTCTATGATGCGTCTGATGAGTGATGAGTAGAGGAGCACTATAACCTCTTTATTTCTAGATGCAAACCCTTTAGTAATTAGATGAGCCACATAGAAGGATTTCCTAACTACGTTGGCAATATGATTGTCAAAGGAGAGATTACTATCTACCTGGGTTCCCAGATCTCTTATTACCTCTTCTGTATTAAGGGGGCTGCCACCTATGTGGTAATTCGTGAGTGTTTTGTTTTTCCCAAACGGGATGACTATGCATTTTTTGGCATTTAGCTTGAGGCCATGACTTTGACACCAGGTGTCTGTCTCAGTAAAGCCCTTTTGGAGGATGTCCGTGTCAGCCGGAGAGTCAGTTATGGCTCCCAGTTTGCAGTCATCGACGAACTTGGTTAGCCATAGTCCTCCTGTGTTTGCCTGTACTTATGAGAAGTATATGCCAAACAGTAGGTGTCCCAGGACTGAGCCTTGTGGGACACCACTTGTGACTGGTTTAGAGTCGGACCTGGAGCCCGCTATTCTTACCGTGTGTGTTCTGTCTGTGGACAGTACAGAGGCATCAAATTCCTACCACATTGCATGAAAGTTCTGGAGAGGGTGATTGATAAATGGATACGCAGAATAGTAGAATGTAAGATGGGAGATGAACAGTTCAGATTCAGATCAGGATGCAGCACAATTGACCCGATGTTTGCATTGAGACAGATACTTGAGAAGAAACTAGAGAAGAGGAGAGAGTCAAACTGGGCTTTCTTAGACTTGGAGAAAGCATATGACAAGGTCCCAAGAAAACTGATCTGGGCAGTACTGCGGTGGTTTGAAGTCCCAGAAACATTGGTAGAATTAGTACAGGCTATGTACAAGGACCCAGTGACTCAAGTACGAACAGTGTTTGGCCTCACTGAGGGGTTCCCAGTGGGAGTGGGTGTACACCAGGGTTCAGCTCTGAGCCCACTGCTGTTCATACTGGTAATGGACTACATCAGCAAACAGGTTGATGGGGTCAGAGCAATAAAGCTGCTGTATGCAGACAATGTGGCAGTACAGGCAGACTCTGATCTAGAACTTCAGCAAAGGATAGGAGAATGGAATGCAAATCTGAAGGCACATGGAATGAAACTAAGCACAGATAAGACAGTGGTAATGGCAGCAGATTGGGGAAATCAGAAGAAGCTGAGAATAGAGATAGATGGGAAGATAGTAGAACAGGTAAACAGCTTCAAGTATCTGGGAGGGGTGGTTGAGGAGAAGGGTAGTCTGAATGAAGAGGTCAAAGCTAAAATTAGAGGGGCTGCAGCCAACTGGCATAAAATATCAGGTGTAGTATATGACAGAAGAATGCCAAAGAAGCTGAAAAGTAAGGTGTACAAGACAGTGGTGCGACCAGTACTACTGTATGGTACAGAAACCTGGGCAGTAAAGGCAGGACAGTTGAAGAAGCTAGAGGTGATGGAAATGAAGTGCCTAAGAAAGGTGGAAGGATGCACACTGCGGGACAGGCGAAGAAATGAGGACATAAGAGCAGAAGCCAAAGTAGCTCCAATTGCAGAAAAGATCAAAGAGAACAGATTACGATGGTATGGGCACATGTGTAGAAAAGCAGAAGACAATCTGGTGAGGGAGATTTGGGACAGACAGGAAGAAGGTAAGAGGAAGCGAGGCCCAGCAAAGAGGTGGATGGATTGTGTGAAAGAAGATCTGCGACAGTCAGGCATGAGTGTTGAAGAAGGCAGGAGAGTGGCACTGAATCGAGAAAGTTGGCGACAGTTAATACGATACCCCGACCCCATGTAAATGGGAAAAAGGGGATGATGATGATGATAATGATGAGTTCTGTCTGTAAGCCAGTTGGCAACCCATCTTGTGACGTAGGGGGTTATGTTCAGGCTGGTAACTTTTTCTGTAATGCCTGAGTGGGGAATGGTGTCAAAAGCCTTGGCGAGGTCAACGTAGGCTGTGTGAACCACCTTTCCCTTGTCTATGGCCTTGGTGACTGTCTCGAAGAAGTCAACCAGGTTTAGTAGGCATGATCTGCCCTTAAGAAAGCCGAACTGGGTCAGGTCAAGTGCTTGGAGGCTCCCAATGTCTTTGTTAATGAGTTCCATAATGATGCGCTCCATAGCCTTGCAGACCAGGCTAGTCAGGCTTATGGGGCGATAGTTACCAGGGTCAGTTGTGGCTCCTCCTTTGTGGAGTGGAATAACCGTTGCTGTGTGCCATTCTATGGGCACATAGCCTGTGGAGAGGCTGAGGTTGAACAGCGTGTTTAGGTGGGGGGTTAGTTCGTTCTGTAGTTCATGCAAGATGCAGCCTGGGACACCATCTGGCCCTAATTGATGCTGTGTTTTTGGCTTTGAAAGGGCTGTTTTCACCTGTGTGTCTGTGATTTCCGGGACACTACACTTTTCCGATATTGTTGTGGGCCCTTTTGGGGGTGAGGGGGGTGAAGTTTGCACTGAATCTTTCTGCCAGGATGTTGGCAATATCAGTAAGTTCAGTATATTTTGTAGCGTAATAGCAGACCAAGAAACAAAAATCCAAAACCAGGAAGCAGAGCAGCAGAGAATGAGGAATGTCAAACAAATTACTTTATTATAGAAAAACACGAACAAACTCGTACCACAAGCGCTTTCACTCAGATAATTCTGAGCTTTTTCAAGTGATACCATTCTAGTTCATACAACAGCTTAAATACCTTAGCAACCATTTCATTAATTAGAAACATCTATTGTTAATTAATCACTAAAAGGCAAACTTACATCTTAAAACATTCTAAAAAAATGTATATATATGTTAAAACTAAACATAAGCATAAATATGCTCCATAAGCTGGAATTAATCAATGTTAAACTATTCATAAATTAGATTTGTCCTGTTAAAAAATCATAAATGTAATTGTTATTTACAATAAAAAACTATAATTTATCAAAACGTGCAAAATAATACTTTAAAAATACTAGTAAGCTCCTAAGTGTGTCAAACTTGTAACTACCTTGCCTAAAAAACTTTTATGGTGGAATACTCCCATAAAATGTTCATACAAATGGATCTAACAAGTGGCAAATTAAATCTTCTAGAGCTTTATAAATTCTGTTGGATTGATATAAATCCGTCTAAGAAATATATAGAAATAAAAATTCAAAAATGTTTGTGTTGCTAACGCACATGTTCATAATAAATAAATAAATAAATACCTAAAAACATTAATATTAAAAATCAGTAGTTGGAATGACATGTTAAATAATGAATTTGAGTCATGACTATAGTCTAGCTCTTCTTAATTTTAAGACAGATTTAATACTAATTGTCCCACTGAGGCCGGGGGACCTTCCCGCATCTAACCTTAACTGCCATAGGAGTTCATGATACTCAAGAGTGGATTCCCAGTCACCACCCCTCGCGTCAAGCTCAACCTGCTCTAGAACTAAAAATTTTATATTGATACCTGGGCAAGTTAACGAATGCTTATAGAAGGCATTAGTCTCTTTTCTTTTAGTCATGTCATAGAAATGTTCGTAAATCCGTTTTCTGAGCTCCCTTTCTGTCTTTCCTACATAAAAACTTTTACATGTGGTACAGAAGCCCAGATACACCACCCCTTTAGTACCACAGGTAAAAAAACCTGTTGGGTGAACTCTGAACTTTATTGATGGAATGTACAAAAATTCATCATTCCATATGGCATAGCATTGACTACAGGCACCACATTTGTATGTGCCTGTTCTGGGTTGTTTCACCTTTCTTTTATTTTTCCGTTTCTCATTCTCTGCTGCTCTGCTTCCTGGTCTTGGATTTTTGTTTCTCAGTATATTTTGTGCTATTTTGAACTAGTTCAGTGCATATCTGTGAGTTGTCACTTAGATTCTTAACATAGCTAAAGAAGGCTTTGTGGTTATCTTTTGAATCCTTGGCTATTTTTCTTTCGAAGTTAGCCTTGGAGGATTTTATGAGGGACCTTAGTTTCTTACTGATACTGATCAGGGATGTCTTTCCTTCTTGGGATTTGCTTTTTTTCTGAACTAGTTTCCTCCTTCTATTGTATAGCCTGTTTATGGCAGGGGTCCACCTGACTGGTTTTCTTCTCTTAGATGAGTGAGTCCTGATTTTGCTAGGAATGGCATGATCCATGCATCCTTGTAGGTGCTCATAGAGTGCATTTGTAAAGGTTTCTGCATCTTGGGCAGAGTTATCCTTTAGCGTGGGGGCTGTGAAACTTACCGCCTCTGTCTTAAGTAAGATGAAGTTTGCTTTAGAAAATTTTTTTACTGTGGTTTCCTTAGTTGGGGGTGGTGGTGGGGTGTGGGCATCCAGAGTGATTAGTTTATGGTCTGCTCTAACCAGTGACGGGTTGACCTCCGGTGTGGAACACATGCTGCCCATGGTGGTGATGACCAGGTCAATATGTTTTTACCTCTGGTAGGAGTGTTTACCAGCTGATCCATTGTGTTTGGGTTGATGAATTCCAGGAAGCGCTGGGCCTGGGAGTTTGTACTCGAGTAGTTTTCCCAGTCAATGGTAGGGTAATTGAAATCGCCCAATATCAGGGTGTTCGGTAGGACTTTCATCTTTTCCAATGTCTCCAGAAAGGTGGAGTGGTGGTCCTGGGTCATGGAGGGTGATCTGTAGCAGGCCACAATTTACATTGCAGATTTGCCCAATGTTAGTTGCACATGGATGATCTCAGAGGTATCATGCTGCGCCACTAACCTGGAGGTGTAGGTATCCTTGATGAATATGGATACACCCCCTCCCTTTGTGTTTCGGTCTGTGTTCTGTGGCCGAAACATGTGGTATGAGTTGTAGCCTGGTAGTTCTGGGGTGCTGTCTGGAGCCTTGAACCAGGTTTCAGTTACTGCACAGATGTTGACGTTCACCATACTGAGGAGTGCTTCAAGTGCATGCATTTTGAGATTTAAACTCCTGGCATTGAGTAGCATAACCCTCAGTTTTTTGTTAATTGTGCTGTTTATGGAGGTGGGTTTGACTTTTGAGCCTTGCCTAAAAAAGGCAGTATGGGGGCAGCAAGAGCCTTGGCCAGTATTCGAAAGCCTAGGGGTGACAGGTGCAAGCCATCTCTTGCGAAGCAATGCGGCTTGTTGAGCATGTTGTCCTAGTCTGACAGACACTGGATCCCCTTTGAATGACACCAGAAGCTTAGCCAATTGTTGAAATTGATAATTTTTTTCTTTATACTGAGATACCATTCTTGGTGAGGGCAGGATGTTACTCAGGGTCAGGGTCATACCAGCTTGGGCTACATGATCAGAGAGCTCTTCCATGTCTCTTTTCATGTAGTCCAGGGAGGTACGTCTCAGGTCATTCGCATCAACATGAACAACGGCAGAGTCATATTTGTACTTGTTCTGGAGTGACCTGAGTGCTTGTGTTATGTGGTGGATTCTGGCTCCCAACAGGCAGCTAACAGTAACCTTCTGCTTGTCCAGCCCAGTGAGTGGGACGTTAGTGTGCCTGTATTACTCGTGTGTTAGGTATGTTATTTCACCTTAAGGGCTGTGATTGTGCGGCACACTGATTTTGTGTTTTATGTATTGTCTGGTTTGTGACAGGAGGTGCAGGTTGCTTGGTTGTCTGCTTTGGAGGACTCTGATGCTTTTGCAGGTTTTTATTTAGAACCTCCGAGTATGATTTTGTGTATTTATGTGTATTTTTGTCAGTGCTGGTTTAGTAGGTCTGTGTGTGGCTGGAGGTGTGGTGCAAGTGTTAACCTTGTCCTCTTGACTGTCTGTTCCAGTCTTGGGTGGAGACAGCTTAGCCTCCAGTTTGGCCATATAATTGCATCTCCCCCATATGTTAGTGTTTTGTGGTAGGAGGAAAGGGTTGTCTGTGTACATGAGGTAGTTGTAACATTGCCTCAGGATACCCAGATTCACCAGCTGGACTGGAGAGTATACCTGAAATTGCCCTTTGGTCATGCCTGAATAGTAGGGTGAGCTGCTTAGTCACTTGGTTGGTGAGGGGTGAATAAAGAGCCTTGCCCTGCTGGGCAATCAAGTGTCAGGGTATATTAGTGCTTGCTATTAGGTCTGAGCAAGTGCTGGACTGTAGGATGCTTTTTGAGTGCTTAGATTGAGAGTTAGACTAGTTTCAAGGGAAAAGATGAAGAGGAGATTTAGTGGAGCCGGGAATAATTTAACCCTAGCTAACTGGTGCTGCCAGGCGCGCAAAACCGTGCAAACGCGGTTTTTAAACTACTAACTTCTGGGCTGGAACCACTCCTCCAGGGACAGATAGGCTGCTCAAAGCTCCCCTCTCTCACAGGTGAACAGAGAAACTTCCTTCTATCCAAGTAAGGTATGGGCAACTCAGAAACTTGTAACACAGCCATGAATTCAGCACTAGCCTGAAAACTGGACTATACTAGCTTAGAAAGGTGGGAAATAAGGATTTTTTTTTTGTTTTTTTGAAAAGATAAGGCAAAAACAGTAAAAAAAATACACTTAAAACAGCTTTAAATGACTACAAACAATCAGAAAAGGCTATCGCACTTTAGTGTGTAGCCTACAACAATTAAATTATTTAAACAAAAAACGACTTTTTAAAAGTGCAGGCAGTCAAATAAGTACAATATGTGGAAAAAAAACAAGCTTTTAAATCACAACAAATGCTGGAAAATAGGCGTTTAGGCAGAAAACAGTTAAGTACAGCAAGAAAGTACAGAAAACTGATACTTAATCACTCCAAAGTCTCTCTTCTAAGCTAGACGGCTTGTATCAGTTTAAGGCTTTCTAGTGCTTCCCAGTAGGTTAGTTACAGGAAAGATGGAAAACAAGCGCAGATGTGGTCTTTTAAAACAGAAAGTTGAAAGAGATGGACAAACTGTCCAAATGGTAAATAAACTACAATTTCTGGGCCAAGAACCACTCCTCTTGTGATAGACAGACTACCTAGTGCTTACCACTCCCACTGATAAGCTCAAAGGCTTTCCTCCAACACAGAAAGGCTTGCAGGGCTCAGAAGTTTACCAACAATCCTGGATACAGCAACTCTGTATCTGGACTAGGCTGGTTACAAGAAAGGTGGGAAACAAGCACAAGTGCAGCTTTTAAACCAGAAAGTTGAAAGAGATGGAAAAAAACTGCCCAAACGGCCAATAGCTACAATATCTGGGCCAGGAACCACTCCTCTTGTGGTAGATAGGCTACCTAATGCTTACCACTCCCACTGATAAGCTAGAATGCTTCTCTCCAACACAGAAAGGCTTGGGGGGCTTAGAAGCTTACAAAAAGTCCTGGATACAGCAAATCTGTACCTGGACTAGACTAGTAACAGGAAAGGCGGGAAACAAGCGCAAACACAGGCTTTTAAATCAGGAGGTTGAAAGAGATGGAAAAGCTTCCGAAACAACCAATAAACTATAATTTCTGGGCCAGAAACTACTCCTCCTGTGGTAGATAGGTTAACTAGTGCTTACCACTCCCACTGATAAGCTAGAAGGCTTCTCTCCAACACAGAAGGGCTTGGGGGGGGGTTCAGAAGCTTACCAACAGTCCTGGATACAGCAAGTCTGTATTTGGACTAGACTAGTTACAGGGAAGGCAGGAAACAAGCTTAGAATTTTGTTTTTTACAGAAAAGCAGCTAAAACAGCCGTAAATACAATTCAAATAGCAGTGCAGGCTAGCACACTTGAGTGTGTAGCAATATTATGGCAAATACAGTTTAAATAAATACAATTAAATTAACAAATGACTAAAAAACAAGTGCAGAAGGCAGTAAATTAGAAGGCTACTAACAAGCAGTAATAAGTGCAGAGTAAGACCGACTGAACAGATAGCACGCAGAACAGCAACTAAGACAGTTACAGTAAGAGCAGCTGAATAACATATATATATGCTTATGTAAATTTGTCAGAAATTGGATCAATGGATGGGGAATCGCAAATTCACACCTGGGGTAGTGCCTATGTCCCTTACGGACATGGGCAGTCTGTAAAATACTCAAGGCATTTGGACAAACCTGTGCCTCCTAAGTGCCATATATTTGGAAAAATCAGGTTTTATTGGCTAGTCTTGTAAGGGCTCTTAAAGGAAAACTACACCCTCTCCTGGAGTTTAACTTGATCATTAGGTTTCTTTTCTCCCTACAGTATGTTTCCAGTATTGTGTAGGCACTAGAAACCTGCTTGTACTTTTAAAACATTTATTTAATTGCATCAGAATCAATGGAAGGAAAAGCCCACCTACTTTTTAAGCTTAACTTCTCACATACTTTGCAGAGGAATTCATCTCTGCCTGCATGGCATATCATAGACACAGTAAAATCTGTAGTTTATCCTGTCAGGTACTGCTGTCAATCTAATGTCTCAGGAACCACAGCAGCTGATATTAAAAAGTCAGAAAGGTGTGGAACTGTCTTCTACTGTTTTTATTGCAGTGAGGAGGAGAACATAACACTCCCCTTTCATAGCAAAACAAAGCAATTACATCAGTCAGAGGCTGAAAGGCAGTTGTCACCTCTGATGACAAATGTACATAAGCAGCACAGTATTGAAATGCTAAGCTTTAAATGTTGGTTATTTATAAATGAGTTTATATGTTAAGATAACTTAAATGTAGTAACAAAGATTTCTGTGACATTTAGAGAAAAGTCAAAAGATTTATTTATTTATTTGTCAGTTTATTTATTTATTTATTTATTGTCGTTTGTTAACCGGGTTTGTCCAACTGAGCCAAAGGCCTATTTTCAGTGGAGACCTGTGGAGAAAAGCTCCAAATTACAATTGCAGCCATTCAACAAAGAAATTACATCACAATAGACATATAACAAATATTTTATACAAATAAATGTAGTTAGCACAAATTAACAGTTTTGTACAAGTTTAGAAGTGGAAATTGGTATGTATCACTAGGAAGAAGAGATTGAAAAGAGGGGAGAGAAGAATAGTGAGGGGGGAAGAGGAATTTGGAGGAAAGTAAGTAGGATCAGGTTGGAGCTAGACAGGGACAGGACCAGGTGTTTTGTAGGGAGTATTCAAGTTCAAGTTTGAATTGGGACTTATGGGGAATACTTCTTACATTAAGAAGAAGGCAGTTCCAGGAGTGAGCCACTGAGTATTTATATAATGACTTGCCAATATTTTGTGATGGTTTGTAGATGTCCAGAAGATGTTTGTCAGATGTATGGAGCTGGCATCTGGGATATAGTGTGATATGATGTTTGTGAGAGAGTGACAGGAAGTCAGGTTATGAAGAATTGAGTATGTAATATGCAGTTGTGGAAGGAGAAGTTGTTTAGGGAATTCGGACCATTGCAAAGACTTAAGGGCAAGGGATTGGTGGGATTTGTAGGGGAGGTGGTGGCAAATTTAGTGATTTTATTGTAGGTTTGGTCTAATTTACTGAGAACAGAAGACTGAAGGTTAGTAAGGATTGGGGGCTGCATACAGAAGGCAGGGTAAGAGGAGAAATATGGCTAGGGAGGGTTTTGAGGAGGAAGAAAGGAATTTGTGATTATGGTACAGGAGGCCGAGATTTTGGTGTTTTTTTAATACATTGATTGATATGTATATCAAATTTTAGTTCATCGTCTATGGTGACACTAAGTAATTTAGTATGTGGCTCAGGTCTGATGGTGGTATTGTTAAGAGAGGTGATGGAGAAAGAGGATTTATGTTGTGTAAGGGTTTTAGGAAGTAAAAGAAGAAGTTACGTTTTTTAGGTTTGAGTATTAATTGATTGTCAGTGAGCCAGGTTTCAATAGGTGTGAAAGCGTCTTGGGTACAAGAAAGGAGTTCTGTGATGTTGTGGGCAGTAGTAATAAGGGTGGAGCCATGAACATATTGTGAAAGAGTTGAGAAGTTAGTGGTGGAGTGTAAGTTGTTAGTAAAGATATTGGACAAGAGAAGACCCCAAAATACAGCCTTGGGGAACTCCTGTGTTGACAGGTAGAAATGGAAAGGATACGGTTTGCCAACGTATAGATTGTAGTCTGTTAGATAAGTAGCTAGGGAACCAAGAGATAGACGGGGTTGAAATATGAGGTCTGAAAGTTTAGTTAATAGTTTAGAGTGGGAGACTCCATCGAAATCCTCAGAGAGATCAAGGAGTAGACAGGAGAGAAGTAGGTGTTTATCACGGGCTTCTGCTACTGTTTGGGTGAATGAGAGTAGTGCAGTAGATGTGCTGAGGTGGGGTCTAAAGCCGTGCTGGGTGGGAGTTAAGAGATTATTATCAAGCAAGTGCTTAAGTAGCTGGGAGTGGATGCATTTTTCAAGTAATTTGGAAAGTGGAGATAGTATAGCTATTGGACAATAGTTTGAGGGGATCTGTGGAGTTACCTCCCTTGTGGAGAGGGATTGTGTAAAAGGATTTCCATTTATCGGGGAGAAAAGCCTTGGTGATAGAACGATTGATGAGGATAGAAACTGAGTAGGCAATAGAACTGGCTGCAATTTTAAGTAAGTGGGGAGGTAGCCTGTCAACAGAGGGTGAGCAAGGTTTGAGTTTATTCAATTTGGAGTTAATAAAGGCAGAGGGAGCAGGTTGTAAGGAGAAGGTATTAGTAGAGGATGGACTGGAGGGAAAAGATAGAGTAGAGGCGGTGGGAATATGTTGTTAGTCTTTGAATTGTTTCTATGAAGGGTTTGTTTAATAGAGCAGTAGTCTGTGTGGCAGTATTGAGAGGGAAGGGTTGGGGGTAGGAGGGGTGCTAATGTAAAGGATTTTATTAATGGTGGACCAAAATTTCTTAGGATTAGTATGTGGGCTATAGTGATTGGAATCAAAGAAAGATTTTTTATCTTTGATGATTAGTTTTTTTACACTTGTTTCTAAGGTATTTGTAATGTTGGAGTAGGTTTGGAGTTTTATTTTTGACCCAAAGTTTCCAGGCAGCATCCCTTTGATGCATAATAGAGTGTGTTTGCTTATTGAGAAAGGAGGCACAGTTTGAGTTCACCCATATTTTTCTGTATGGGGCCATGGTGTTCAGTATGTCAAGAAATACTTTGTTGAATGCAGTTACAACATCATTAAGGGGGAGGTTATAAAGGAAGGTCCAGCTGATGTTGGAAAGTGTGGAGCTAAATGTGTCTGGGTCAACTTGAATCAGATTACAACATTCTCTATAGAGGTGTTCTTTGGGTGCCTGTTGAGAGTATCTCTGGATATAGATAGGGGAATGGTCACTCAGAGAGTTAGGAAGAATGCCAGGGATTTGATAGATAGGAGGCTCAGAAATAAGGAACCAGAAGTAAAGTTGTTGTTGGTCCTGGTTAGGGAAAAATGAGTTGTGGAAGCCGTGCAGATTGAGGTTATGATTAGGTGAAGTTGAGGAAAGTAAAGACCAATCAATGTTAACATCTCCAAGAATAATGGTTTTGTAGGGAATATTTTGGGTGAGCCAGGAGAGAAAATTGTCAAGAATAAGGATGTTGTCATCTGGGGGGATATAGATAGATACAATGGTAATTTTTTTATGGGAGTTAAGATGGCAGTTTACAATGAGGATTTCTGCTGGAGCAAAACTGGGTAAGAACGTTGAGAGTGGAGAGATAGTAAGTTGGTTGGAGTAGAGGATGGCAACTCCCCCACCTTTTTTGCTCTGTCTACATGATAGATGTAGTCTGGAGGTAAGATTTCTGAGTTAGAGATATGAGTCTTTAACCAGGATAATGGAAAAGTTAAGGCGGATTCAAGAGTGCAATTTTGTAGTTTTATTTACGATACTTTGGATGTTCAGAGAGAAAATAGGCATTTAGATGGGGGAGTATGGAATTGGGGAAAAGACTGTAGGAGTGATGTAGAAGATGTATCTTGGTTAGTGGTAGAGGTGGTTGGGCCTGGATTGGGAGAGATTTCTCCATGCAAGAAAAGCCTAGCAAAGAAAGAAAGCAAAAGGAGAGTAGGTCTACAATACAGGGAGTTCTAGGCTTAAAACAAGTGGAAAGAGAGACATCTGGATATGTTTTGATCATAAAGAGGTTGGAGGGTAATATGGGAAATATATAAGAAAAGATTAGAAGTGAGAGAGGGTTGTGTGAATAGTGATAGTAAGAGACAGTATGTGCTGGTGTGATGTAATGAAGTGGTGTATGGTAGGAGGTAAATAGAGCTAAAAAGTGGAGTAGGGGATAGTGAGATAGTAAGGAGACATACTGAGGAGTTGTAAGGTGACAGGTAAAGAGGAAACAATGAAGGTGTTTTATCTGTTGGATATTAAGGATTGGCAGCAGAGGGTTAATAATTTGGGTAGATGGATTGGTAGATGTAGCGTGCAGCAGGTAGAGTAGTGTGAAAAGGGGCAAAACAATAAATTAGGAGGGACAGTGCCTCACTGGAGAGGAGGGGGAATTTGGTGGGTAAGGGGAGTGGTAGAAAGTGGTGTGGGGGGGAGAAGAGAGTATAAATCTAATGAAAATGGGGGTGGATGGGAATGGGGATAGGGTAGGGGAGCAGAGTGAGCGTAGCTTAAGCAGCAGTGTTTTCCTGGCAGGGAGCAGGATAAAATGACAGAAAAGCAATCAGGTAGGTCAAGAGGAGGCTATGCTTGTAGAGAGGGAAATAATGATAATGCTAAACAGCAGACTAAAACCAGTATAAGGTAAGGAGTTTTAGTGAAAAAGATCTGTCTTTGTGTTAGGTTTGCACTATTGTATTTTAGAAAGAAAAATGCTGCTCTTTAATTAGGTGTTATCATAAGTGAACCAGCAAATAAAATGGTTATTAGAGCACCAGAATTAGGTATAAGAATATATGCCCCTAAATAGGATCCACTTCAAGAGATGTAATAGCTTGGAGAGCAATCAAATTGCTAGGTAATACAGCCACCTAGTGGCTAAATGGGGCATGTTACAAAAGGAGCAGTAATTAAGTAGTAACTAAAAGGAGTTAATGCAAAAAAGGGATAAGTGCCAGGGAGACAGAGAAAAATATGGGTATGGGAGTGTGGGTAGGGGGGGCTTGGTGTGTGTGCAACCAACAAACAGTCACCGATGTTACAATAAAAGTAAAAATGGTAATAACAGTAGGCAAACACATACACTAAATCACAGTTAGAGAGAGCTTCAAGGTCCATTTTATGTTTTGCTAGAGTTCCATTGAGCCCAGATACAGTATAAAGTGGTGTGGAGCTGGTTGAGGAAGGTCTTGTAAATTATCAACACATTTACCATTTGCAAGCCCCCCCCCCCTCCCCACACACACAGGACAGAACTGCAGAAAGAGAGACAAGTGGCAACCCTCTCAACTAGGTGCGCTGATAATGTTCATAAAAATGTCTTTTATGATTTTTTGTGACATTTTCCCAGAGGAGGATGCATATCTGGTACACTCAGAGCCATGGTAAGAGATTCCTACTGTCTTTGAGTCAGTCCTTACATTGTTAGATTGAATGAGAATTTTGTAGTCCACAAACAAAATGTGACCATTGATGGCAACCATAATATACAGCTAATATACAGCTAAATTTGCAGGTGTGTTTATGTGTAGACACACCTATACAGTTACACAACATTTCCATTTTAATTTGTTTTTCTTTAAAGGACATGAAGTACACACAAAGGCATATAATCTAGTTCTGCATTACACGGACACACACACACACACACACACACACACACACACACACACACACACACACACACACACACACACACGCGCACGCATGCACACACACACACACACACACACACACACACACACACACACACACACACACACACACACACACACATATGCACATACCTGTACGTTTTTGTACACATGTTGTGAGGTAGTGCCAGCTGTGCTAAGGGGAAGTAGGACAGTACATGTGTAACATATGCCGGCATAGCTAGCTGGAGTTTTGTACAGAATTATTTGTCATTTGAACATCAAACTGATTTGTACTGATGCTTGTGTTGAAAATGTAGAGCCACGGTGGTGCAGCAGTAGCATTGTTGCCTCGCAGCAAGAGGTTCTCCTGTTTGATTCTCAGCTGGAGTGCCTTCTGTGTGGAGTCTGCATGTCCTCCCCATGGTTGAGTGGTGTTCGAAAGACATGTGTGAATGGGCGTGCCTTCGCTGAAGGTTGGGCGTCGGGCTGGCAACTCAGCACCATAAAAATCTACTGCCAATCATTAGCGAACTGGAGTTCCACAGTGGCAACCCCTAACCGGGAAAAGGCAAAAAGACAAACAACTTGTGTTGAAAATGTATTTGTAAAGTTGCCTATGTTAAAAAATGTACCAACAATGGGTCCTTCTGGACAGAAAAATACCTGTATGTCAGACTGTACTGGAACTGATTAAATGTATATATTTTAACAGAGGATACTGGAGAAAAGGGGTTAAACTCAGCCCATCTAACCTGAAGCCTGAAATTAAATTACTTGGTTTTGGCCATAAATATTTTATCTCACAGTTTTGAATGCAGCCACAGATGCAGTGTCTGTGAGAAGCCTAGCTGCCTGGCTTATTAGTTTCTACAGGAAGGATGGAAGTTGGAATTATTTTATAGATCCCAGGTGGTAAAATAAGCCTTAGCAAATTTCTAGGTGTGTACTGTGACACATCTGTGCCAGATCAGGTCAGCTTCTAGAAAGGGTTTAGTGTGGGAACCACAGACTCAGGTGACCATATTTTATGTCATTCTGTAGCCAGCACTGAAATTGTATTTAAAAATACTAGTGTGAGACAGCACTCAGCACTCTCTGTTGGACTTACCAACAAAGACCCTCATCCATTTTACCTTGTCTTGCTTTAATAAGTAAGCAGGGAACAATGATTCTTTAGTCAGTCAGGAAAATATAATGAGATTAGCTTAATACTGTTTTTCTGTAACTGTGTGAGTGAGTCTTAGGGTTGCCACCTTTCGTTGTGGGTAAAACTGGACTAAGGCCACACCCCGTCACATCACCTGTAACCATGCCAATTCCCACCCCACTTCTGTCCATGTTCCACACATTTTGTGATGTCACCATGACATCAGCAGATGGGAACACCCTTTTTTCTAATTCCTGATGCCTGCTTTCAGCCAATTTACTATGTGTTTCTGTTAAAAAGCATAGTAAATCAGCAGATTCAACAAACTCTGATAGTCTGTTTCCTTTTATTCTACATGAACACTCAAACCAAATACCAAAATAACCCACAAAAATTTTGGGCAAGTATCAATAGACTACTTCACCCAGGTCAAACCAAAACTCCAAACCCTACAGGCAGTCAAAGAGAAAATCCTAGACAAGCAGCAAATGCCTTTAATACCTACTTCACAGAAACTATACAAGCACTAGCTAACCAACTTTCACCTGATATTACATTCCCTCCAAACACAAACAAGACCTTAGCCCCTATATTTCAATTACAACCCGTCCCCACTCAAGATATCTGTAGACATCCAAAAACTTAAACATTGCACTCCATCAGCAGACCAGTTACCAGCAGAATACTTGCAGACAGCTGCCAAAGCTATAGCCTACCCAATTTCCATCCTCATTAACAGAACTATTGCCGAGGGAGAAATCCCTACCATCTGGAAAATCTCTCACATCATTCCACTCCATAAAGTAGGGAACTCTAATGACCACTCTAACTATCGCCCGATAGCTCTATTATCCCCATTGGCAAAAATAATGGAAAAATGCATTCAAAAGCAATTACTTAACCATCTAACTCAATACAATTTGCTAGCTGATTGCCAACATGGCTTCAGGCCACACCACAGTACTACAACTGCCCTACTGTCTTTCTGCAACTCCATTAACCAAAACAGAAATAACAACATCCTCACATCAGCTCTCTTTATAGACCTGTCTAAAGCTTTCGATATGGTTAATCACCAGCTATTAATAAACATTCTTACACACCTCTCATTCGATACTCAGGCTATAAACTGGTTCAGAGCCTATCTTACTAACCAACAGCAAGCAGTCCTATGGGATAATCAACTATCCTCCCTACTGCCTGTCACCCTAGGAGTCCCTCAGGGCTCTATTTTAGGTCCACTCCTCTTCTCAATTTTCATTAATGACTTACACTTAGCTATTCCGCAAACTACATGTTTACAATATGCCGATGACTCGACAATTTTATGCTCAGCTAAGACCTCATCTGATCTTTTACTAAAAACACAAGAAGCATTTAATAAAGTCGAGTCTTGGTTTCTTCAACGCTGTCTTCTACTTAACCCCCCAAAAAACGAAGCTCCTACTATTTTCACCAACCCAAAAGCACACCCTTACTGATTTCACTGTCCTATCAAAAAATGGTACTCACATACAACCTGACTTAACAACAAAACTATTAGGAGTTAGTATTGACAACCACCTTACTTTCAATGAGCATATCAACAATACTGTAAACATAGTCAACAAAAAAATGGGTGCCCTA
The DNA here is from genome assembly GCF_019279795.1 of Protopterus annectens. NCBI lineage: Eukaryota > Metazoa > Chordata > Ceratodontiformes > Protopteridae > Protopterus > Protopterus annectens. The sequence goes on along the minus strand of NC_056744.1, from coordinate 1,786,541,685 downwards.
TACAGAATTAAGCCATTCCTCAGTCCTTTAG
>NC_056744.1:1786489154-1786536654 GCF_019279795.1 Protopterus annectens | reverse complement strand
ATGAGGTGTTGTTTCATATCCTTTTGCTTTGCCAGTTCTCCATGTGAATCTTATCAGTATTTAAAAGGTGCCTTTTTTAGGCCATTGTCCTTAATCAGTTAACCAGTTCACTCACATATGATCTCTGAATATTCTGACCAGAGCCAGGAGGTAGTGCAAGACATCAAGCAGCATTCTGATGTAGATAAAAGTGTAACATAAAATTTAAGTAATATTCTGAAGTAGTTAAACAGAAGAGAGAAACATACTGTCAAGGAAAATGTTATAGTAGTCACAGTATAACATAAAATATTAAGGAGGTAATAATAATGACATTCCAAACTTCCGCCCTATTGCTATCTTATCTCCTGTTTCTAAGCTTCTTGAAAAATGTATCCACCAACAACTCTTAGCCTATCTCATCAAAAACCAGCTTCTTACCCCCACGGAGCATGGATTCAGACCTGGTCATAGCACCTCCACTGCTCTCCTCTCCTTCCTTGAAACAATTAACAAAGCCCGTGATTCCAGCCATTTCATGTCCACCCTTCTCCTCAACCTTTCCAAGGCATTTGACACTATTTCCCACAACCTGCTTAATAAACTCTCCAAACTAAACCTATCCCCTTCCTGTACCAAGTGGTTCTCCAGCTACCTCACAATCAGACAACAAGCAGTCAAATGGAATAAAGCCACTTCACCCTTCCTTAATACTCCCACAGGTCTCCCCCAAGGTTCCATTTTAGGCCCCCTACTATTCAACATATTCATTAATGACTTCTACCAAGCCATTCCAAACTCCAGCCTCATCCAATATGCCGACAATTCTACCATTATTTGCTCCATCCCTTCTATCCCCTCTCTAAATAAGCTTACCCAAAGCACCTTCTCCTCTACTGAGCAGTGGATGCTAGACAACCATCTAGCTCTTAATGCAACCAAAACTAAACTTATGTTATTCACCGCCTCCAAAACCTCATCCCTAGATAAACACTCATTCATAATCACCAGCAAAAGCAATACGCCCATAGAAATAGTCTCCGACACTAAATTACTAGGAGTACTCATAGATCATTTACAAGTAAATATCAAAAAACCCACAAAAAACTTGGTATGCTATACCGCCGTAATCATTACACCTCTCCTTCCACCAGGCTCATATTAACCAATACTTATTTCATCCCATCCCTCCTATATGGTGCATCCCTCCTCACCAACCTGCAATCCTCCCTCAAAACAAAACTCTCCTCTTGCTATATCAAGATATCAAAATTTGCAGCAGGTTACAGAGCCATTTCTCATCATTGTAACTCTCTTCAACAACTAAATTGGCTTGAGCTACCTAACCTCCTCACTTATACCCAACTCATCCAAGCACACAAGCTCATTTGCAACCCCTCTCTTTGTCCTTCCCTAGCCAGTACCTTTGAAATGTATGAGACAGAATAACTTCTAAGATCTAATTCCCAAAAACTAATTAAACTGCACAAACCCACACGTCCAGCTGGGAATCACCTAATGTCCTTCTCTCTTGCACGCCTCTGGAATTCTCTACCATCTCCTATCCGCATCACCAGCAGTCTCTTCTCATTTAAAATCTTGCTGCACTCACACCTAACTTCACAATGGAAGTGCTCCTGTTCCCATCCTACCTAATCCTTCTAATACCACTTCCTACTCTCCTAGAACTAAATACGCCATTACTGCCTCCTATAGTTCCAAAGCTCTATTGATCTATTTGACCAACTACTTAACAGTTATCCTATGCTGCTACTTTTGTGTAAAAAAAAATATTGCTGTTTTACAAACTACACTGATGTATTCTATCATTGTTAACCTTTTTTAATTATATTTACTTTGTATTCCTATGAGATAATCTGTAATGTAAATGTGCAACGTGTACTATGTATTTATATTTTTCTGGAGTTTTTCTCCCCAGGACACCATTGAAAATGGGCTACTTGTGACCCAATTGGACTATCCTGGCAAACAAACTGCAAATAAATAAACAAACAAATAAATAAATAAATAATATAACATTTAAATACGCTTCATAGTCCAAGGAGAAGCTCTGCACAAAACAGTATAAACATAAAATATAACTGGTAGAGAAATATAAAAGTTGATGTGCCTCTGTGTGACAATCTGACTAAAAACTGACATTTCCAGGCTCACTAGAAGTGTACAGTCCTACAGTTAACTTTTCCAAGTAAGAGAATTATGCTGTATGTGTGTGTGTGTGTGTGTGTGTGTGTGTGTGCACGTGCGTGCTCGCGTGGGTGTGTGTAAATATAAACTAAAGGGTAAAAATGTCACAGAGACAAATCATTCAGTAAAAACTGTAAGAAAACCCCAGGCAAATGGTAGAGTTTTGACTGTGTGATACCTTAAACTTCCTGTAGTGAAGGCCCATGGGGTATATGCAAATGACCCCTTGAAGGACATACAGTGTTTCAGCTACATGGCTTCCAAATTCATAACACTATTTACTTTTTAAGTCTTTATGAGTACATTCAGGCCAAAATATCTAACTCATATTAGCTGTAGACATGCATGATTCATATATGTATATCTATATCTAGTTGTCTGTTTATCTATCTATCTATCTATCTATCTATCTATCTATCTATCTATCTATCTATCTATCTATCTATGGGGCATAAAACTTGAGAATATATGCCAAGTGGTGAGGATACATTCACCTTATGGGAACAGACTCCATGTCCTCATAAGGTGAGCTGTTCAAATGTACTATTTTAAGGCACATTTCTGCACTTTTTTTTTGCAAAATAGTCTCATCACCCACAGTTAACTGATATTGATGCTTGTTTTGTAGGCTTTTTTATGACGTCTCCAGGGAATTTTGCACTTTTTTAAAGTCATCATTATTACTATTGCCCGACTTTCTCTGTATCTTCATGTATTAAAGTTTGTCTCTGTAGGCAGGGATGCTGTAATTCTTCAGCGGCAGTATTCTGCATGCTTCTTCATCACATTCTCTATATTGTTGGTTAGGCTTTGTTATAGCTACTGGATATTTCAAAAGTAGTAATATGTTATAGTCTTACTCAAGAAATCTGTAAACTTACTTCATGGCAAACCTGACTGTGACCGCCATGAAGCCTTTGTTACATTAAAGTTAAATTTGTAAAATATAAACTCCAAGAGGCTGCAAAACCAAAACAAATCCAAGGCTGAAGGTCACAAGCAGCAAATGTTTTATTTGGTAAAACCACTTAAAACCAAACCAAAACAAAAAAAACACATATATATTAAGGTCTTTCGTCCCTTATAGGAACTTCATCAGAAAGTTAAATTTAATTAATCCCAAAGACCTATTTTTGTTTCCAGTAAACATCTACACTCCATAAATTAATGAGTCAGGATTTTTAACATTTTCCTGAAAAGTATTGAGTCAGTTTTCTAACTATAACTAGTTAGTCACCAAAGATTGGAATATGCTTCTATTTATTTTTTATTTTATTTTTTAAAATTGAATCCATAAATATAAGTAAAAATAAAACCATGCTTGCTGATAATCATTGCACATATAATATAGTAATGTGCATGTCCTGTGCTGAAATGTGTATGTAGCTCATTATGTACCTGAAACCTGTGGTGTGTGTGTGTGTGTGTGTGTGTGTGTGTGTGTGTGTGTGTGTGTGTGTGTGTGTGTGTGTGTGTGTGAGTATACACACACACACACACACACACATATATAACTATATATAGCTATATATATATATATATATATATATATATATATATATATATATATATATGCATACACACATCTATATTTGTATATTAATATATAATATATATACACATACACACACACATGTATTTATATATATATATATATATATATATATATATATATATATATATATATATATATATATATATATATATACACACACACACACACATACATATATATCCCTCTTGAGACAGGTAACAGTGCAGTGTGTTCCATTTGCACGTCTACATCCTGACCCATATCTTTATTTATTTATTTGCATTTGTTAACCAGGATGGTTCAGCTGGGCCAGAAGTGCCCATTTTCAGTGGAGTCCTGGGGAGAAAAGCTCCACATATAAGATATTTCACATACAATATGTTGACAGTGCATTGACAGTAGGTCCTGCTGGACAGAGAAGAGATATACTTGTATGTCAGACAGTTTTATTATAACTGTTTAAATGTATATGTTTTAACAGAGAATTCTGGAAGGGAAGAGTAGACGTTTTTGAAATTGATCTTCAGCTTTCAGATGCTGCAACAGATGCAGTGTCATTCTATAACCAATAATGAAAGGGCAGAACTCTTGCAGCAGTTTGTTTCATTTTGATTTTTTGGAACCTGACAAGTAAAGATCTATGACAGTTATCTCAGTTAGTTAGTCTGTTAGAAGAATCTCATCATCTTAACTTGTGGAAGTAAGCATTTCAGTACTTCATCTTACCTTGCTGACTTAATTAGGTTAACTATAGAACAGTTATTCTTTAGTCAGTCAGGAAAATACAGTGAGATTAGTGAGGTATTGCTTTTCTGCGTCTATGTGAATCTATCCAACTGTGTTATTTTTTTATATAGCCTATGATTGAAACTTTGTTGTTTATTGCAACTACATATTCAGTATCCTCATGTTTTCTATTTTATTATTTATTATTAAATATATTTATATTTTTCATTGTTGCTGGTCTTTTAGAGAGAGCTTTTAACAATTTGAGAGTGTTTATGTTTATTGTAGTGGCACTGTGGCCACTCTGAAAAGCTTTGCTGCTTTGGTCTTACTACCATTTGTATTATAATTGATTTTACACAGTATAATTTGATAACCTTGCAAGAACCTTAGAGTAGCTGACTGGTGGCAGCGTGATTACCTTACAATCTGGACAGAGAGGGCACAGCTAGTAAATCTGTGCCTGCCTTTCTTCTAGGAGAGAGTGTGTGTGTGTGTGTGTGTGTGTGTGTGTGTGTGTGTGTGTGTGTGTGTGTGTGTGTGTGTGTGTGTGTGTAAAAATCAAACATCCAAGTGTGGGTGTGTCAGCTTCTTGGAACTGGGATGCAGTGCTCCATGCTCCAAAGTGGTTAGTGTGGAGTCTTGTTTGGGTCTGGAGAGAAACACAGAGTCCAGCCCCAGGTCTGGATCATATTCCCTGTGTGCTCTCTTGTGAAATTGTGCTTGGTGCAGAGAGCTGCACCTGAAAATACTGTGTATATCCATTCCTGTTCTTAGTGTCCATCTCTCACCAGTGTCATTTGTGAGGATTGAGGGTTTCTCATTACTGGCCCAGAGTAAAGAGTCTGTCACATATTTGGCAGCAGTGGTGGGATATTAACTGAACTTCAGTAGCCTGTGAGCAGTTGTCACTGCAGTTATGTGTACTCTAAACAGCTACAAGTAAACATACAGAGTTTAATTTTCACAACAGTTTTATTTATTTTTAGTTTAGCTTAGTCAGGGAAAGCAGGCAAAGATGTTAGCAGAAGATTATGGCAAGCTGATAAGGAACCAGTTGACCAAGGTGTGCAAAGCCAAAGGAGTGGTACATGTCAACCTGACTAACAAAGGAACAATTTCAGCCTTAGCTGCAGCTGCAGTACAGACCAGCCACCAGGAAGGCAACCAGTTTGAAGTCGGAGATGTGCAGCCCTTAGAAACAGGACAGGTCACCTTTTCCTCAGAGGACTTAAAACTCCATCTGGAGTTAAAGAGACTTGAACTGGAGACCAAATATTTGGAGACCAAAGAGAAATTGCCACATTTGGAGGATGAAGAAAAGATAGAGGAGATGGAATTAGAATCAGCAGAGAGACTGCAGTATTTGGAGGCTGAAGAAAAGGTTAAACACTTGCAGACTGAAGAGAGAGACTGCAGTGTTTGGAGGCTGAAGAAAATAAGAAACAGCAGAACATGAAAAGGAAATGCCGACCCTTCATCAGGGTCGTGGAGGTAATGAGCAAGGGAATAACTGGACCCCAGAAGCAATAAAGGTAAATAATTTACTTCCACACTTTATAGACAGGAATAACTTTGATAGTTTTATTTATATATTTGAAAGTGTATGTAAACAGTATAATGTTGACCAAGGGCTCTGGGTACAATTCCTGACCCCCTTAGTCCATGGTAAAGCTGTAACTGCTGTTTCTAAGCTGTCTGATATTGATTGTTTAAATTATGATAAAGTTAAACAATGTTTATTGAAATGTTTTAAGTTAACACCTGAAGCTTACAGAAAAAAAAGTTTTGTGAGCATACATGTAGGCAGATGAAAGTGTATGTGATTATATTGCTGAGCTAAGCACTTATTTTCATAAGTGGGTGAGTGAGTGTCAGTCACCACTTTTGAAGGGTTGGCAGACTTTTTGATGAGGGAACAAGCCCTCAGCACTTTGCCTGAGGACATGAGAATCTGATTGGCAGACCAGGAGTGTAACTCTGCACTTGACCTGGGGAGAAAAGGGGTCTGTACATGGCAATCAGGGCACCACTGCATAAGAAGGGGATATCCACTGCTGCACATGGACATAAGGCAATTGATGGGGAGCAACCTAAACCACCCCAGCAGAGTCTGCCAGTAATAGGGGAAGCCACTAGTTCAGGTACATGGCTAGGATCAATATTTAGATGTTTTAAATGTAACCAAAGGGGGCCATGTAGCATATAAATGCCCACTGAAGCAAGGTGGGGAACAAAAGGTGAGGAAGTCAGCAAGTGGGAATAACAACATGCCAGTGGTAAGTTGTTTGGAGACAACAGGGATACCAAACTATCACTGGAGTTTGTATCCTATTTTAGTAGATGGAAGATAGGCCACTGCTAGGAAAGATACAGCCTCTGACATAACCATTGTGAGGCCTGCAGTGATTAAAGAGGAGCAATACTTCCTTGGAAAGTCCACTCCATTCAGAGCTTTGGGAGGGACCCCCATTCCAAATACCTTTGGCCAGGGCTCACCTTGACTGGGAGGGTGGAAAAGGAAGCAAGCAGGTAGATGTGTTTGAGGATATTCCTGCAGATGTCTTGATAGGGAATGATTTTGATAATGCAGTACCTTGTGTGCATGCAATTACATGCAGTCAGGCTTGGAGACAGGCATGTAGGTCTGGTAGCCTGGGGGAGACCCAGCTAGAACCCACACCTGAAGCTAGGGCTGGTGATGTGGCTATTTCAAGGAGGGAGTTACCCTGTAGCAGTGAGCCTGAAAGTGAGCCACAGCTGCTGGTAAGTACTGAAGTTCCTGTTGACAGGATGACTGCAAGGACATAGGTGAGTGGGAGTACCCAGACTGACAGTGAGGTACAGCTGTCAGAAGATACCAGGCTTCCCATGGAAGGGGAGCTGGGAAGGGTCACAAAGGTAGAGTTGAGACAATCTCAGAGTTTGGACCCTACCTTATGAGGCTTGAGGGAGGTAGCTAAGGGGGAACCTGATGCTCAAGGAAAAGGGAGTGTGTAAGGGTTACTGTATAGAGAGTAGACCCCTGAGGGAGGGCTAGAGGGTGAGGTAATACCACAGCTGGTAGTGCCCACAGCCTACCATCTGGCACTTCTAGCCATAGTCCATGACATTCCTTTTGCAGTTCATATGGGCATAAAGCATACCAAAAGGCATATTATGCATAACTTTTATTGGCCTGGAATTGCAAGGGATGTAATAGGGTACTACAGGACCTGTGAGCAGTGCCAAAAGGTAAGCAAGGCATGGGACAAGGTCAAAGCTCTGTTGATGCCTTTGCCTGTGATTGAAGAGCCATTTCAGAGGGTAGCTATGGATATTGTGGACCTCTGAATACTCCAAGTTCCACAAGGAAGAAGTATATCCTGATAGTAGTATATTATGCTACTAGATACCCTGAGGTGGTGGCTCTGTCCTCTATTGAGGCAGAGAAGGTGGCAAATGCTTTGCTAGAGATTTTCAATAGGGTAAATTTCCAGAGAGAAATACTGACTGACTGAGCTGCTAATTTCATGTCAGACCTGCTGGCTTATCTGTGGAAGCATTGTGGCATGAAGCACCTGAAGACCACCCTGTACCACCCCCAGACGTATGGTCTTGTGGACAAGTTAAAATCTACACTAAAAACCATGCCATGGGCCTTTGCAGAGCAGTTTAAGAGAGAGTGGGACAAATATTTGCTCCATCTATTGTTTGCATGCAGAGAGGTACTCAGGAATCCACAGGTTTTTCACCCTTTGAGTTGCTGTATGGGCAAAGAGTGAGGGGTGCCTTTAGATTTGATTTGTGATGAGTGGTGGGTGAGTGTGAATCCCACAAGGAATCTGTTGTAGCATATGTCTTAAACCTTAGGATAAGGCTTAGGGAGCTCATGGACTTGGCCCAGGAGAACCTGGCAGGAGCCCAACAGCAGAAGAAGGTCTGGTATGACAGGAAGGCATGAGCCTAAGAGTATTCTGTGGGACAGCATGTTATGGTGGTCATGCCTTTCAGAGAAAATAAGGTGCAGACAGTTTGAGACGGACCTTTCAAAGTGGTAAGGAAGGTCAGTCATGTTAATTATATGGTAAACCTGCTGGGCAGGAGCCAGGGGCACAAGTTGTACCATGTTAACATGATGAAGCCTTAGAGCAGCTGGGTGGGGCTAAGTATCTGAACACTGTTGATCTGACCAAGGGTTACTGGCAGGTGCCCTTGACTCCCACCACTAGAGAGAGGTCAGCCCTTATGGATTATACAAGTTTACAAAGATGCCCTTTAGGATGAAAAATTCCCCAGGTACCTTCCAGAGGCTAGTAGATCATATCCTAGCAAGAGCAGGAGATTATTCCCTTGCTTACTTGGATGATAATGCCATCTATATCCATTCCTGGCAGGAGCACCTTCAGAATGTTAAGGTTATCCTGGGTAGACTGAAAAGGGCATGGTTGACCATTAAGTCCAGTACGTGTCAAGTGAGTATGGCAGAGGTCTCCTACCTGGAGCATAGAATGTGGAATGGTAAAATTAGGCCAGAACCTGCCAAAATGGGAGCCATTCAGGAGTGGCCTGCCTCTGTTAACAAAAAGCAGGTGAGGGCATTATTTAGGACAGAGGGAAAATATAGGAAGTTTGTTCTCAGTTATAGTACAATATCAGCTCCCCTCACAGATCTGACAAGGAAAACCAGGCCAGATGCGCTAGTGTGGACCCTAGCCTGTGAGCAGGCATTCCAAGAGCTTAAAGGTGCTTTAGGAGGACCCCTGTGTTAGCCAGTCCAGATTACAGCAAAACAAATTGTTGTGCTGGTGGATGCTTCAAACTGGGGGGGGGGGGTGTACTCAGCCAGATTTCCTCAGAGGGTGAAGAGCAACCAGTTGTATATCTCAGCCATAGACTCCAGCCCAGGAACCAAGGGAGAAAAGTTATGCAGCTGTAGAAAAAGAATATCTAGCCATAGTATGGGCACTGCAGAAACTTCAGCCTTATCTGTATGAAAGGAAATTCACTGTGGTTACAGACCACAATCCCTTAACGTGGCTACATAAAGTCAGCCAGCAAAATACCAAGTTATTAAGGTGGATCCTAGAGTTGCAGGCATATGACATGATAGTGCAGCACCATAGTGGAGTGAGCAATGCTAATGCAGCTGGACTCTCAAGATGGGGTATAGATTTATGTGTTCCCAGACAAGCCAATTTCTCTCAAGCAATGTTTTCCAAGGTCACTTGAAAAACTAGCTTGAGTCTTCAAAGGTGGGGGTGATGATGAGAGGTATTGCCATCTGTACTAGGGAGAGTGGGGCAGTGCATGTATGGCATGTGCCAGCATGACTGGCAGGAGTTTTGTAGTGAATTTTATGTGGTTTGACTATTGCACTGATTTGCATGGATGCTTTTGTTGAAAATGTATTTGTGGACTTGCTTATACTGAAGGTGAGTCAACAGTGGGATATGCTGGACAGAGAAGAGATATACTTGTATGTCAGACAGTATTATTATAACTTATTAAATGCAGCTGACCTGTGACAGTTATCTCAGTTAGTCAGTTAGAAGAAGCTCATCATGTTGCCTTGTGAAAGTAAGCATCTCAGTACTTCATCTTGCCTTGCTGAATTAATTGGATTAACTAGGGAAAAGTTACTCTTTAGTCAGTCAGAAAAATACAGTGAGATTAGTTAAGTACTGTTTGTCTGCATCTATGTGAATCTATCCAACTGTATTATTTTTATATATCCTGTGATTGAAACTCTGGTATTTATTGTAACTAAATATTCAGTATTCCCATGTTTTCTATCTTATTATTTATTATTAAATATTTGTATTCCTTTAATTGTGGCTGGTATTTTAGCAAATACTTTTAACATTTTGAGAGTAACTATGCTTATTTTAGTGACACTGTGGCTCTTCTGAAAAGCCTTGCTGCTTTGGTCACACACTACCATTTGTACTAGAATTGATTTTACACAGGATAATTGGATATCCTTGTAAGAGCCTTAAGGTAACTGACTGGTGGCAGTGTGATTATCTTATAGTCTGGACAGATGAGGCCACAGCTAGCAAATCTGTGCCAGCCTTTCCCATGTGTCTGTGTGTGTGACAAATATCCAAGTGTGGGTGTGTCAGCTACTTAGAATTGTGGCACAGTGTTCCAAAGTGGTTAGTGTGGAGCCTTGTTTGGGATCTGGAGAGAAACAGAGAGTCCAGTCCCAAGTCTGCAGCATGTTCCTGTGTGCTCTTAGAAGAAATTGTGCTTGGCATCTGAAAATACTGTGTATATCCATCCCTGTTCTTAGTGGCCATCTCTCACTGGTGTCAGTGGTGAGGGTTGCGGCTCCTTGATTACTGGCCGGTGGTAAAGAGTATGTCACACCCAGTATCAGTTTGCCAGGGATTAGAGAAGTGCCACTGATATCCCCTCCCACTGGTGAGCAGCTCAGCCTGTAGTATATTAACCTATGGAGGTACCACTCAATTCTTCTCTGACATTGGAAAGATGAGGTTATGGAGCAAGAGCCACCTGGCTATTGTTATCGAACTGCTATTGCATTGGCATTCCTAGTCAGGCTTTTTGTGTAACTATTTCTCAGTTCTTTTGTTTGAGATATGTTAATATAACTGCACTACCTTACTTTTATTCACTACAGAAGGAAACTGAGGACAACCAGCTAGTCTGTCACAGGAAGTGTGCTAGGTGTAGATCAGTGTGTATATTGAACCTAGTCAGCCACTATAGCTAGACAGCATGTGCATATAAGGTACTGGGCACGTACAAGTTTAGTGTTAGTTGAGTAGTGATATTCAGTAGTTTGTCAGTCTGAATGTAAGCTTGAATGGAGATGCACATGTGTGTGTTAGGAGCAACTAGACAGCCAGAAAACATATGAAGTATGAAACAGATATACAGGTTATCGCTCCTGATGTGTGTGTATAATAAATGGCTCAAACTCATAACCCAGTCTCAGTATCTCATTTGAATGGAATAAATGAGACATGCAAGATGGTGTCAGAATGGTATTCAAAGTTGAAGCAAGTCGCAAACCATAAGGCACGAAATTAGAAGTGGAGTAATATCTAGGAGTGAACTCACAAAACAGGTCAGCAGTTATTCGACGTTACCTAATTTGTTTAAAATGTTTTTCAGTCACTAAACATGTGGCATAGCATGCAAAGTGTTCAAAATAATTTCCAAGATGTTTGAAATGTCTGAGATAGTGGCATAGTATTTAAAGTGTTTGAAATAATCTCAGAGGTGTTTAAAATGTTCAAAATGGCTAAAATATTCAAAATGTTTTGAAATGTCCAAATCTTTCAAAGTAGCTGACATTTTTGAAGTGTCTGAAGTGCCCAGAGTGTTACAGGCATTTGCAGTTTTAAACTAAAGCATTTTAAAGACATTGTTGTGTACTTGAGCAAAATTACAGGTACCAAGTCTATGTTTATGTTTAAAGAAATGTATAGTTATGGCAGAGGGATTTTGCAGAGCTGAACTGCTGGTATTTGAGAATAATATTGTAGAGAACTGGTGAGTGTTAGAGCAAGAATATGATATTTTTATACAGGCTGCATTTTCTGATAAAGATCCATGTACCAGAGCATTTATACTTCTCAATTTAGCTGGCTCAGATGCCATTGAGCGAGAATGTTCATTTGTGTATGCACCTGCCATGTATGTAGGGGAGGGGGAGAACCACCATATTGTGATACAGGCTGAAACGTGGGAAGACCCTGAGTGCTTAAAACATAAATTCAGAGAAATGTGTAAGCCTCAAATGAATATTACAATGGAAAGGCACACATTTTACACAAGAAATCAAAAGCCTGGTGAAACTATTACAGCATATATTACTGAGTTAAGGAATAAAGCAAAAACTTGTAGATTTGGTGATCTACATGATGATTTGATAAAAAAAAAACATCTTGTATGTGGTGTTGATAATGATGTAATAAGAAAGATTTTGCTTCCAGATAGAGAATTAACATTGATCAAAGCCATTGACATTTGTCAGATAAATGAAATCACAGAAAAGCATACAAATATGCTTATGAATAAGAAAAGCATGTTTGCAGTATCTACTAGTGCGAATGTTGATAGTGTGCAGCAGAGAGTTAAGATAAAAAGACCTTACTGTTCTCAGAAATATAAACCAAAGAGTCAGTGCCACACCCAATCTCGTTTACTGTTGCAATTGTGGAGGCAGTCATGAACCCAAATGGGAAAAGTGTTTAACTTTTTGTCAGCAATGTCACAAATGTAAGAAGTGGAATAATTTCAAAAGGCTTTGCAAGTCTAAAGTGTTGCAGACTTATTTTAAAAGAGACTATCCAAAAAAGCAAGTAGATCAGATACAGACAGTAGTGAACTCCGAGAGCTGTGAGGAAACTTTCTGTGTTGATGGTATCTCTGATCGATGAAACAGTTAACACAGTAGACTATCAGTTGACAGCAAAGAGTGAAATATTTTGTACTGTATGGATTAGTGGGAAACCTGTAGAGCTTAAAGTAGACACTTGGTCCAAGTGCAATGTTATATCAGCAGAAAGGTTTGCCAAAGTAACAGCTGGTGAGAAACTTGATTCAGCAAAGTGTGCAAAACTAATTGCTTATGATGGTGAAGAGATTCAGACTGATGGTGCAGTAGTCCTTTCATGCTATTCTGCTGGAAATAGCTATTACTTGCAGTTTTACATAGTCAGAAGACACATGCAGTCACTACTAGGTCTCAAAGGCAGTCTGAGAATGGGACTGTTTTCATTTAATAAAGAGGTTCACTATACAAGTATGAATAACAATGATAGTTTTGTCCAGAGTATTTTTAGTGAATTTGCTGATATTTTCAGAGTCGAGCTCTGTAAACTTCCAGTCACATATTTCATGAAGTTAAACCATGAAGTAAGTCCAGTTATGAGCCCATGGAAGATTCCAGTAGCAACAAAGAGTAAATTAAAAGCATAACTAGACAAAATGGTGAATTTAGGTGTCCTTACTTGAAGAACTGACTGAATAGGTATCCTCCATGGTCGCAGCTCATAAGAAAACCTCAGATGATATTCGAACATGTATTGATCCAAGAGATTTAAATAAAGCACTTAAGCATCCTCATCATCCAATCAGTACAGTAGAAGAGGTAGCAGCTCTCATGGCAAATCCCACTGTTTTCTCAGTCTTAGATGCAAGGAGCTCTTTTTGGCAAATTTCGCTGGATCACACATCTTCATTAGCCACATTCAGTACACCATTTTGTAGATACAGATTTTTAAGGATGTCATTTGGAATCAATTCTACCAGTGAGATATTTCAAAGTGCCATGGAACAAATATTTGCTGGATATCCATGTGCTATTATTGTAGATGACATTATTGCTGGAGACAATGGTGAAAACAAACATGAAAGAAATCTCAGGAAAGTTCTAGTCCATGCATGTGAAGTAAATCTCAAACGGAATCCTCAGAAATGCAAATTTAAATTAAAAGAAGTTACTAATGTGGAACATTTGTTTACAAGTTCTGGCTTACAACCAGATCCATCTAAGCAAACAGCAATTGCCGAAAATGCCAGTTCCAGAGAATGTCACATCTTTACAACATCTTCTAGGTATGGTCACTGCTTTAGGAAAGCTCATCCCAGACTTGAGTGAGCTTTCTGCGCAGTTATGTGAGTTGACATGCAAAAATGTAAACTGGTCCTGGTTGGAATAACGCCAAAGAGCTTCTGACTTTAGGAACTGGTTAGTTTCTGGTGTCATTCAAAGGGGATCCAGTACCCGACAGCCTGAGATGACATGACTGACAAGCCACAATGCATTGTCAGAGATGATCTGTGTCTGTCTCCCTTGGGCTTCAGGCTCCTGGCAAAGGCTCTTACTTCCCCCATAGTGCTTTTTTAGGCAATGTCATGAAGTCAAAACTACCAACATGAAAATTTCATCAAAATGTAAATTAAAGGTTATGTTGCTAAATGCTAGGAGTCTAGACATGAAACTACACCCATTGCAAGCATTCTTAACCCTGGAATAAGCTGACATTTGTGCAGTCACAGAAACCTGGTTCAAAGCTCCGGAGAGCACCCCAGCCATATCAGGTTACTAATCCTATCTTTCATTTAGAGCCTAAGCCGTGGACAGCAAAACAAAAGGAGGTGGAGTTGCAATAAATATATATATATATATATATATATATATATATATATATATATATATATATATATATATATATATATATATATATATAAAAGACATACACACTTATAGGATGGTCAAACAGTATGATGCACAGGAAATACTCCAGGTGCAGTTAACAATTGACAAGACCCCTATTCAAATCATAGTTATCTACAGACATCTAACTCTGACTCAAGATGCCCACTCCACCTATCTGGACCTCTTTTTTGAATCTATCAAGATTCAACCCTTTACTCTGATCCTGGGTGACTTTAACTACCTAACCACAGACTGGAAGAAATACTCATGCCAAAACACAAATGCTCAGAAATTCCTTGATTTCATCAATGCAGATGTCTTGGACTAGTTGGTTGACACCCCCACAAGAGGTGGAAATATCTTGGACTTGGTATTAACCAGCATGAGTAACCACTGCAGCATCCCTACAGTGTCATCATCCCTGGTAAGATCCGAACACAAAGCAGTCACTTTCGAAGATACCATCTCCCCTGACCCCCCCCCCCTCCCCAGCTAGGATCAAACAAAAAAACTTTTCCAAAGCTGATTACAACTTCCTGAGGGAAGGTATGAATATCTTCACAGCCCCCACCCCATCCACAGAAACTGGCACATATGGCCAAAACTTACACCAAAGTACTATATGAGTATTTATATAGCTGCATGGAATCAGGAATACCAGGCAGGATGAAATCCTCCTCCTCAAGGAAGAGTAAACCTATCTGGTGGACATCTACAATAAGTAAACTATAATAAAAGGGAAAAAATTGCTGTCCAGGACCAAGAAGGAGCAGGTGTCTACTTGAAAACAATCTCTCCTTAGCTGAACAAGCAAATAAAAGCACTAGTGAAATCCTCCAAAGCAAACTTCGAGTCCAAACTGGCCACATCTACTAAAGACAATCATAAGGCTTTCTTCACATATGTCCACAGTCTCAAGGGAAGCACTCAGATCTGCTCAAAACTGGTGGTCAAAGACATCACATACACAAACCCTGTAGATATAGCCAACCTGCTGGCAGACAGGTTCAGTGAAAACTTCACTCCTCTGTACCCCCATCAGTAAAACAGGACATCCCCAGTACCTGCCCCCCTCCCCTTATCTCTAGGGAGCAAGTCATCACTGCCCTCTCAAAGGCAAAAAATGCAGTCTCCATGGGACCCAATAACATCCCAGGCTGCATCCTACATGAACTCAGGTAGGAACTTGCAGCACCATTAGGCACCCTATTCAACCAAAGCCTGAGTACCAGCTTCATCCCAGCCAAGTGGAGGACAGCTACTGTCACCCCTTTGTACAAAGGTGGAGCATCCACCGATCAAGGAAATTATAGACCCATCAGCCTAACTAGCCTGATCTGCAAGGCCATGGAGTGGATTATCATGGACCTCATTAACAAGGACATTGGCAACCTCCAGACAAGTGGCATAGGGTGCTGACTTGTTGGAACATGCCTGTTAAATTTAGTCGACTTCTTTGAAACAGTCACCAAGGCCATAGATGATGGAAAGATGGTGCACACTGCCTACCTTGACCTGGCCTAGGCCTTCAATACTATTCCACTCTTGGGTATAATAGATAAACTCTCTCAATTAGGCATCAATCCATATGTTACCAGACGAGTAGCAAACTAGCTCACTGATAGAACCCACCTAGTCAAAATAGGGGAAGCCACTTCAAGTAGTAGATGTGTAATAAGCGGTGTACCCCAGGGATCGGTCTTGGGGCCTCTGCTGTTTGGGATATACTTCTCAGAGGTGCAAGCCAAATCTAGTGGGCTATGGGTGACCAAGTTTGCAGATGACTGCAAGCTGGGTGCTGTCATCAATTCCTCGAGAGATGTGGACATCTTCTAAGAGGGTCTCACCCAAGAAAATGACTCATGCCAGAAACATGGCATCAAACTGAACACCAAACAATGCATCATCATCCCTTTTGGGGAGAATGATGCACCCCCAAATTATCACATTGATAATAAGGCACTAAGCATGCAATCAGTTGTGAGGGACTTGGCAACCCAGGTTGATAGGAAACTGAATTTTGACCAACATATTGCCTCCATTGTATGGAAAGCTTTCTACATGGCCCACCTCATTAGTAAGGGTATCTCATCCAGGGACAAGTTGGTCATAACATCCCTGTATTCTTCCCTTATAAGACCGATTATTGAATACAATGCCCCTTTCAGCATGTACCTCACAAAGCACATGCAGCAGCAGGAGAGACCACAGAGATTCCTCACCCAGATAATCCAGGACCTCAAACATCTACCCTGCATAGATAGGCTAAAAGCCCTGTCCCACTATTTGGTCTCTTACAGACTCCTCAGATGTGACCTCTGTCTGGCATACAAAGCAATCTCAGACCCCACCCTGATGGGAATGCTGCATATACACAAGTCAAGCTCTACTTGAGTAACCCGCACGTGAGACCTCAACCTGGTCTGTGACATCGGTAGGACTTGCTGGCAGGACAGATTTGTTTCCCAGAGACTCACCCTTTTGTGGAATAGACTCCATCTCCATGTAAAGCAGAGTACCTCATTAAACCTTTTTAAGTGCAACCTGGATAACTGGATGGGGAACAGAAAATACACCCTGGGATTCCACCTATGTCCCTGCTGGATGGGTTCCTATTACAAGATTGAAGACGAATTCTTTCAAAGGTGTCTTGGTCGAACATAAAAGACTAAAAAGGCAAAATATCGAAGCGGCTTTTAAGCAAATTCTTTCCCTGGGAAAGAATTTGCTTAGCCGCTTCATTACTTTGCTGTTTTTGGCACTGTAGTGCAGTCTCAGACTTGGTATATTTAAATAGGGGGGAGTGGGGGGCACAGTCCCCCCACATCAGGTGGTATGGGGGTGAAGCCTTCTACTTAATGTAATGTTTTAAAGTGTTTTTTTTTTTTTTTGGAACAGCGATTCTTTTTTCCCTTGGACTGACAGTTTGACATTGTAAGCTTTCACTTACATAGGGTGGATTAATCACCGTTCACTTTTTTAAGAATTCAGTGATGTAATATAGACCCTGCTGGACAGTGGCAATGGGTGCTGACTTGTTGGAGCATGGACTAAATTCTCGGCTAGGCTTGTAAGGGCCTCAAGGCCAATAGCCTAGTAACTTCCTATGATCCAATGATCCAAGAACAGAATTGCCAGTCCACCCACAATGAGATATAATATTCACAAACCTGTAACTCTTTCGTGTGACCCTTCAAGGGATGTCCTTGGTGCAGCTTGTCTTCAAAAAGCATTCTAGTTGCATATGCATCAGAAACTTTAACTCAAACAGAGCTGCATTATGCACAAATAGAAAAAGAACTTTTGGCAGTAGTGTTCACATGCTTGAAGTTCAATGATTATATTTATGGCAGACCTATCCAAATAGAGACTGGTCACCAACCACTAGTGACAGTTTTGAAAAAGCCAATACATACAGCCCCAGCTCGATTACAATGCGTGATATTAAAATTGCAAAAGTACAATTTCAATATGGTTTACAAAAAGGCAAACATTTGTACCTTGCTGATTTGTCATGCACACCCAGACAAACAACAGTTAGCATGAAAATGAAACAGCAGACTTTGAAGTCACAGAAGTCAGAAATGTTTCATCATCACGGCTTGATGCATTAAGAAATCACACAGCTTCAGACTCAATTCTTCAGAAACTGAATGACATCAGTCAAGGATGGCCAACATGACAAACCAGTTTAGTACCCCTCTCTTAAAACCCGATTGCCTCGTGGTTTGGGCGTCTTTTTGGACTTGTTGGCTGTTGGTGAAGCACCCACCAAGAGGAGAAAATCCTGAGAGAAGAAAGGAGCCACTTTTGAGATTTTAAGTATTTTGCTTCAGATTATTTGTTAAGTTTTTCTGCATTGCCGCCTACTTTTGAGCATTTTCTGGCTTGTTAAACTTGATTTCTGTGTTGGTAACTGTATTTAGAACACAACCTAGAGCTGATTACTGAATTTCCAGCCTGCACTTATTTTTAAAATAGTTTTTTTCCTAAAACTTGCATTTTATCTGTCTCTGGCCTAGCACTCAAGTGTGGGGTCATTTACTTCATTGTTCTAACTTGTTGATACTTGTGAACCTCTGCTTTCCTTAAAAAAACAAAAAAACAAAAAAATCTTGTTTTTTTTCCCACTTTTCTGAGATTTAAAAAAGTTCAGTTACAGATTTGCTGTTCTGAACTGTTTGTAAGTTTCTTGGAGGCCATTGTTTGCTTGGGCTAAAGGGAAGTCTCTGTGTTCATCAGTGGCAGTGATAAACATTGAGCAGCCTGCCTGCCCCTGTGGGAGTGGTTACTGCCTTGAAACTGTAGTTTTATTGGCCATTTTGGGTCAATTCCTAACTCCTTGATCTCCCTCTCTTAAAACCCTCTTTTGTGCAGTTTTGTGCATTTTTGCGCATAGAGCAACATCGGGCAGCGCCGCCTAATTGGGTTCAAACTATTCCTGGCTCCACAAAGTCTGCTCTTCACTTTTTCCCTTAGAACTGCTCTATCTCTCAAATTAAACACCATATTCTCTTTCTAAGGCCCCTCACTGGTCCAAATAAGTAATTTTACAAGTTAGCACTAATAAACCATAAGCACTACTTACTCTTATACTCTCTATGATTACCTTGTCCCCTATTGGTCCGTTTTAATTCAGTTCCCTATATTACTCTAGCATGTCCAAAGGTCAGTCAATGGTTTCCTCTCCAGTCCAGCTGGTGAATCTGGGAATTTTGAGGCAATGTTACAACTGTCTCATGTACACGGACAACCCTCTCCTCCTGCAAACAGGTTCAAATATATGTGAGAGATGCAACCATATAGCCAAACTGGAGGCTGAGCTCTCTCATCTCAAAACTGGTGTAACCAGTCAAGAGGAGAAGGTAACCTCACACAACACAATTCCAGTATCACATAGTCCCACCACAACAGTGAACCAAACACATAAAAACACAAAAACATACTCGGAGGCTCTAAATAAAAATCTACCTAAGCAACAGAGACCTCCAAAGCAGACATCCAAGCAAACGCTACCCCAAAACAAAACATGTACAACACATAGCACACAAAGTCAGTGTGCAAAGCAGTCACAGCCCTTAAGGCTGAATAACACACCTGATACTCTTGTAATAGGTGACTCTATTGTCAGACACACTGACGTCCTGCTCACCAGGCTGAATAAAGAGGAGGTCACAGTGAGCTGCCTGTCGGGTGCTAGGATCCACCACATAACACAAGCACTCAGGTCACTCCAAAGCAAATACAAATATGACTCAGTCATTGTACATGCTGGCATGAATGACCTGAGACGTACCTCCCTCGACTACATGAAAAGAGACATAGAGGAGCTCTCTGATCATGTAGCCCAGGCCGGTATGACCCTGACCTTGAGCAGCATCTTACCCTCACCTAGAATGATGCCACAGTATAAAGACAAAATGATCGATTTTAACAATTGGCTAAAATGTTGGTGTCATTCAAAGGGGATCCAGTGTCTGTCAGCCTGGGATGACATGCTCGACAAGCCACATTGCTTCGCTAGGGACGGCTTGCACCTGTCACCCCAGGGCTTTCGGATATTGGCAAAGGCTCTTGCCACCCCCATAGTGCCTTTTTTAGGCAAGGCTCAAAAGTCAAACCTACCTCCAGAGACAGCACAAGGAACAAGAAACTAAGGGTAATGCTGCTAAACGCCAGAAGTCTTAACCTCAAGATGCATGCACTCGAAGCTCTGCTCAGTATGGAGAACATTGATATCTGTGCAGTGACAGAAACCTGGTTCAAGGCTCCAGAGAGCACCCCAGCACTACCAGGTTATACCTCATATCAAGCTTTTTGGCCCCAAAACCTGGACCGAACCACAAAAGGAGGGGGAGTTTCCATATTTATTAAGGATATCCACACCTCCAGGTTAGTGGCATTGCACGAAGTATTGGAGACCATCCATGTGCAACTGACAGTGGGCAAGACTGCTTTTCAGTTTATAGTATCCTACAGACCACCCTCTAAAAAGTCAGGAATCCCACTCAGCTTTCCTGAAAACATTGGAGAACATGAAGATCTCTCCGAACACCATTATATTGGGTGACTTCAACTACCCAAACATAGACTGGGAGCATTACTCAAGCCCCAGCACCTTAGCCCAAAGGTTCCTGGAATTTATAAACTCAAATGCTATGGAACAACTAGTCACCACTCCCATAAGAGGGGAAAACATACTAGACCTGATCATTACCAACATGGGGACTCTATGCTCCATACCAGAAGTATATCCCTCATTGGTAAGATCAGACCATAAATTAATTTCTCTGGATATCCACATCCCGACCCCACCCCCAGCCCAGAAAACCACAGTGAAAAACTTCTCAAACGCGAACTTCACACTTCTCAAAACCGAAGTGGAATCCTTCAAGGCCCCAGGGCCAGTAGAAACTACGGCCCAAACTGCAGAATCCTATATAAACGCATTCTATGGACATCTCCAGGAATGCATGGATCATGCTATCCCAAACAAAATCAAGACCCAATCATCCAAAGGCAGGCTTCCAGTCTGGTGGACCCCAGCCATAAATAAACTGTACAACAGAAGGAGGAAGCTACTACATGATAGAGCAAAATCCCTAAAAGGGAAGGCATCTCTAATCAGTACTAGCAAAAAATTAAGATCCCTCATAAAATCCTCCAAGGCCAGCTTCGAGAGAAAAATTGCACAGGACACTAAAGACAATCATAAGGCTTTTTTCAGTTATGTTAGGAACCTGGGATGCAACTCCCAGACTTGTTCTGAATTGATTCTAAACGACAAAAAATACACTGAACCCACAGACATCACCAGTATCCTGGCAGACAGGTTCAGTGCAAACTCCCCCCCCCCAAAAGAGCAAGTATCTATCCCAGCAGAGTGCAGACTGCCAAACATCTCTGATGCTCAGGTGAAGGCCGCCCTCTCCAAAGCAAAAAACACTGCTTCCATGGGACCAGATGGCATCCCGGGTTGCATCCTACATAAACTCCAAGAAGAACTAATCCCTCAAGTAAAACTGCTGTACAATCTCAGCCTCACTACAGGATATGTGCCCAAAGAATGGCGTACAGCAACAGTGGTCCCACTCCACAAAGGTGGCGCCTCTGCGGACCCTGGAAACTATCGCCCTATAAGCCTGACTAGCCTAGTCTGCAAGGCTATGGAGAGGTTCATCATGGAACTCATAAACAAAGACATTGGGGACCTACAGACACTAGATCCTACCCAATTTGGCTTCATCAAGGGCAGATCCTGCCTTTTGAACCTGGTCAACTTCTTCGAAACAGTCACCAAGGCCATAGATGAAGGGAAGGTAGTCCACACAGCCTATCTGGACCTCGCAAAGGCATTTGACACAATACCCCACTCGGGCATCATAGATAAGCTATCCAGCCTAAATATAAACCCCTATGTCACAAGATGGGTCGCAAACTGGCTCAAAGACAGAACCCACAGAGTCAGAGTTGCTGGAGCCATGTCAGACTCGAAACCGGTCACAAGTGGAGTCCCACAAGGTTCTGTCCTGGGACCTCTCTTGTTCGGTATTTACTTTTCTGAGGTACAGGCCAATGTGGGATGACTATGGCTCACCAAGTTTGCAGATGACTGCAAAGTGGGCACCATAATCGACTCTCCAGCTGACACAAACATCCTTCAAAAAGGTCTCGCAGAGACAGATAACTGGTGCCAGAGCCATGGTCTAAAGCTAAATACCAAAAAGTGTATAGTCATACCCTTTGGCAAAAACAATGTGCCCACAAATTACCACATAGGTGGTAACCCATTAAGTACAGAGAAAGTAATTTGGGATCTGGGGACCCAAGTTGATAGCAATCTCTCCTTTGACAACCACATTGCCAAAGTGGTCAGAAAGACCTTCTACATAACCCACCTCATCATGAAAGGATTCACATCTAGATCAAGAGAGGTAATTGTGCCCCTTTATTCATCCCTCATCAGGCCCATCATAGAATACAATGCCCCCTTTGGGATGTACCTTACCCGACACCTGCAGCAATTAGAAAGACCCCAAAAGTACCTCACCAGGAGGATCAAGGGACTCAAACAGATGCCATATGCTGCTCGGTTAAAAAAACTCCAGCTCTACTCAGTTGCATACCGCCTCCTTCGAGGCGATCTATGCCTGACATATAAAGCTATGTCCAACCCAGAATTAATGGACATGCTCCACCTCAGTAAATCTGAATCCCTTACAGCCACGCGCTCGAGGGACTTGAACCTCAGCACAGAAATAAATAGAACATGCTGGAGGGACAGATTCATAACCCAGAGGCTCCCTTCACTCTGGAATACAATTTCAATTCATGTTAGGCAGAGCACCTCACTGACCCTCTTCAAGAAGAATCTTGATGAGTGGATGGGGGATTGTAGGTTTGTCCCGGGGATTACTTCAGTGTCACTATTAGACAGAGGCACAGTAAACTAAACTTTAAAAAGGGCACAGTATACTCAAATCAAGGGGTGGCATAAGCCAAACACAATCGGGCTAGGCTTATAAATGCCCCAGGGCAGATAGCCTAGTATGAACCTATGAACCTATGAACCTATATTCAGCAGTATATTCCTTACAGCGATGAGGTCATGATGGAAGATAGAATCATCATGAAAGGTCCAAAAGTAGTAATTCTTAAAGCATTACAACAGAAATATATCAAAATTTTACATCGTGATCAACCAAGTACTGAGTCAACCCAAAGAAGGGCAAACGACATAGTATTTTGGTCTTCTATGTCCAAAGATATAGAGAAGGAAACTCTAGCATGTTCTGTTTGTCATTGCATCAAACTGCATCAACAAAAAGAACCACTTCAACTACACCAAATTCCTGAATTACCATGGTTGATGGTTGCTGCAGATATTTTCGAATGGAATGGTCAACATTACTTGTTGTTAGTAGACTCCTGCTCAGGATGGTATGAAATTGACCTACTTCCTAACTTGACATCCAGCACAGTAATTACAAAACTGAAGACACATTTTTCTCTCCATGGTTGTCCACACAAAGTAATGTCTGACAATGGTGCACCATTTACTAGTCAGCAGTTCAAGAAATTTGCTGAGTCTTGGGACTTTGTTCATGTTACCAGTAATCCTGACTCCTACGTAGTCACAAGCCAGTGATCTAGCTGAATGTGCAGTTTGGAGTGCAAGGCCCCTGTTGAAAAAAACTAAAGGAGATGGTACTGATGTATTCCTTAAATTTCTTTTGGGCTTTGTATTAGTGTAGCACCTCACATCTAGTTCTGTGCAGAAGTGGGCATGTCCTGACTGATTGGCAGGGGGAAACAGGCATAGAAATGATGGATGAGTGACCAGTATGCATATTTCCGTCTGACACCATGCATACATTGGTTCTACTTCTTGCATGCTGATAGTGTCAGAATGGCAGTTGTTCCAAGCTGTTTCAGAAAACTGTCAATTATGTGTCAAAACATGAGGTTAAATCATGAATGAAGGTAGACATTTTTTGTTCTGTGGCATTGTTCCTGTATTCACAAATTGTTCCTGCTGAGAATAACACATTTTCCCAGTATAACACAAGGGGTCCCTTAAAATAAAAAGAAATGAACCCCAGGATTTAATAAACTCCATGTAGGAATAGTGCAAGCCCTACAAGGAGTGTACAGTGTCCATGTCTACAGCTCCCCCTCGGCAGTGCACCTTGCATATTAATGAAGGTGCACTACTAAGGGAGAGCCATGTACATGGTTACTGAATTGGTGTAGGGGGTGTGTTATAGTGCTCAGAGATGTGTAACACACCCTGTGCTCTGTCAAAGTGCTGTACTGCACAAAAATATTAAATAGAACTTTTCTCAGTCAGTTGTAAAAGTTATGTGTAGGGGGTGTGTTACAGTGTCCATAACACACCTCCTGCACTGTCAAAGTGCCATATGGCACAAAAATATTAAATAGAACTTTTCCCAGACAGTTGTAAAAAATATATTTGTATGGAGTGTGTAACCAGTGTCTGTAACACACCCCATGTACTGTCAGAGTGATGTATGGCAGTGAAATTAAATGTTAAAAAGTAGTGTCCCTGTTGTTTATTTATTTATTTTCTTTTTTCTTTGTGCATGTTTGCATCACATGGTGCTTAGCAATAAACATGTGCCAGACATCTAAAAATAGAAACCAGATACTTTCAATTGCAACTTAAAAGGTCAAGTTTAAGTATAGCTGAGCAGGTTTGTGTGGCACAACAGTGTGCTTAGCAGTGCTTAAATGTAACTGTGAGCTCTATATAACAGTATAGCCAAGAACACTATATCCTTGGTAGCGGAATGGTTAGAGTGGTGGCCATAGGTGCAGGGTTTGAATACTGGCCATTCAGCTTTATATATGCAGTAGGGAAATGTAAAATATTTTTTATGTATACATTCAAATCTGTTAACTGGGTCAGTCCAGCTTGACCAGAACCCCATTTTCAGTGGAGATCCAAGTATAAAAGTCCATTTACACACAAGTGTCCAATACGTTGAAGTCACACTACCAGATAACGTAGTGAAATGCATATGTTTAGGGGATATAAAGTGAAATAGATGCACATAATAAAAAGTCATCATTAATGAAGAGATACTTTCAATAATTGTTTTTATTTTTATTTTTTTAAACTCTGGTTTGCCCTTAGCTAAGCACTGCTAAGCAAAGCCAAGCAATGCTTATACAGGACCTGGTTTAGCAGTACTTAGCAATGCGCAGCTCTGCTTAGCTGATTTGGACACTGCTTAGCACTCCCAGTTTAAGCAGTCCTCAGCTAAGCGGGTTTGCACACCACGAAGCAGTGCTAAGCATGTGCCACTTTAAGCACTGCTCAACTAAGCTTGGCAGGTTTGCGGACTGCTAAGCAGAGCTTAGCATTTTCAAAAATGGTTCAATGGAGGCAAAGTGCAGGAAAAAAGCTTTATTTAAGCTGTTGCAGTTTTATCACTGCAGGATCTATGGCTGGAGTCAGAGAGGGAGTGCGCTTTTAGACACAGCACTGGGGCATGTTGGAGTCCAGGGTCATGGTTGGGCTCTTTGTCAAAGACCATGGCGACAGACTACTGCAGGGCCAGTACCAGGGCTCTGAATACAAGTCTGAGACCTGGTACAGTCTGGCACATGACCTCACTAATGCTACTGGAATCCCCCACACTGGTGAGCAGGTGCATCATCATTCTGATTACCTGAAGCGAAGAAAGGGGGGCTCTTGGCCCAATGGATCCAAGACGCTCGGGACCAGAATGCCCCAGATGTTTGTAATAATATGAACCAGTGATTTATCAAATCAAAACAAAGGGGGTGCCAAAATGGACCCCGGGAACTATCGCCCTATAAGCCTGACTAGCCTGGTCTGCAAGGCTATGGAGCGCATCATCATCATGGAACTCATTAACAGAGACATTGGGGACCTCCAAACTTTGGACCCCACCCAGTTTGGCTTTGTTAAGGGCAGATCATGCCTTCTAAACATGGTGGACTTCTTTGAGACAGTTACCAAGGCATTAGATGAGGGTAAGGAGGTCCACACAGCCTACCTAGACCTCGCAAAGGCTTTTGACACCATTCCTCATTTTGGTATTATAAATAAGCTCACCAACCTGAACATTAATCCCTACTTCATGAGATGGGTTGCCAATTGGCTCATGGACAGAATCCACATGGTGAGAGTTGCAGACTCCAGGTCCGACTCTAAACCGGTTACAAGTGGCATCCCCCAGGGCTCAGTCCCAGGACCCCTCCTGTTTGGTATATACTTCTCAAAGGTACAGGTAAGCACAGGAGGACTTTGGCTGACCAGGTTCGCAGACGACTGCAAACTAGGGGTCATAATTGATTCTCCGGCTGATACAGACACCCTCCAGAAGGGTCTCACTGAGACGGATACCTGGTGTCAAAATCATGGCCTCAAGCTGAATGCCAAAAAGTGCATAGTCATCCCCTTTGGAAAAAACAAAGTACCCGTAAACTACCGCATAGGTGGTAGTCCCCTAAATAAAGAAAAAGTAATAAGGGATCTGGGGACCCAAGTAAATAGTAATCTCTCCTTTGATAATCATATTGCCAAGGTGGTTAGAAAATCCTTCTATGTGGCCCACCTAATATCAAAAGGGTTCACATCCAGAACAAAGGAGGTTATTGTGCCTCTCTACTCATCACTTATTAGACCCATTATAGAATACAATGCCCCATTTGGGATGTACCTTACAAGACACCTGCAACAGCTGGAAAGACCACAGAAGTACCTCACCAAGAGGATTACTGGTTTCAAACAGATGACCTATGCAGCCCGACTCAAGAAATTCCAGCTGTACTCGGTTGCATACCACTTACTCAGAGGTGATCCCTGCCTGACATACAAGGCCATGTCCAACCCAGAATTGATGGATATGCTCCACCTAAAAAAAAACAAATCCCAGAGAGCCACACGCTTTAGGGATATAAACCTTACCACAATGTTAAATAGGACGTGCTGGAGGGATAGATTTCTGTCCCAGAGACTCCCCATGGTTTGGAACAAAATTCCAATATACATCAGGCAGAGCCCCTCACTAGCATTCTTAAGAGAAACATTGACGAGTGGATGGGAAACAGAAAATTTACCCCGGGGATCACTGCAGTGGCTCTTCTGGACAGAAGCACAGGTAACTAATGGCTCTGCTGGTCAGAGTCACAGGGAACTAATCTAAGGGGTTGGCGAAAGCCAACACACTCTGGCTAGGCTTATAAATGCCCTTGGGCAGATAGCCTAGTACATACCGATGAGCCTATGAACTATGTAGTATGAATATCTGATAGACAGGTATGCATAATGGTGTGTTTTTTCCCCCCACAGCTGCAGAGCGGAGGGCTCACCACTTGGAGGCCCATGCAAGGTGCCCAGCCAGGATGCGCCAAGCATCTGGTGAGTATAGATGTATCTTCCAATATATAGTAATCTAATTAAGGAAGAGTACAGTAGTAACTGCCAGTAGGTATAGTCTGTTGTGAGGGTACTGCAATGAATGTGCACATAGACCTGGAATGATATAAGTGAGTATTGCCAGCTACAGTTCAATAAAGATGACCGCATGAAACATGCTACTGTAATAACATTAATACAGCATTAATAATGTTTGGGAATAGCATGCATATACCATATTAATAATACATGTTCTGGTAATAAAGTACACCGGCATTGAAAATGTGAAGGGAATAAATTAACTGAGTTCCTAATCTACAGCAAATACAGTACAACTGCAGTCAGAAGTGTGAAGAAATAAAGGTAGTACTGTAGAGATTGTGTGATAATAGATGTGTTCCAAGGCCTGCATTATTTAAACTGTAGAACAATAAAGATTGTCAGCTGTATACCTATCACTGTGTCATCTCACCCTCAATAAATCTGTGTTCTGCCAATTGTTGTGTGTATTGTGGTCTGTTGTTCATGAAATTAAATATTACAGGTTTTCTGAAGTAAACATGGGTATAACACCATGAAGTGAATGAAGACTGACCATTAAATAACTGTCACGCTAAAGTGTAGATGTGGAGCTGTACTACAAGATATAATGCAATATGATATTTGTACTGCACTAAGATCTAAACCTAAAGTAATACTGTCTAAAGTATTATAGTGTGTTTCTCCCAGGACTGTCTTGTGTTAACCTTTGCATTTCAGCTATATGCATCCCTGAATGTAGATACGCTGATGCAGGCAAGTATGAAAGTGTAATAGCTATAGACTGCGAATATACCATCTGCAAATGTATATGGGTCAGATAGGCAATCCAGCACCCCACTATGCTCTGTACAGATCACACATATTCCCATCCATGAGGGGTTAATGGTGTACACCTCCATTTCAACTATTAATACACAGTTTTCCTTCTATCTCTGTCATGCATGACTCTCATGCGTGTATGTTCAACTGTCATCACAGTCTTGTGTGACACTACCTATATTACCAGGCCACACATTGTTACAGTCAGCACATAGTAATAGCTCAGTGGGAGAAGATATATATATATATATATATATATATATATATATATATATATATATATATATTGCTCATTTGCCATACACAGTCCAGGGTTTGAATCCAGAGATGGGTAATAATATATATTTATAGTAACAGACAAGTAGTGCTGACTATTTATAAAAACAATAATGTGTTGTTAACAGATCTTCTTCCCGCAGGACTTACAGGTAAAAAATGTCTCTAGTAGCTGTATGAAGGGTTTAGTAAATTCTGTGTCCAGATGTATAAGTGCGTAAACAGCATTCCTCAGCAAGGTGATCACACTCCATTAAATAAAATGACATGATGTACAGTACTATTCAAAGTTAATAAGACAAATTAAATGGTCTATTGTTGGTATGGTTGTATAGCAGTTGCATCTGTAAATGTTTGCTGATAGTCTAACCCCATGCCTGCCAATGACAGCAGGATAAGTGTAACCTCTCTGTACTGTGCACAGTACATATCTCTCAAGTGTCACACTGTCATGGATAGTGATCATTTTTGCCAAAAACCTTGCGCACAGATATAAACCCAGTTGAAGTATGCCAATAGCACACTCACACATCAGTGTGGAATACACCTTGGTAGTCAAATATGTTCCCCTGACATGCAATAGCCCCCTGTAGTTATGTACCTGTAGGTGTTTTGGCTTGGTAAGTAAGGGTAGACCTGTAAAGTATTGAGCAGTACTGTCATAAACAATATAGGCATTGCAGTTGGTAATGGAATGTCTTTCTCTCCCCCCACTCCTTATCTGCATCACAAATTATTATCCCTGTACTATGGGTATGGTTCCATTTTCAGATATGTTGTTCTCAAAACCTAATATTGTACTTGTGTTGTATTATTGGTAATATATTATAATGGTTGCATACTAACATACCTTGTTGAAATACCAATGTTGCTGGCCTTTTGCTGTAACTGTTACTGGCATGCTGTCACAATGACTGTTATTCCATTTATGCCTGTGTTCTGTATGCTATGCAATTTTATTGTTCAGGGTTAATTGGAACACCCATGCATGCTGTTATAACTAACCTTAAAATGTTTTGTTCATGACTAACCAATACACTTTCACAAACTGCAACAGCATAGCATGCTTGGGTATTCACCTATCTCACCTCATCTGGCCTTGGCACCAGGTCCCAGCACATCTGGGACCCAACCAAGAGCTGCCTCCTCCTCCTCTGGTCCTCCACCACCCTTGGGTGGAACCACCTCAGGGGACAGGGTTCATCTCCCCCTGGGTGCGGGCATGGAGAGGATCCTGTCACCCGCAATCAGTTCTCAGGGATGGTGCACAGGGTCATCCAGTGGGATTTGAATGACCGACTGTGCCAGATCGAGGGCAGACTGGTGCACTTGGAGAGGCATGCTAGCCCCGGCACCCAGCCCCCAGCATAGCCACCTTCAGGGCCATGAATGGCCAGTGGTAACTGCCCATGGGTGGGAACCTCAGTCCTACTGTTTCCATCGGGTGCATTTGGTCCTCCGATTCCCAAACACCCTCCCTGTCCAAGGTGTTTACCCCATCATGTGTCATACACCACCCCTATCCCCTTGTCTTGTCTGTGTTGTCTGTCTGCAAATGCAACCTCTCCTACCCAACTTACCTCCCCAAATGTACCTACAACCCTTCCCCAACAATCCACTCTCTCCTTAAAAAAACAGGGTATTTGTCCCACAAAAAAAATATTGCCCCATATATAGCTCTCCATTTAGCCCCATGTATACTGTTATCAGTTAATCATCCCACCAATTAATCAACAGAGTTATGTCACCCACACCCCTCTCTGTGGGATGTGAGGCTCCAAATTCCAAATTGTCCACAACATGCACAGGTGTTGCTGTAGAAGACATGGAGAGCTATGCTCCTTTCCTACACCCATCCTGCACATCCCTACCTGCCTTTCATGTTGTTTGTCCCCCTGCTTGCCCCCATTTCATCACTTTCCTATCACCCCATTTTTTTCTTTTTTTGAAAATAGCATGAGTTTAAGCAGGACTAAGCACTGCTTAACATTTTGGCACATCATTCAAACCCTCGCAAACCCACTTAAAACTGCTTAAATCACCTCATCTGATTCACACTGTTATCCACAGAAAAAAAATAATCACTCCTTCCAAGTCTCAAACCTAGGACTTCTGAACCCGAGCATAGTGTATTAGACCACTAGACCAACTGAGCTCTGTAGAATCATTTATGTTTCCTTAAAGATATCATGCATTAAAGTGATGTCACATCAGCAAAAATGTACACCACTGCCAAGTATTGGACCCAGGACCTTGTCAACTATAGCACAGTACATTAGCCCACTAGGCCAACTGAGCTCTGGAGGAAAACTGGTGTTTCTATAAATATAGCATGCATTACAGTGATTTTACAACACCAAAAATTTGTGCCCCTGCCAAGTATTGCACCCAGAGTCTTTTCAACCATAACATAGTGCATTAGCCCACTAGGCCAACTCAGCTCTGGAAATGATTTTTCAAACATATCCTGATTGCCAATGACATACTACTCTTACATATAGTGGGATAAATGACAGTGTACTTGGGCCTGTGATGCAGACATCAAACCAGTACACAGTCAGATAAATGCTAATGGATGTACAGGAGGCCTATGATATTAGGTAGAGCTGACAACTGGACAGACTGTTGCAGAATGTCCACAGTTGTGCACCCTACTTATGGCAGGGTTATCATAAAACCTATTCTGTGTGCTGAAGTACTGGCAAGTCAGTGCAGATTGAGGTTACAAAATCATGACAGACAGGTTAGTGTCACATGTCATACCCATCCGAACCCCCATGTCCATGCCAATCATGTGTAACACACATTATGCATGCACATATGTCTTGCAAATGTACCTGCCATAATAATGACTCAGTAGCTGTATCTGTTACATTCCTAGCATGTGTCACCTCTGGATACCCATAGTACTGGCCCAAAAACCAGTCTGTTGCATGACAACTATATGCATGTCAATACAACATAGGAATAACTGAGCCCTGCAATGTCCAACAAAACCGGTTGCTGCTACCGCAGTCACTACCACCCACAGTAGCATGTTAAAGGCCTGGAGGGTGGGACACATCACAGATATGAATATGTGTCCTAAATGTCACCTACCACTCTCTGGATGGCAATATTACTTAACATATGTACCAGAGGCACATGCCTAACCTTGACTGTTATTGTTACCTTCACCCTGGCCATTCTGTGATGCATGAGCTGACACTGCTCCTTCACTGACATTAACAGCTTACCGTCCTCCAATGTCTTCACAATCCTTAGTATGACTCCTGTCCAGAATGCAGCAGCTACAACCTACTACACATGCAGCAGTATGTTCAGCTACCTGCTACAGCCCTACCATACCTCCCAAACACCTAGACCAGGGCATCCACACAACACCCATACATAAAAGGGTGGGGGAATGCTCAGGTGAAAGAGACATGTGTCACAGTCTCCCCCTACCAGACTAGCATCAACTGCAGTAGCATGCACATTCAGATAAAAAGGATGTATGACACTTATATCTGCCTGTCTCCTTACTGACCCCAACACACATTGTTAAACAGGACACTGCTACAGAATCAGAAAGTCTGTTAACAATGTCCAGACATAGCATGCAAAACTGAGGAGATAACACATCAGTTCAAACAGTGGGCAGTATTTCTACCTACCCTTTGTGATGCTGTAGCTCCCACATCTCGATAACGTCCTCCTCACAGGTCAGGGAAAGGAGCAAGGCCTACATGAAAGCCTTAATTATAGCACTGTGTTGTCATGCCATTGGCTAATGAAAAGGCAACCAAGCTTTTCTGGATGCTATTAGCAAGTGTGAGATGCAGATTGGTGCACAGGCAATCACCTTTTCATGAGCATTACCTACAAAAGGCAAGCTGCTGCACATGATAAACAGGTCTTAGACTTTCTTCATGAAGACAGACTGCGATTGCCTACTAAAAGTACTACCAAATTTCTTCTCACAAAGGAGTAGAGCACT
Organism: Protopterus annectens; assembly: GCF_019279795.1. Classification (NCBI taxonomy): domain Eukaryota; kingdom Metazoa; phylum Chordata; order Ceratodontiformes; family Protopteridae; genus Protopterus; species Protopterus annectens. Next base: position 1,786,504,004 of record NC_056744.1, on the reverse strand, counting down.
ATAACAGGTATATCATAGAATTAAGCATGTAATGGAATGCAGATGGGGAAATGCAGTCATGGGAAATAGGAATTTAAGCAGTAGGTCTCAACAAATATCTTGGAATGACATGTTGCTGTTAGTCTGCTGTCCAGCACCTATGGCCTTCCCTTTTGTCTCTGTCTGCAGTGACATAGATCACAGCTCTAGCCCCTGAGTCACCCCAGCAATGGTCAGGTCACAGATGACTGCTACTGTATTGTCTGCTGTACAATAGTGACAGTAAGTACTGATGGATACAGCTGGCATATAACATCATGTACTGTCAGTGAGCCCCTCTCAGTGTGCGAATGTCATACAGGCATAGTTCAAAGATTGACTAGGTGTCCCTGACCATTCCTGACATATTCTGGCTAGGCCACTGTGTACTCCACACCTGTATGTCATTGCCTGACACCTATGGCTAGCATACCTGGTGACCCCTGTAGCAGGACAGCAGGTTATAGACATAGCCAGATATTAATGTACTATTACTGTGTTCTGAGGGGAATGGCATATCACAGACACATTCCCCACACTCTAGGGACAACCATGCCGTATTGGTCAATTGATTTCCAGAAATCCACATTTGTCTGCTAGGAGGTCTACATATATCAGGCACATGTACACATTCTGCAAACATCTGGGTACTGCCTATTTCAGACACCTATGAGGAGGACACCCTACACAACATATGCACTGTTCTCAGGTATTGTGTAGCACACATGTTGCTGGAATGTCCACATACACTTGTAGTACCACTCACCTATTTGTTGGATGTAGGCTTTATGACATGGTACTGTAGAACGTTGCCCATAGGGGACACACCACAGTCAATGGCAGTGATGGTGTGGACACATAACAACACAGTCTGTCACAGCACTCAGGCCATAACTGGTTTACCTGGTGCCATATGAAGTTACTAGGTTATGGGCCCAGGTGTCCACACATAACAACACAGTCTGTCATAGCACTCAGGCCATAACCGGTTTACCTGGTGCCATATGAACTTACTCAGCTATGGGCCCTGAGCACCCATATGCCTAGGCCAGATGTTATCCCATGTGTATACGAGGCAGCACCTGATCCCCCAGTCTAACAGGGACACAGGTGGTATCCCAAGGGTGTATGCGCAGTTAGCCATCCAGTTATCTAGGTTCCGCTTGCAAAGGTGTAAATAGCTACTCTGCCTGATGGGGAAAGGGTGACCATTCCACAGCAGGGTGAGTGTGTGGGACACACATCTGAGCTGCCAACAAGCCCAGTTCATGTCACTCACCAGGGTGTGTGTGTGTGTGTGTGTGTGTGTGTGTGTGTGTGTGTGTGTGTGTGTGTGTGTGTGTGTTAACAGAGTTTCACTTGTGCATCAGTCCCAGCAATGTGGAGTCCATGATTGCCTTGCATGCCACACAGAGATCACCTCTGAGGTGTATGGATGAAACTGGGTAGGGGGTTGGGCATATAGCCTATTTGTGCATAGTAGATGTTTGAGTCCCTGGTATTCCCTGGTGGGGAAACTTTGTGATGTCCCCAGCTGCTGCATGTGCTGTGTGATGTGAATGATGAACAGGGAATTATACACTATAATGGCCCTTATTGGGTGGAATACAGGGGTGTTCTGACCTCATGTCCCTTGATGACATACCCTTATGTGAGAGGTGGGCCATGTAGAAGGTTTACATTGTGGTGAAATGCCATGTTGTCAAAGACCTGTGTTCACAGATCCGTCACGATTGCTTGCCTGCCTAGGATGTTGTTAGTACTGTGATAATATGTGGGAACATCACTCTCCCAAAAGGGGTTGACACTGCATTTCCTGGTATGTGGCCTGAGGCCATGTTTCTGGCAACAGTCATGTATCAGTGTGACACCCTCCTAGGCAGATGTCCACATCACTAGGGAATTGGGTGATGACACACAGCATGCATTCATCTATAGACATGGATGCCAATAGGCCAATGGCTGTTACCTGCACCTCCAAAATGTACATCACACATAACAAAGGCCCAAACACAGAACAGCAGGTTACACCACTAGTTATGTGTCAACTGTTTGAGGTGGATTCCCCTATGTGGAATAGGTGGGTCATGTCATTGCACCAGTGTACTACCCCTATGGTAAAATATGGTGTGATGCATACTTGGGAGTGTATATCTATGATGGCCAGATGGGTTATACTGTCAAAGACTTTGTCCAGGTCAAGGTAAGCAGTTTGCATTGTCACCCTTTGTCCATTGCTTTGGTAAATGTGTCATAGAGGTCAACCGAGTGTAACAGACATGAACCCTTCTTTGACAAAGCGTAACTGTGCATGATGGAGTGTGTGCAGGTCAATAATGTCCTTATTAATGGTGGTCAGTATAAACTGTGCTATGGCCTTGCAGAACTACTTAGATAGGCTGCTGGGTCTTAAATGTGACTGAGTGGTGGACGCTCCACCTTAGTCTAAAGGGGTGACAGTGGTTGTCCTTCAAACGGCCGGGACAAAGGTAGTAGTCAGGCCTCCTTTGAATGCAGTGCCTTATGGTGCTGCAAAGTCATGCTTGGGGTCATGTAGGATGCATCCTGTGATGTGATAGGCTCCCACGGCAGATGTATACCATGACTTTCACATGGCATTGGTGACCGTTTCCCTACATAGAGGAGATGTGGGTGATACTGTGGACATCCTGATGTACTGATGGGGAAGACAGGGGGTGAAGCCTACACTGACTCTGCCAGGCATCCAGTATGAAATACCTACAGCACTTGTATAGCTGGTATCCTTGACTACCACAAGTGAGCAGATGCAGGTACTTCCTGTGATGTGTCAGAGATATGTGCAGTAGGGGAGATAATTGTCTATAGTGGATGCCAACAATGTAAGCTTTGTGTCTGTTGTGCAGGTTTACAGGACTGATCACATTCACATGTTCATGTTAAGGAGACATTGCTCCAATATGGGCACCTGCCACTACTTTGTCTCTGACAGCAGTATGTCATCCCTGTTATGGACATTATGTATTGCATATGTCCACCAGACAGGTGTACATATCCTAGCAGAGGATGATGTAGTCTTGTTGGGTATACCTGACTCCATGCATCTATACAAATGCACATATAGCACTTGTGTGTATGTGTGGGTATTGGTGCCAGTCCTTAATGAGGTGTTGGGGGCTGTGAGGCTGTGTATACCCCCCAGGAGGATGTACTCCATGTTGGAGGTGTATGTGTGGCTGACCCTAGCTAGAATGGTATTGTGGAAGATGGTGACTGCAAACCTTACCACATGATGGTTGTTTTGCCACAGAGGATGACACTGCAGGGATGCTACAGCGGTAACCTATGTGGTGTAATATCAAATGCAAAACACCATCACCTCATGTGGGGGTAGCCTCTAGCTGTGCCAATGTGTTCTTAATTCCACTGTTGATGTCTCTCTGGCCATTTGTGTGCTGGCATGTATGTTGGGGTCATTCAACTGACCCAGGATGAGGATACAGACCTGAGTCATAATACAGTTGATGAGGTCCATACAGGAAGATTGAACTTCCTAGTCAAATGTGGTGGCCTGTAGCTAGCTATGAGTTGAATAGGTGCGCTGGCATTACAATTGCAAAAGTGCAAATGTTGTTTATGCTGGAGTCTGTAACACCTGCAATTCTTTTTACATTGGGAAAACTGGGAGGAAGTTATCTGATAGGATCAAAGAACACAGAGCTTCTATCAGAAAAAAAGAAGTTTTAATGCCTTAGGGAAACATAGTCTATCTTGTCAGAATTTTAAATGCTTCCATTTCTTTGTTCTTGAACAATTGGATGTATTTGTAGGAGGCTGGAAGTTAGAGAATTAAAGTGGCAACTCCTCTTTAATGCCTAGGCTGCTCCAGGTCTGAATATTAGGTGTGCCTTGTGTTGGTGTATTTAAGCATGCCTTCTTTTCTTTGAAACTTGCATGCATTGGCTACTAAATAATTTTATTGTTCTTTCTAATTTGCAAGTTATTCACTTTGTTTCTTTAAACAGTGTTTCTGAGGCTGTGTGCTATTACAGTTTTTACTTCTGATGAAGTCCTGATATAATAAATGGATAAAAGTGCTCAAACACCAGTGCTCAAACACCAGTTCATTTGTGATTTCTTTAAAGTTTTGGTCCTTGAAGTTTTTATTTTTATTTTTTAGTCTCTTCAGTTTGGTTATTACTGTTATATGTGGTTTGTATATATGTCAAGATATCTAGAAATGTCAAAAGCATACATCTACAATAGCATTAGTATGTATATTTGTTTTAAAAGTGTCAGCTTATACATCTGTGATGCCCTAGCACTGGCCTAGTAATCAAGGAGCCTCAATCCTCACCACTGGCAACAGTGGGGGGATGTACACACAGGGAGAATGGCAAGTACACACACAGTAAATTACAATTTCACTCAAGGGCACACAGAAACCACAGTCAGTCTGGCACAGCTATAGGGTTTACATGTCAGCTAAGTGGCCAAGCCAAGACCTCCAGCACCCTCTCTGTCCAACCAGTGCTTCGTGTCCCTGCCCATGTAGCTGACACGTGCACATACACACACACACACACACACACACACACACACACACACACACACACACACACACACACACACACACACACACCTGGGAAAGGCTAGCACAGGTTTAACAGCTATGCCCCCTTCTGCCCAGACTATAAGGTAGTCTTCACTGTCACCAGCCACTATTTATCAGCTACTTTAAGGCCATTAGCAAAGGGTCCAATCTTACTGTGTAATGTTACTATTAATCCAAATGGTAGTTTAACTAAGAGTAAGGCTATTAAGAGTGGCCTGTGCAGTGTCACCAAATAGATACACAAGTACTCTAAGAGCTTAAAATATGTCTCACAAATATCAGTCACAAAGATAGGGTTAAATATATTTAATAATAAATAATAAAAGAATAAGAACACACTCAGTAAATCATTACAGCAACTTCAGAGTTCAAAATCATGGGAAATATTTATAACAACATTGTGGGACAGTCTCAAATAAATAAAGAGAACATCTAAGCTATACTTCACTATATTCCTAACTGCATCTAAGAGAAATTACTGTACCCTAGACTTACTTACTCATAGCAAGGCAAGACAGATGTGGTGAGTGGATGTTCTTGTCAGGTCAAAGACAAAATACAAAATGCTCAGTCTCTCTCTCTCTCTCTCTCTCTCTCTCTTTCTCTCTCAGAGAGTTATTAAATTAATATCTCAGATATTGTTGCTGAGATACTTACAGCATGACATCACTTCTTGCCATCTGATTATCCCAGGTGAAAAAACCCTTTGCTAGAAACTGCCAGCATTTAGCATCTCTCTGTGAAAAATACATATCTCTCAGATTTTTGCAGCTGCTAGAAGACATAAAACAATAAAACACTTGCAAGACAGTGCAGAAGGCTCCCTAGTTTTAGACACCCTGTTTCCTTGCTATATTGAAGCCATCTCTTTTATTATGTGGTTATAAAACAATTTAATTTCAACTATTTTTTCTGAAGTTTTGCAAGTTAACTTTCTATGTGCTAGCATACCTCTCAACCTCTTAGAGGAAATCTGGAGAAAGCCATAAATAAAAGTGGTGCAAAGACCCAAAAATAGGGACATTTTTTAAATATTGCTCTTACAAACTTAGAACATTGATAGAATAACATGTTTTGAATTACAAGAATTTTCTGAAGGGTATGAAGTCTGAAACTCAAATGTCTGTCATTATTTTTTAACTTAATTCTTGAATTATGTACCACTAATTTGCCAGAAAACCAAATTTTATTAAAAACAGACGAAATATATGAGACAAAAATCTGGACATTCTAAAAAATATATGTACAGTTGAGAGGTATGTGTGGCAATTCCCTCTTTTAAAACATGTACATTTACACATTTACAATAGTTTATATGCATTTCTGTTCTTTTCCAGTAGGGTACACTGTGGGTACATCTTTAAGATCAATACTGTACAAACCCTTTTCACACACACTTCTGTACCAGCAGTTTGATATATACATAACATACAGTTCTAATTCATTTGTAACACAGGCATATGAATACTATTGACATTCAAAAATGACACATAACTATTTATGAAATTGCAGAGAGCTGTGCTGGCAATATCTCCCTCTGTCCCACTTCTATATAAATCATATTAATATTCACAAATGACATATAATTATTTACAAAATTCCAGATAGCTGGGCTGGCTGTATCTCTTTTTCTCACAGCATCATTTGTAAATTTGTGCGCGGTGTCTTAAGTGATAGTGAATTCTTCCCATATAATACTGAGCAGAATATAATACCACTGTAAAGTTCATCTCCCTATTACTTATTATGTATACACACAGCACTACCCTTGTTTAATTTTACTCTGAAATTTGCATAATGCTGATGACATTATTCTTAGGATACATTGGGCCGATCTCACATTTTATCCACCAGTCATTTTTTATATCATTTTACATGGCTAGACAGATTCATCTGGCATACCTGTCAACCTCCTAAAGCAAGAAATCTGGACAAAGTCATAAATAAAAGTGGTACAAAGGCCCAAACATAGGGACAATTTTTAAATATTGCTCTTACAAACTTAGAACGTTGCTAGAATAATATGTTTTGAATTAGCAATACTTTTTTGAAGGGTATGAAGTCTGAAATTCAAATGTCTGCCATTATTATCTAACTTAATTCTTGAATTATTTACAACTAATTTACCAGAAAACCACAATTTTATTAAAAACAGACCAAAAATATGAGACAAAAATCTGGACATTTTGCAAAAATCTGTACAGTTGAGAGGTACAGTGGCTATAAAAAAAGTGTACATACCCCTGTTAAAATGCCAGGTTTTTGTGATATAAAAAATAAAATGAGACAACAATAAATCATTTCAAAACTTTCCCCACCTTTAATGTGACCTATAACCTGTACAATTCAATTGAAAAACAAATCTGTTAGGGGAAAAATATAAAAATAAAAATGTGCAGTATGCTGGTTGCATAAGTGTGTACACCCTTAAACTAATACTTTGTTGTGTGTGCACAACCTTAAACTAATACTTTGTTGAAGCGCCTTTTGATTTAATTACAGTGTAACACTATGACCTACATAACAGACAACTTTGTAATATATTAGGGCCGGATGTATTGAAAGTTATGACCAAAACATTAGATATGGATTATTGCTCACCTTAATGACACATATACATAAGACTCCAGTATTGTACACAGTTTATCAATCTGTTATACTGTTAAACATATTGCTGTTATTCTTTAACATTCATGCTGCTTTATGAGTCAATGAATGGTGGTTCATAGGTTCATAGCTTGGTACTAGGCTATCGGCCCTAGGGCCTATACAAGCCTAGCCATAACAATTCCCTGGCTGTTTCTTCCCACAATATTTACTTCCCTGGACCCCTGTCTAGCAGGGCAACTGACATGATCCCCGGGGGAATTTCCTATCTCCCATCCAGTCAGGGCCAAAGCGGTGTTCTGCTTGACATGTATGGGCAGTCTATTACAGAGTCTGAGAGTCTCTGGGTCAGGAACCTATCCCTCCAGCATGTTTTGTTCATTGTGATGACAAGATTTAGATCTTTGGAGCATGTGGTTCTGAGGGACTGGGATTTCTTTAAGTGTAGCATGTCCAACAGCTCTGGGTTTGACATGGCCTTGTATATTAAGCAGAGAACGCCTCTGAGTAGACAATATGTGACAGAGTATAGCTGGAGTTTTTTTAGATGGTCAGCATAGGACATCTGCTTTAGGCCTATGATTCTTTTAGTGAGGTATTTCTGAGGCCTTTCCAGTTGTGGCAGATGTCTTGAGAGGTACATACCAAATGGGGTGTTGTAGTCTATAATGGGTCTAATGAGGGATGAGTACAGTGGGACAATGACATCTTTTTTCTGGATGAAAAGCTCTTAGTGATGAGGTGTGCCACATAGTAGGATTTCCTGACTGTTGTGGCGATGTGGTCATTGAAGATGAGACCACTGTCCACCTGTGTCCCTAAGTCTCTTATCACACTTTTGGTGTTTAGAGTACTGTCACCTATGTGGTAATTCACGGGTACATGTTTTTTTCCCAAATGGATAACTATACATTTTTTGGCATTGAGCTTGAGCCAATGGTTCTGGCACCAAACATCTGTTTCAGTAAGGCCCTTTTGTAGAATATCCACATCATTTGGGGATTTAGTAATGGCTCCCAGTTTGCAGTCATCTGCGAACTTTGTTAGCCAGAGTCCCTTAGTGTTGGCCTATACTTCAGAGAAGTAGATGCCAAACAAATGTGGTCCCAAGACTGAATGCTGAGATACTCCACTTGTCACTTGTCTGGAGCTGGATTTGGAGTTGGTTACTTTTACAGTATGGGTTCTGTCAGTAAGCCAGTTGGCAACCCATCGGGTGATGTAGGGATTAATGCCCAGCTTAGGAAGTTTATCTATGATTCCAGAGTGGGGAATGGTGTTGAAGGCCTTGGCAAGGTCCAGATAGGCTGTGTGGACCACCTTACCCCCCCCCATCCACAGCTCTGGAGACTGATTCAAAGAAGTCAGTCAGGTTCAGGAGACAAGATTGGCCCTTCACAAACCCAGACTGGGTGGGGTCCAGTGTTTTAAGGTTGCCAGTGTCTTTGTTTATAAGTTTCATGATAATACATTCCATGACCTTGCAGATCAGGCTCATCAGACTGATAGGGCAGTAGTTCCTAGGATCCAAGGTGGATCCCCCCTTGTGGAGTGGGATAACTGTAGCTGTACACCACTCAATGGGCATGAAGCCTGAGGTGAGGCTATGATTAAACATGACACTTAGGTGAGGTGGCATTTCATTTTGTAGTTCATGTAGTACACAGCCCAGGATGTTGTCTGGTCCCATGGATGCTGTATTCTTAGCTATGGAGAGTGCGGTTTTTACCTGTATGGCCATTATTACTGGAATTTGGCAATCTTTTGGTATTGAGATGGGCCCTTTAGGGGGTGAGGGGGGGGGGGTGAAGATGGCATGGAATCGATCTGCCAAGATATTGGCACTATTCTTGGGATCAGTATATTTAATGCCATTCTGTTGTAGCTCAGAGCAGATCTGAGCATTACCATTTAGATTCTTGACATAGCTACAGAATGCCTTGTGTTTGTCTTTGGAATCTTTGGCAATTTTATTTTTGTAACTAGCTTTGGAGGATTTTATGAGGGATCTTAGCTTCTTACTGAGGCTGGTAATGGAGTGTTTTGCATCCTGGGAATTTCCACTTTTCTGCAACAGTTTCTTTCTTTTGTTGTAAAGTTTGATTATAGCAGAGGACCACCAGAATGGCTTCCTTTTTTTGGAGGAGAGCATCTTGGTTCTATTTGGGATGGCACGATTCATGCACGAGTGGATGTGCTCATACAGTGCCTTAGTGTAGGATTCAGCAGTCAAATGTTTAGTTCCCATCTGCATGGGTGTCATGAAGTTTGTCACTTCTGACTTGAGTATCATGAAGTTGGCTTTGAAGAAGTTTTTTACAGAGGTATCCTTACTAGGGGGTGGGGGAGGGTTGTGAATGTCAAGGGTGATTAGCTTATGGTCAGACATGACCAATGAAGGGGTGATCAAAGGTGTGGAACATAGATTTCCCATGTTGGTAATGACCATGTCTAGGATATTGGAGCCCCTGGTGAGACTATGGATTAGTTGATCCAGGGCATTGGAATTTATGAATTCCAAGAACCGTTGGGCAAAGCTGCTGGTACACTAGTAATTTTCCCAGTTAATGGCAGGGTAGTTGAAATCACCCAGTATTAAGGTGTTTGGTTGTATCTTAATATTTTCCAGTATGTTTAGAAAAGTGTAGTGAGAATCTTGGGGCATGGTGGGGGGTCTGTAGCAAGCTACAATTTGGATTGCAGTCTTAACTAGTGCTGGTTGCACCTGGAGAATTTCAGACACATTGTGTTGGGCAACTAGCTTGGTGGTGTGAATATCCTTGGTGAATAGGGACACTCCTCCACCTTTAGTGTTTCGGTCCTGGTTTGGTGGCTGAAAAGTGTGGTAAGAGTTGTAGCCTGGTATTGCAGGGGTGCTCTCTGGAACCTTGGACCAGGTCTCAATTACTGCACAGATATCAATGTTCTTCATTTGTAGGAGTACCTCGAGAGAGTGCATTTTGAGGTTTAGACTTCTAGCATTGAGTAGCATTACCTTCAGATTTTGCATGCTTGTACCTGTTATGTGGTGGTTTTGTCCTTTGAACTTTGCCTAAAAAAGGCACTATAGGGGTGGCAAGAGCCTTAGCCAGTAACCTGAATCCCAGGGGTGACAGGTGCTGACCATCTCTGGCAAAGCATCATGGTATGTCAATCATGTCATCCCAGGCAGACAGATACTGGATCCCCTTTGAATGACAGCAGAAGCTTAGCCAATTGTTGAAGTCAGTCATTTTGTCCTTATACTGTGTCCAGTTATTATCATATTACAGAGTCTGGGATCTGTGCCAGTCCACCTATCCACTATAGGAGAAGCCAACTCGCTTGACCTCTTCCTTCTAAGTCTGTGGATTGGGGGGACACCAGGATGATGATGACAAGAGACTGGGATCAGCGCAGGCCATCATTCCTGCAGACCAACAGTGACAAAGGATCCCACCATGCCAGCACAATGACCTGAGGTACCAGTTCCATGATGATGTCATGACACAGATGTGGGACATGATGGGGATGGCATGGGCCATGAGCAGCTCCTTCCAGGAGATTGCAAGGGAGACCATACAAAATGTTCAACTCCATCAAGGATGGCCCTGTGGAATGTGAGTATTGTCTGTGTTTTCCAGTCCTGTCATGTTGCCACCACGGTGCATTCCTGCTTGACTATCTTTCATTATTAAGCACAAGTCTGTGAACACATCCCATAATGCAGTCATACTTTTAATATGCACCTCGTAATATACAATTCATAATCCAGGTCGTATGGGGCTATATAGTTGTGCTGCATTATGAAACATGTTCAGATACGTTGTGGTCATTATCACCATTGTGTCACATGATTTTCATATGCTGCCATTTATGCAGACAGGTTACACTCATAGAAGAAAAGTATTCCTGCACTCTGTATGGGGCTTACCCCATCTGCATACAGTGCCCATGGATTGTTATTTCTGATCTGCTTTGACACTGTATGTGACAGACAGGTCTGACATAGTTGGCAGTCTGACAGAGTCCTATTGTAAATACTCATGTAACTACATGGAAAGGTGATGACATATGCAAGTGTGATACCTTACACTGTCTAAGTTTGATGACATTCCGCTTACATATCACTTTAGTCTCAATCTTCTGTGAATACATCCACATGGTAGATATAGGTACATACTTTGCACACATTGTTTTTTGCAATGTTGGCCTTTGGAATGCCTTTTGACGTACATGGAATTCCATTGTGTTTTTTATATTTGTGACAATGGTGTGGCACAAAATCCTGTTGGCACTCTGCCCTTGTGTGATGTTTTATGCTGCTTTTTGTGTCTTGTGTTACTGCTGTTTTCTTCTGCTGCAGTCATTTATGGTCTGGGCATTAACTTCTACATATTCTGTTTCCCTGCTACATGGTGTTGCCAGCAGGAATTGACATTCAACATGTTTTTTTTTTGTTTGTTTTGTTTTTACATTTTATGAAGGTATATTAATGGCCCAAATAGTGAATCATTGTATTGTGCAGCCTTGTTATTATGGCAAAGCACCGCTGTACTGTGCAGCCTTGTTATTATGGCAAAGCACCACTGTATTGTGCCAGTATCTGCTCTTCTGCCATGTGTACTCCTTTGCTCCTTATTACTTATTCATGTTAATATACATGGGCTGTCTTTCTTCAGTATAAGATGCCTGCATTGCTTTGTAAGGCTGTACAGTTGTAATTACCCTAACTGAGACAATACACAAATCTCCCCTTGTGATGTAATATTATGAATCAGTATTTCTCCCACAAGTGGTGTGCCATAGGAGTGCATACACAACTGTCCTTTGATAAATCATACACATTTACTTGTAATATTGTTACTGCTTTTTGTGAGTGTGTCACCTGGTGTATTAGATTTCCATGCCATTACATATTGGTATGTGATATTTGACCATACTTTTTGTTATGTTCCTATGCTAATTGCCATTTACCTGTTGGACATTAGTGTGTTGTTCATGTTAGTCATACACAAACATGGCCATCACCAATGCATGATGGACACATGTCACACATTTGTCCTTTGCTGCATGTACTATGCAGGACATTTGCAATCCATCTTGAGTTGGAGACACGTGCATGTGCAGTGCTTTTATTGGGGTATGCATGTCCTGTTTTATTTTTCAGACATGTTTCCTTTGTACTGTAGACATATGTCATCCATTTCCCTTCCCCCCTTATAGGTTTTGACTAAATGTTACAAATCTACATGGCATACTACCTCCACCAGCAGACCCATAGCCTGTGGTGTTCCACAGGGAACAGTGTTGAGGCCCTTATTGTTGGAATCTACTTCTCAGATGTATAGGCTGAAACAAAAGGCCTATGGCTGACAAAGTTTACAGATGATTGCAAACTGGGTGCAGTCATCGAGTCCCCAAAAAACGATGTCAGCATCCTACAAAAGGGGCTTACACAAATGATTGGTGCCAAAGTTATGGGCTAAAACACAATGCAAAAAATGCATTATTATCCCCTCTGGCAAGGGTGACATCCTCACAGATTACCAGATTAATAACAACACCCTAAGCACACAATCAGTGGTGAGAGATTTCGGCACACAGGTTGACAGCAAATCTTTCCTTTGACCACTACATCTCCACAGAGATAAGAAAAGCTTTCTTCTTTGTCCATCTCATCAGTAAGGGCATTGCATCCAGAATGCCCCTGTACTCCTCACTCATCAGCCCAATGATATAATACAATGTTCCTTTTGATATGTACCTCACCAGATACATGCAGCAACTGGAAAGACCTCAGAGGATTCTTACAAAGAAACCTCAGGGTCTTCATCATATGTTAGTCTCTGACAGACTGAAATCACTGTCACTGTACTCTGTGTTTTACAGACTACTCAGAGGTGACCTGTGTCTTACATATAAAGCAATCTCAGATCCTGCTCTAATGGAAATGCTGCACATTCATAAATCAAATGGTACAAGATGCACTTGCTCCAGGGAACTCAACCTAGAATGTGACATCAATGGGACTGCAACCTCTTAGAGTAAGAAATCTGGACAAAGTCATAAATAAAATGGGACAAAGGACTAAAAACTGGGACTATTTTTAAATATTGCTCTTACAAACTTAGAAAGTTGATAGAATCTTAGATTTTGCATTAGCATGAATTTTGTGAAGGCTGTGAAGCATAAAACTCAAATGTCTGTCATTATTTTCTAACTTCAGTTGAAAATATGAGGCAAAAATCTGGAAATTCTGCGAAAATCTGTACAGTTGACAGGTATGTTGGAGAGACAGATATGTCTCACAGAGGTTACCTCTCCTTTGGAACAAACTTCCAATTCAGGTGAAGCAGATCCCCTAGCTAACCCTATTTAAGTGTAATTTGGATGATTGGATGTGGGGCCACAGATTCAACCTAGGACTTTCACCTGTGTTCCTCTTGGTTAGGGGCGGTAGTTGTTGACTTAGTTCAGCTTAATACTTTGGTATTCTTGGGATCAGGGGTTGTAGTTGGCTAGGCTTGTAAGGGCCCTAGGGCCATTAGCCTAGTAACCTCCATTGATCCTGTGGTCCTATGTATATGTGAATGTGCACCTTTGTGTACGACATCATCATTGGCATGTATGTGTATTGGGCTTATGCGGCAACTGCCACCATGGTAAACTGTCACACACATGCAATGCATAGGCACACACTGTGGTGGTTGTTGAAATGTTTCTATTTGTGTTCATATTTTACTTGTGTGTCATGCAGCCCCCTGACATGCTTTACATGCTTCCTGCATGACTATGTACACACGTGTTTGCATACCTTCATTTCTCATATTCATATGTTATTTAGTAACATATCTGTATCACAGAATGGTTTCTACATGGCACTTTCATATTGCATGTCATTGATGGGGATATGTGTGCTGAGCATTCTGAATGTTCAACTGGTGTGATATCATTTCATGTCAAATATCTGCACTGCATACCTGAACATCATCTGTGTTGTATCTGGCATTTAATGCCTACTGTGACACAATGATGCCATTTCTCCTGTCCAGCTATGTGTTGTGTCTAGTTAGTGGTTTGTTACACAGCAATGCTATGCTTGTCCTACAGTTGTGCTGCTTAGCAATGTGCTTAGTTGTTTGCCTACTACATGCAGGGTTGGAATTTCTAATCTAACCTCAGCTTGTGTTCTCCTACATTTCTTTTGCTGGATTTACTCAGCTTTGCTATTGCTTGGTTTACAATTGCACCTGCAACAACCTAGTAGATGATGATGTTCAATGTGTATGACAATGCAGGTTACCCGTTTAGAGTTCTGTGTCATACATTGTGTACGACAGTGCGAGCTATCCCCATTTAGTGTTTTGTGTAATACATTGTGTACGACAGTGCCGGCTATCCCCATTTAGTGTTCTGTGTCATACATTATGTATAACAGTGATGGCTATCCCCATTTAGTGTTCTGTGTCACACATTGTGTACAACAGTGCTGGCTATCCCCATTTAGTGTTCTGTATCATACATTGTGTATGACAGTGCCGGCTATTCACATTTAGTGTTCTGTGTCATACATTGTGTATGACAGTGCAGGCTATGCCCCATTTAGTGTTCTGTGTCATACATTGTGTACGACAGAGCCGGCAATCACC